>NW_027526422.1:17645504-18005081 GCF_048455015.1 Haemaphysalis longicornis
TGCTGAGCGTAGTTTCCTGCCGCGGAGGCCGCTTTTCTGGTGGAGGCGAAAGCAAAATAACCGTGCATTCCAGATTTTGGCGCACGTTAAAGATCTCCAGGTGGTCAAAATTAATCCGGAGCCTCCTCTACGGCGAGCTTCATCGCCTGTGCAGCGTCGGCGCGTTAAACCCCCACAAACAATCAAATCAATCAAATCAACTCCGGTGCATAAACTATATTTTCGATAAAACCTTCAAGACGATAAAACCTTCAAAACCTTCACAAAACAGCGGAATGACTTACTCATTAGCCGGAACCATTTTCTCCTCAAGGCGAACCACGCGCTTTTCGAACTTAAGCGGCGAACGCCTCTGGCGTAAATGGCTCAGTGCTTTAGCGGCTCCTCCGACGCCTTGGTAACGAGGGATAAGAGGAGAGAAGCGGAGAAAGGGTAACGGCTCGAGCGACAACAATAAACGGTAGAAGCACGCATGTACCGATGTCGCCTGCCCATCACCGAAATTAAAATTGGGCCATCGAATAACACGGCAGCGTCGACTCGCGTGAAAATAGCGAATCACCCTGATTGCAGATGCCCAGCCGACAGGCCTTTTGCGTGCTTTGCGCGAACGTTTCACGCGTTAGCAAAGCCCGGTTCGCCGGGAAAGAAAGAGAATGAAAAATGCACCTGCGTGTCCCCGCGAAATAATGGGCCCACAAACAAAGCCAACAAAATACTACACAAACTACCAAGAGATATGTAGGTGAAAATGTTTTCAGGTATAAAAGGGAGTTAATAGATCGGATTTAGGGGAAATTCCCAAATTGGAGTAAACTTCTGCGACGGAAGATCTGACATTAATTACCTGAATTGCAGCCATTCGGCTACAACGGAAAGCTGCACAGCTTCCTCAGAAATTTCGCAGTTGAAGAAAAATTCGTCCTGGTCGGGGATTCGAACCCGGGACCACCGCATATCTTGTAGGCGCATGGATGCATTTCAGGTGGATGTTACATTTTCAATTGCATAAAAACGAGTACACTAAAGCACCTAGAACCGATGATAAAAATGTTTGTTTTTTCTCCCTTCTTTTTTTTTATTTCTATGCCATGTCCGTTTAATTCGAAGCTTTTTATTATGGGAATACAATAAAATCAAGAGTTCTCAGATTTTTTTTCGCGTTATTGCCTTTTGGCATATGCGTTTTTAAGAAGCAACACCTGCACCCGGTTGGCGCAAAAAAGCGAGACCAGTGCCACGGGGATATCCCAGGTATCCACTGTTGGAGATCAGGGGTCCCTTAGGATGCAGCACTGTGCCCTGGAGGTGTTGCACACGTGTCTCGCGAAGTGCCGAGAAAGTCCATAACAGATAGTCTATGTCAACTTATGGAGCAGGAAGTGTTCCGAAGGGGCACGTGTCGGCAAACGGACCATAACATTGGAAAGGCCAAGCGGGAGTCACATCTGGGGGTGAGGCTACTGCAACTTAAAAGCTCTACACCAGGTATCGAAGGTTTCAAAGGTAACATGCATACAAGGTTACAAATGGTACACACACATGTGTATACAGACAAGTGTCCCCCAAAGCCAGAGGCTGAGACGAGGCCCTCGGTAGTTGATTACTAGGGCAGAATGTATACACAGTAAAAACAAAATTTTATTTTCAAATAAATCACGAAAATAAATGCAATAGCAAAATGCACCAAATGCAGCATAATTTGAACAATTCAATTTGACACCATTATCAAGGGGATCCACAAGACCTAGCAACTTCACAACTACTGCGAAAAATTATCTCCATCTTGCAGGAACATTATACTCCGTCTTTTTTTATTTTTCACTTAACTACAAAGTTCTAGCAAATACACGGGTTAGGAAAAAGAACAAGAACATCCCATTGCGCCCTAAGAGAAATACCTTTCGTGCTCTTTTAAATACAGGTAACGACATTGATTATTTCAGAGTATGAGGCAGGCTGTTCCAGAGTTGAATAGCTGAAATGGGTACATTTTATTCTCGGAATTAGTATGAACTATCGGGAGTAAAAAAAAATATTACGGGATGCAAACCCAGTGCGGTTCATACTGTCTACAGAATCAACGTCTATGAACTGAAAAGAAAGTTGATTGTTTAGAAGCTTAAAGAACGTGATTGCAAGATTTTAATAAATAAGTTGTTGGTAGATACGATTGTAAACTGGTTTATCAGCACTAAAATGGCTGGCCGTAATAATACGTATCGCTCGATTTGAATACGTCGGACCGATTTTAAGTGACATTGGTAAGTATTTCCCCACGCGATGATGTCATGGTAATGCTACTCTGTTTAAAAGAGAAATAGAGTGGTAACAGTGCGGAAGACGAGAAGAAATGCCGGGTTTTAAAGAGCGCACGAATTCCAAATACCGCGGTTATCCTTTCATATGGTTGATATGAAAAATGAAACTTAAGGTGCGGATCAAGACGTATACCCAGAAATGTTCCGTAATCGCACGCAGGAATGTAATTTCCAACCAAGTTTTAAGGAAAGAAGCTGGGGTACAAGCTTCTGACTTGTACTGAAAATCACAAATCTAGACATGATAGGGATTGATTCTTTTTACACCAGTCTAGGACATTGAAGAGGGCGATATTAAGTTTACGAGTTAAGGAGGTTAGGCACTTGTCCGATGTTGAGATAGCGATGTCACCCGCATATAAGACGCATTGGGATGACGGCAGGGTGTCGGGGAGGTCGTTTATATAGATTAGGAAGGGTAAGGGTGCCAAAATTAAACCCTGGGGAACGCCTTTGTTTCTTACTCTAGTTTCAGAAAATGTATCTGCTGCATATACTACATATTTCCTATCAGGCAAGTAGTTTTTCAAGGTGACAGACAAGTTATGTCGTACGCTTCGAGCTTAGTGAATAAGATGTTGTTATTAATTGTATCGGAGGCTTCCGTAAAATCTAGGACAACAAATCCAACGAGGTGAGAATTATCTATTTATCGTTTGATATAGTCAATTAAAAAAATCCGGGTCAAGTTAGTAGAGCTTCCTGCGCGAAAGCCGTATTGGCAAGCTTTCTATACGGCAAAATTGTTTAAATAGTTTCTTAATCTACTGCAAAATATTTTCCATTATTTTGCCAAGAGAGCGAAGAATTGAAATAGGCCTGTAGTTAGTATTCATTTCTTTGCCACATTTTTTAAATACGGGAATAACCTTGGATTGCTTCAACAATTTAAGGAATGATTCAGGCGAGAAGGAAAGGATAATTATATGACATGTCGGGACGGAATTGAATTGAGCAGCTGCTTTCAAATGGCGCATAGAAATACGATCTAATGGGCTGGTATAGTTAAAATTTGAAATTGTTAGGCACATTTGTTCAGGGGTGGCAGGAAAAAAACTATAAAGACTGAGGAGCGGCACAAATTTCCTGTAAGCTCTGGAGAGTTGATGAGTGAGGAAAAATGATCACAGAAGGCGTTGGCAATGTCAACGGGCTGGTGATACACGGTGTCACTGAACTTGATTTTGATTTTACATATGGTAGAGTGTTGTTTTGTGCGGTTCAAGAAATCATTTAGTTTCCAATGCTTCTCATTATAATACGAACTACTACTAACTATTGACCACTACTACTGCAATCAACTGCTACTAACTACTGACCTCCCCACTGGGGAGGTCAGTAGTAGTAGTAGTAGTAGATCGCAGTAGTAGTAGTCGTAGTTAGTAGCAAAATTTTATTTTGCTCAAAAGTTTTGGTAATTTCACCCCTGGATTATTCACTCAGTCTTCTAGACAGCGGGGCTTCCGATGTTTCGGGAGCTCTGTGTCTTCAGCCAACTCTGCGAGGTCCTCTTGCAGGAGGGGAGCTGGGCTGGAGATGGCAGCCTCCCAACCTGGAAAGTAGGACAGGTTATGGAGGTCAGTTCCACGCGGTGAAAGTAGAGCACGCGTTTCGCGGCAAAGGTTTTACTTTTCCACTGGGTGCCCACACTCCGGAAGCAGTGGCAGTGGTCGTAGTAGGTCTACAAGTCCACAGGTTCGACCCGCTGCAACGTGGGCAGGAAGCATATCCCGGAAAATCCACAAAATACGGACATGACGTGGGCATGAGTCCAGAATCGTACGTATCCTTGCGAAACTTACAAGTTTCAATTTACACGTTTCGTTTTAGGTTTAACAGAATTCGCCCCTGTTACACCATTGTTCCTAATGTGAAGTGATTAGTGCGATAGCAACCACGAGTATGCGGTGCATCAGTAGGTGTTGTGGGAAGGGGTGCGATGTAGGATTCAGAAGGAGTGAAGCTGACAGGGGTGGAGGAAAGGGGGGGGGGGGTGAGCGAGGGAGTAGAACGGCACACCTAGAGTCATACTTTGTTCTTTTATTCTTCACCACGTGACCTCATAGCAGCACGTCAAAAATGAACGCCGTGTGAGGGAGGAATTCCCCGGTAATGAAGCTGGTATATTGAAGGTGGTTCATTTATAGGCGCGCGAAGATTTAAAACTCAAGCCTTGGTGTTCATTTCGAGACATCGCTTTGCCGTCGTATCTTGTGGAGTTGCGGAAAGTCAAAGGAACGCCATGAACTTTTGAGGAGTCTAAAATACCATCGAACACGTTTTAGGGAGTCCATTTCTGCTCCTCGTTTATTATTATTTTTTTTTTCATTTCTACGGCTTCACCCCTGCCCTTCCTCACAACACTCCGAATTGAAGCCTATGGCACGTATGATTCTTTTGTCCACTATACTTCTTTAAGTATCGCGGTGCTTGTGCGGTCGTTAACTGGAGCGGACAATATGTAAATGTTGATCCTCCTGTGGCTCCTCCGCCTCATAAAGTTCGTCATATTACTCAAACAACATGCGCCGAGATTTCTGGCTAAATTTATTGTACCACTACATGTGATATTCCGGCTCTGGAAAATAAAATTTTGTCCGTACGTACTATCGGCTTTAAATGAAACACGAACACGAAAATATGAACCAGAACGTGCGAAATTGAAAAATGCTGTTCGTAGAGTTCATATAATGGCTTGCTATTGGTATGTTTGGAAATCCACTTTTCCCAACTTTGTTTTTGTAACTAAGCCACGCGGCATTTTGGCTTGCACGGAAAGAAATCGCGCTGTTTTTGTGTTCAGGTTCATATTTTTGTGTTCGCGTTTCATTTGACGCCGATAGTACGTAAGTACGCTGAATAAATGCACAGAAGTACTATTTTCTGTAGCATGCTAATGCCGGCAGAGGCTCATTCATATGCGGGATCCGTATACTCTCTCCGAACTCCGCGCGGACCGCACCCATCCCGTATCCATCGCGGTTACGACACAGACGGCAGTGGCAGAAAGAAAAAAAAAGTTGGCTCCAATCCACGCTGTGAAGGGGGTTGGAAAGCAAAGCTTTAAACGACACCCACAACAATGGCCCATGCGACGTTACTTGAATTCACACACGTGGCTCTACAAAAAGTGAAACCAGAGATTCTGCCAGCCGTTACCTGGAATTGGAGGGGCGGCGTCCCGAACGCAGCAGCAGCGTCGGCCACGGCCGGGCTAAAGCGGCGGACGCCGCCGCTGTAGCCCGGTCGTGAGTCGGGAGAGAGAAAACGGAGAGGAGCGTCTGTTGAAGGGTGAGACAGCGAAACCTAGCCATCCTGATGTGCTAGCTCGGGGCTACACCCCCGCGCGACACAAGCGCAGACACCGAAACAATGAGGCATGTGAGCTTAGTGATCCCTATTTATACCGATTAAAACTAGTTAGTTTAGTAAGTTTGACGATTGCGTGAAAGCTGAGGGAACTTTTATAACAGCTATTTATCAGAACCAGTTGCTCATTTCGCCTTTTGTAATACCTCTTAAAATGAAACCGAATTGGTATTCACCAATTTAGAAAGCGGAGTCCAGTTTGTGGCAAGCAGTGCGGAAAAGGTAGCGTTTCTCTAGCGGTCAGATGTCTGTATGTGGTCTCTACCAGCGTTTATATATATATTGGTCTCTACATTTTGTTTTCCCGCCCTGCGAACCAATCCTTAACGTGTCTTTGCCGTACAACCACTTAATTCCATCGAACAATTTAATGGTATCGAACAATTTAATCAACCCGCACGAAGGAAGCGCGCAATGTACGCGAAGCTCGCCAAAGCAGGTCCAAAACAACCATCGCTATAGAGCAGACGACAAAGTCGTCCCGCCGACGCTCCCGCTGGTGTGAGCAGCGCGCGGGGAAGGCTGGGTAACAATTCGCCGCGCGATCTGCACTGTGCTCCGTGAGTGAAAACGATCCTTCCCCTCCTCAGCCACGTTGGGAGTTTCTTGTCCCGCACGCCACGAAGAAGCCACGAAGGAACCGTTGGATGGTAGAGGTAGAAAGCTTTGCTTTAAAAAACGTCGCTATCCCGCCCTGCGAAAGAGGATGTCCAGCGAAGCTGTTGTAAACCCCTACAATTGCTGATGGGGGAGGGTATGAATTGTTTCTCGTCGTCTCGGCGGTCTTGTCGAGTGCGCTCGGCTTCTCTGGCGGCAAATACTACATCCTGCCTAGCCTGACGAATGCGCTGGCCGTCTTGAGCAAGAACTGCTCTATTTATTGACACCAGTCCCGCCTAGCCTTCAAACATAATCTGAAAACATAATCTTTGTCAGTAACCAGTAACCAACGCCGCCTGTATAAACATTGCCTGTCGCGTCGCGCGCTTTTCAATAGGAAGGGAGGGACGGTTAGTTCAGGCACTCATCCGCTATGCGGCGCGCGCCGGCGGACATCTCGCCTTACCCCACTGCTCGCGAGTCGCGAACGCTTCCCCCACTTCTACGACGTGTGTCTGTCAGCTTGCCTGTTGGGTTTGAAGAGCCGTTTCGCTCACATCTTAGCCGTGACGAGGCGATAGTTCTGGGGCGCACTGGGCATCTCGTCCAACGTGTCGCTCGCTTCATACTTGCTGCATTTTTGCAGACATAACTGACGGCGGTGGAACTGAAATAGTGTCAGAAAATATTAACATTATTTTACTGATATTTTTCTCTCTGGAGGATTTAGGGAAGAATAAATTGCGTCCACATTTTTTGTTCCGGTGCTTGCTTCTACCATTATTTTCCAAAATATCACGTGCTTGTAAATTTCAGAAGATTATAGGAAACACAAAGATAAGCAGCTGAAGGTCCCGCCACGCTGCCCGGGCGCTTCTACAGTACAGTCCTCAATTTTAAAAGTGTGTACCGAAGCGGAGTGCGAACAGCCAGGACAAAACAAGACCGAAATGCGGAGGAGAGAGAGGGAGATGCCCCACTCAGAAAATTTCGGGGTCCCTGATCCAAGTAGATAAGCGTGCAAAGCCGGCATCAGCCTGCGGCAGCACAAGGGATTTTGCCCCTGGCAAAGGCGGTTTTATCAGCGACAGACCAAGACAGACGGGCATGGTGAAAAATAAGACGGCGCAGGAGCGCCGCCTGTCAACTATTTTGCATAGTTTCCGAGAAGCGGCGCTGGCCGGCGGACATGAAAGCACGCAGGAAGGCTACGGAGCGGGAAAGGGTAGGAGAGAGCACCAGGAGAGTGGCTGTATGGCCAATTTTCGCTCACGCGTTAGGCAATGATTATACAGGCGGCGTTGCAGTAACACATGGGGGGGGTCGTTTTATTGTGCACAGGCACCTTATCATCCATAATGCAGGTTTTATTCTTGTTTTGTAGTTTTTTAAACGAATACTGAGCTCTATGACGAACGCCTTATTAGTCTGACGCATGCGCTCAGCATCTTGGGCAAGAACTGCTGGGTTCTGCCTGGGCTTCTCATTTACGACACGAAATTTTCCGACCAACTAGAGGATAACAGCTTCACTGTAAAAACTGTCCGATGTTGATGATGATTGTAGGGTTTAACGCGCCGGCGTAGCGCAGGCGATGAGGCGCGCCGTAGTGGAGGGCTCGGGATTAATTTTGACCACCTGGGGATCTTTAACGTGAGCCGAAATCTCGAACACACGGGCGTTTTTGCTTTTCGTCTAAAAAAAAAAAAAACTGTCCGATGTACTGCGCTTGTTCATTCTTCGTTGTGGGTTCGGTTCCCAGCAGCGGATGATTCGTTCCCTGAGGACTAATCTCGCCTTTACCGTCAGTGATTCTCTGGTCCGTGAGGCCCTTTCAGGAATCCGCGAAGTCTCTCTCTCTCTCTCTCTCTCTCTCTCTCTCTCTCTCTCTCTCTCTCTCTCTCTCTCTCTCTCTCTCTCTCTCTCTCTCTCTCCGCGCGCGCGCGCCATCCAGTTTATCTGTTTGCCAAACTTTTATGTTAACGCAAAAATGTGGCTTCGCTGCATGGCACCTACATTTATTTTTCCTCCGCTTTGCACATCGTCTAACATCCGCTTTTCGCACAACACTCCAGCTATGCAAAAAAGTCATACACACAAAAAGCAGCATATATAAGTGATTCGGCGACTATTAGCTGCAAGAACAAATCTTTTCACAATATAGCATACACCAGCATAAAAGTCAGCGCGAAAGGCAGACATTTAATATGTGCGGGTGACATTAGCTGCATGTGCAAATTGCTTGATATTAGGACGTAGATCCATATAATACATCGTAGGGTCCTCCATAACTTTTGCAAGGCCAAAGGGTTCCTCGGCGCACTTATGGTTGAGACCTACTACCCTTCCTAAACGACACAGCTGGAGGATTCCTTCGTACAAAAATTCCCCCGCATTTCCCCGAGGGGGAGTATGTGAAAGTGCGAATGCACGGTTGTCGGCCCGCTTGCGGTGCTTGCGCTCGGCCCCCGCAGCCCACCGCCTCGCCGCCTTCTCTTCCATCTCTTCCATCGGGTTTGTAGTATCACGTGTACACCACGCAGTTATGAAGCCGCTATAACGCCGCTGAGTCGCCAACGCACGCCGCTGACGACGTAGTTTGAATGCGTTAAAGATATAAGGCGCGTCACTAACGCTGATATCAGCGTCGCGTCCGGGATCAACCTGGGAGAGGATGAGTCGTACAAATCTCTTTCGACGTGTACGGGAAGGGGGGTTAGGTTTAACGCATCTCTTTTTACGTCAGTTGGCAAACCGCTTTCTGTTTTGGAGGGATGTAAAGGATCCCTTTTTGCGCACCGTTTGCCAAGTGAGATTAGGCAGGGTTTTGCCTGAGTTGTCTGTTACGACATTGTGTATGCCAGGTGGTATCCGTGGCTATCTAAAAGAAGTTGTGGACTCGTTACGTTTTCTACGCGCACGGTTTTCGTTAGAGTATTTGAGCGCAATGACTAGGAAGAGACTGTATAACGATCTCTGTGACACTGTTTTTCCCGTTCCTATGTACAGAATTGCTCACTCGGCTGGCACGGGTCGAGATGTGTTAAAACGGGTTAAAAGAATGCCAGTTGCACCGGGATGTAAAACATTTTTCTTTCAACTACACACCGGGACACTCCTTGTGAAAACATGGATGCAAGAAAAAGGCCTTTTTATGCCGTGGGGTGAACAGTGTTGGTTATGCAACAAACCGGAAACCATTGAACATGTTTTCATTGACTGTTGGGACGGGGTCTCTTTCTGGGATGTGCTGCAACGCACGCTGAAAAAAGATCTGCCAATCGATGCCCATGGTATTCGGTATTTGTCCGTTGAACCTGATGATGATGGCGTCCCTCTAGATCTAGTAATGTTACTAGGACTGCACAGTATATGGAGATGCCGAATGGCAGTCCGCCACTCGGACATTGATGCGCTGCCAGTAAATGAGTATTTTCGAGAGGCCATATTCTCTTTTCTTGAAGTTCAAAAGGCACGCCAATGTGTTCCAGACTGGTTCTCACAAATGGAGGAGTTAACAAAATTGAAAATATTTTAGTAGTCAGCACTGTACCCTAGAGTGGAACAGTGATTTTATGTCTTAGTGTAATGGGTTTGTTTTGTTGTTGTGTATTATGTTTGTAACAGCGGTGTTTGTCTGGAAATAAAGAAAAAAAAAGCGTCCGTGCCGTGGCTTGGTCGGTAGAGCGTCGCGCTGCGGCCGCAAAGTCCTCGGATCGAAACCTGGCGCCGGATGCTGTTTCTTTTTTAAATATAGAGGAGCACTGCGGACGCCGCCGCCGCCGGCGGTGGATGGTTTGGGGTCGCTTATAAAGTGCATTCGCACTTAAAACAAGAACTTAAACCACGCTGCGTATGCGAAGAGGAGCGACACTACACACTTCTTCACATTCGCGTCCCCCTCTAAGTGGGCAGGGAACGCATGCGCACTAAGAGTGCACCTCAGTATGCTTGCTGCACAAGGAACTAAACCTGCGCCTTGCGTGAACGCAGCGTCTGTTGTCGCTGTTCCTTTGGCTGCGACGAGAGGGGCAGAACCCGCACTGGACGTAGACGGAGTGGCAGTACGCCCTCTATCACATTCGCGCCCCGAATATGAAGCTATCACTCAAAACTTATTTCAAGCTAGCGCGCTCCAGCCACTCCTCGTGTCTGATGAGACGGTGTCTCGCAAGCGACCTCCACATAGAGGAGAGGAGATCTTCGAATAGATAGGGCGCTGATCAAAGCCAATGCTGAACCAAAGTGGGAAATGTGAAGCAGCGGCTCCCACAAAACCCGGCTTCTTCCTCCAGGTGATGTGTTGTAAGCTGTCAACGGTGATGCTTGGGCAAGCTGGTTTTCCATATATCTGAATTCACGTGATGAGGCTTCACGCAGGATGCGAAGCATGTCGTAGGGAACTAGCGGAGAGCTGTATGCAGTGTCTATCCGAGATTGATCCTTGATTCAGGACCAAGAAACATGTTGCGAAGTCTCCTCTTCACCGCTTTCAGCAATACGCCTGCTTATTCTCTCTCTCTCTCTCTCTCTCAATCTCTCTCTCTCGCTCTCTCTCTCTCGCTCTCTCTCTCAATCTCTCTCTCTCGCTCTCGCTCTCTCGCTCTCGCCCTCTCTCTCTCTCTCTCTCTCTCTCTCTTGTACCATTAAAAACGTCGTACAAAAATATTTTGGCATTACCCAGTTATATAAGTTACAGAAATCCTTCATTGCACAACAAACCGCGAATAAGCAAGATGCAAAGAACTGTCATTTGCAGTTTTTCTACAAACTCTTATCGCTTGTAGTCGAAGAGACGTAATCCATTCAGAATTCCCAATAGCTTTTGTCATCATTAGTGTTTCTTGAACGTAGAATTTCTTTTTCTCTCAAATCCTTAAAGATAAAGACACCGACGTGGTACGTAAGCGTCGCCCACTGCCTGTACACTGTTCCTGCGCATCATCGAACTTAATGCCGTACATCGCAATAGGTGGGACGCGAGGGGACACCAACGTAGTGCTATCTGTATCGCTTGCGGATCTCGTAGTCGTTCCTTTTCCTTTCGCCCTTCCTACTCACCCTGAATAAATTCCTAATCTCTTCCTTCTGTGTAGTTATTAAATATTTTCGCAACGGCCCCGAGGAAAAGCAGTGATAATAAATAATAACCACGAATAACGCAAATAAAACCACCGAACAAACTTTCCCCCGGTCTTCCCTCGAACATTTTGTTCCATTCGTTAACTCGCTGCCTCTCTCGAAAGACTTTACGCAACCAGCGGCGGCGTTCAGGCCTCAAAGAAAACATTGCGCACTTCGTATGCATGCGCTATCGCTTTCCCATGGCAAGACCCGCGTCTGTAACGAATCTCACAGGGCCGCGTTTGTCCTCGCCACGCCAGTTATCATTTATTTTCTCTTAATAATTTACGCAGCGTTCTACTGCTCTTCTCTTGTATTAATTAGCGGCCTTTGAAGCGAAGCGGTGCCGACCGAATACGAACTCGCCGGGAGACATGCCTTCGCACGGGGCCTTGCACAAGAGAAGTACCCTCTTCTGTTCCCCGCCGGAGCGTACTGCCTTCGGGGGCTCAGCCGTGTGTACACGAGTGCAGGTCTCCCTCTGTGCGCGATCGCCCGCCATGCTGGGAGCAGCTGCACTTCTTCACGCGTCTGCGGCGGCGCTAGAGTGGCTGCGCAGCACCGATAGTGCAACCCGAAGAAGAAGAAGCGACCACACGGGTCGCCTGTGCTGACTGCTCTGTTTGGAAAAGTGTCTCGTGCTGCCCCCGTCCTCGTCTTTCCCGCTGTTGTTTGTCTTCATCTCGTGCAGTCTCTCTCACGCCGTGCACGCGCCCGAACGCGCCCGAGACGAGAAAACCGTTGTTTAGTCTTCCTCGCGCACCACCCGTTCTAACTATACGACTAGTGTTAACCGGTATGTACTGGGGGGATCAAAAGAAATACGAACAATGGAGCACACAGCCTTCGACTCACGCCGCACCATCTGGCTGCACTGTCAGTAAACTGCGCGCATGCGTAGTTCTTCCAGCGCGTTTGAGAGTGCGGCCTACTGTTAGGGGAAATTCTCCATAAAGAAGCGACTCCAATAATTTACTTCGAGGCGCCTTTTTGTGCTCTGTCGCCACTGAGCATCCTGTTATCTTCTACGTCCGAGAGCCGAGCACGCAGCAGGCTGATTGCAGCTGGCATGATGCCCATCAGCGATCATGCTGCTCAGTGGCGACCCAGGGTGCAAAGGCGCCTCAAAATAAACGGCCGGTGATCAAGCATTTCCCATAAATTTAGGCCACACTCTCAGGCGCTGTCGAAGAAGTGCGCATGCGCGCAGTTTACTGACTTTGCAGCCAGACGGGGCAGCATGCGTCGGAGGCTGTGCGCTCCGTTGTTTGTATTTCTCTTAATCCCCCCCCCTCCCCCCTCCCCCCCCCTCCCCCCCCCCCCCCCCCCCCCCCCCTGTACGCAGAAGGGTTGCATGTACATTTCTGTTCCAACTTTCACTCCAAAGCCCCTGCGACGAGCAGCGGCATTGTTGGCGATTCCAAAGAGCAACAGTTATATATTTGTGCGAGCAGAGCAGGGATACATTTGTCCACAATTGCGTTTCTTTTTTTTTTCACGAAGCAGGGAAACGAGCGCGTATGTACGTACTTCTTATTGACTGCGGTACCTTGTCTTGGTCGTACTTTTTCATATTCTGGCGTTTGCACCCTACTATAACTCTGGGCTTGAGAGTAAAAAAAGAATCGCCGGCGATGCTAAAAATGTCATCCCATTTTCCTCCCGACGTCGATCAGTAGGGCCCCTTTCTCATTTTTCGGCGATCATTTAAACAACCCACGAGGCTTTCCGTGTATGCCATACGATGAGTCTCAACTCATTCGGATGCGGTCTTCGATCCGGGAAAAGTGGAATCGAAAGGGGGAATTGGGGTGTCAGCGCATCTGGCATGCAGTCGACGCCATCTTGAAGACGAAGCTTCCGAACTTAATAATCACGTAAATCTCACGACCAAATTACTTGCACCGGAGTCACCGAGATTATGAAGAGCCAGGGTGCTGTGAAGTGACCTTATCTCGTGACGATTAGTACGCGGCTTACACGGAGGCCGATTGTAAGCCGTTCTCTGCCGTGCACCCGCGCGGGCGCTCTGCGGGGGGCTATCAGGCACCCGGGTGGCGAGCACCGCGAGGGGTGCATCCGACACCTGCAATGTGCCAAGGTTCGCACGCCGTCCCGTCGGCACGTCCCGCAGATACCCGTCCTCGACAAGCGGGACGCGGGCGCTTGCAGATTGCGCAACACCTTCTCGGCGTCGATCGGGATACTGGTTCGCCCAACAATGTTAATGTTTTTTTTTTTTTTTTTTCTCCTCCAGCGCGCTCTGAACAAACCGTTACTGACACTGTTATCTGTTCGTGGAGTTTCGTCGCTACCTCTTTTTGTTTTTCCTCTTCTGCATGTAAATTGGTTCAAGCTCAAAGCTTACTGTGTCGGTCACCTCTTTGTTTGTTGACGATTCGTATGCGAACGGTGTCCTGGCTAACCAGGGCAGGTTAGCTGGCGCCGGTTCTTTTAGATGCTTTACTGTATCTATGCGAACTCACCGAGTGAACCCGCCAGCATGCCCGTCTGTAACGCTCGATGCGTCACAGTGTTGCAGCATAAGAAAATGCTAAGGGCTCTGTGGCCTTCATACTTTGATATCAGATTTCCTATATTCGCCACCCCTTCCCCAAATGTTTCAAGCGGAACTTTCCATGCTTCACTGATGGCGTTATTCGTCGTTCAAAACGCACTACAGGAAAGCCAACTTTGCACAATAAGTTTCACAGAAAAAAAAAAAAAAACTCTTCCCGTGGTCGGAGTCGAACCTGGCTCCCTGGCGTTATTACGCCGACGTTTATCTATTGCACCGTTGATTTTTTTTATTTCCATACTCTTACAGGAAAGAAGCACATAAAGCAAAGAAAACGAGTACACAAGGCAGAAGCAGAGTGCGCCATTCCGGGACGGAGGAAGGAGTTCGGATTTCGGAGTGGGACCTTGACTCAGGTTGCATGGGAAAAAGCTTCGCGTTTAAACCATCTTTCTCTGAAAAAAGGGGACATTGATTTTTTTTTTCAGCACTTGTCATGGTTAGGGCTATTAGTTTTGCTTAGAAGGGACGCGAAAATATAATCACTGTACCATTTCGTTGCGCATTGATTGCTTAGTATGTACGTATGTATTTATTGTTCTTTAGGGAGAGAGGAAGGTCCACCAGCAGGCGTAAATTGTCTCGCCTAGGGGCGGATACCGGAACGCCTGCTGGTGTGGGGGTGGTGGGATGGGGAGAAAATAGTACATAGGAATAGGGGGAGGGGGTAGAGGAGGGTTAACATGGAACATATATAAAACACATAGGTAAGATTAGCAGGGAACATATATAAAACACATAGGTTAAAAAAGGGAAAAAAGAAAAGAAAGAAAAGAAAGAGAAAAAGAGTTAAGCAATTGTGCAAAGCATGAACATATAAACGCTACACATATACAATAAACATCAAGGTACAGAACACAACGGTGTAGCAGAAAGGACACCTACACACAAATACGCACGCACACTCGCACACACGGAAAAGCTGCAACAGCAGCAGCACTCCACTGCAATCTGGGCGGTTACATGCTGTTGTATTTTTATTTTTTTTATTTGTAGGTTTTAACGCGCCGACGCAACGGAGGTGATGAGGCGTGCCGTAGTGGAGGGCTACAGATTAATTTTGACCACCTGGGGATCTTTAACGTGCGCCGAAAATTAACGCGCCGACGCAACGGAGGTGATGAGGCGTGCCGTAGTGGAGGGCTACAGATTAATTTTGACCACCTGGGGATCTTTAACGTGCGCCGAAATCTTGTACACACGGGCGTTTTTGCTTTTCGCCTGCACCAGAAAAGCGGCGCCGCCTACATGGTGTTGTAATGCAGTGCGCTGTGGAGCCTCGAGGCACCCAGGTATGCACCCAGGGCCTCGAGCGCTTGGTCCCGCTCCCTGGCACTGCCTGGAGGTACTAGCGTGTGGATTTGGGGTGTACGGCACGAATCGGTACCTGGTGCTTCGCGTTCGCTTCGACGCGGATGTCGTAATTGTGCAATCGGACAGACGCCCGCTCCAGGGCGGGAGAGACGCAGTTCAGATTCAGGTCACGGAAAGCATTCTTTTCTTTCACTTCACCCACTATCATTCATCATCATCGTCAGAGAAAGTTGGCTTTCCTGCAGGGCGTATTGGCGTGCGACGGCATTGAGGACACTAAAGCTTGGCTTTAAAACGACAGCAAATAGGTATTATTAGGTGCCATCGGCTGCAAGCGTGCGGTCATCGGCTTATCTGAACGAATCTCGCAGGTTAGCCAACAATGTTTGTCACCCATTGTTGTTGCCGAAAGTTGCCGACAACGGCAACTATAGTTGCCGTTGTTTTCGATGTTTATCGTCTGTCATTGCAAATGTGCAGATGGCATACTGGTGGGCAACGCTGTTCCGCCGACAGTTCGGCCAACATTGGCCAACAGTTGGCCAATGTTGGGGACTGTTGGCCAAGAGGTTTTTGTTCATTTTTTGTTCACATGTGCACGGGCATGTAGCTACAATGGGACGTTTCTTTAGGGGCGTAGCCCCATAGGGGCTGGGGCTGTTGGCGTCTCCTGTCGTTCTCGTCGTCGTAATCGTCGTCGTAATCGTCGTCGTAAAAAAAAAAAAAAAAAAAAAAACACCGGGACACTCATTTACGTCTTGCGCTAGAGAGCTTCGTGCTTCAAAGACAAGAGACTTTTACAGAAAAGCTGTATACCTCTACCCCCAACGGTTTTATCTCCGTCGGTAAAAATGCCAAGGCGCCAAGAATACACTTGTGCACTGCATGCTTCACTCTCCCCAAGTATCACGTTAGTGGACATGGCCAGGGATTTTTGTTTTAGTTTTTAACAGACTCTTTTGGGCGGTGTCCCCGTTTCTATTGCAGCATGTCTCCCGACCAGACGGGCTTCCGTCAAACCCTCGACTTAAGCTACACCGTTATTTGCACCAGCAGGGTTTCGCTTTTAGCTTTTACCGGTCGCCATAATGGTGGCTCTCCCTCAAGCCACGCCGTGAAGTTGGCTTTGCTGCGTTAAAACACGAGTGAATCCAGCGCTTTCAAGCTTTGTCCCTCTTTGCGCAGCTGACTGTGAGGCAATGCACCTTACTTGGCTCGCTTTGGGGAACTGCGCTGTATTTTGGCATCAACTTGTGTGTCAACGAGGACGACGACAGTGGTGGTTGTTTTCGTTGACTGAAGTTGACGGTGGGCGGCGGCGAAAACACGTTGCATTGATTCTTCTGCAGCTTCTGTGTAAAAACTAGTTTTGCACTTGTTCAGTAAAAAATTGCAACATGCTTCATTTTATTTACCCCTTAAAGGGGCCCTGCAACACTTCCAATAAGCGCTTTCGCTCTTTCCTTCGCGTCTGAGACCGCTGTGAAAGCTACAGTTATCGTCAATGCGGAGCCACACTGCATGCGTGATTTGCTCGTCGCAGCCGATACGCCTTCCTTTTCTGCCGTGCTTGTGTGTCTTTCCTTTTAAAGTGACTTTCGAATGCGTTCATTGCAGCAGCTGAAGGAAAGCGGGCCAATAGCCGCTTCACCGCTGTAATGACGCAATTCCAGCGGTCGAAGAACGCCAGGACCTGGAAAGAGAGAAAAACCTGTTGAGCAAGTTTCTAATTTATTTGATGCGCATTGAGCGAAATTTTCTGGCTGGGGGTACTTTGTGAACCCCTAATCTAATTACTGGTTGTGCTTGTAAACTAATTTCTGCAAGCATTGGGGATTTAGAAAAAAACATTGAAAAGAGTGTTGCAGGGTCCTTTTAATGGAGGTAATGACGTTCCCATCAAACCGACAGTTTTGAGACGCACCTTAATCTAATTTCTCTCGAGGCTTCAACGATTTGAATAATAACTAGCTCTCAGTAATTAAAAACCAGTTTCGTGTTTCGTGGTAACAACACTAACCTGCCAGCACATGCTGTATTCAATCAGTCGTACTCACGCACACGGTAGGATTATCCGGTATGACAAAACAATGGGACTTTCCGTCATACGGGAAACAGCTCTGTAGTAGTAGTAGTAACAGCACAGCGGTGCCATACATCACCGCCAAGTGACGACGCGGACACATTGCCCTATCATCGCATAAACATTTACTAAACGGTCTTTGGCCGACTGCCTTCGCTGAACTTAAAGTGTGCTTGGCAAACTTCGTCGCTCATTTCTTACCGTAATCTCCGCGGAGGATAAGGAGTGGATAAGGCGTTGTGCTGCCGAGGCCAAGGATGCAAATCCAATCCTGGCCGCGGCGGGCATTTTCCAGATGGAGGCTAAAAGCGAAAACGTCTGTGTGTCAAGATATAGGCGCACGTTAAAGATCATGTGGCCAAAATTATATTGGAGCCCTCTACTGCGGTGTGCCTCAACAGCTTAGGTCTAGCTTCGGCGCGCCAAACCCTGCATTTTTTTTTCTTTTTTTACAGGCATGTGCACGTTAACCTAAAAAAAGTAACTCGATACTCGTTACTCGCTCGAAAAGTAACTAAATACGTTACTCGTTGCCGATCCTCAAAAGGAACGCGTGAGCTACCCAAAACGTAACGATTTACTTTTCACGTTACTGTGATGACCACACGCACAACTGTTTTGTTTCATGCTTCGTTGTTTGCTTTTGAGTAGTCGCTGCATTTAAGCAGTAGCTGCCTCTGGAAGTTTTCACTGTTTATGTTTCCCCGATTCTTCGAAGATACATCTCCGGCGACGCTCGAGAGTCGTTCTACCGAGGTGTTCTAAGGAGCGGCAGTGTTGCGCTTAAGGAGGAGCTGGTGAATATTCGGGAACTGCGCCTTCATTGAGGTCAGCGGGTACTCAGTCACAGCAAGGCCATTCGGACTTTTTTGTGTGGGCGCCCGTGCTTGACTAGCGATTATCCCGGCTGTTTGTATCTCGGGCAGTGCACCCACACTTGCGTGAATTCAATGCTACGACAAGAGGCCGTGATGAGCGTGGCATGATTCACGATAGAAATGGTGCCCCAAACCACCAGAACGTAGAAAACAGCGCTGCTGCTTTTGAGGCAAACATCAGCGCGATGTGCCTATAGATGCATGCACAGGTTACTATAAAAACAAGGCCATTTATGCGGTGTTGTTCACGTTACTCCTCAGTATTAACGAGATACCGTTACTCGTTACTTGGTCTTAAAATAAACTAAATACGTTATTCATTACTTTTTTTAAAAAGTAACTAAATACGTTACTCGTTACTCAAAATAGTAACTAGGTAGAAGTAACTCGTTATTTGTAACACGTTACGCACATGGCTGCTATCTTATCACAGAATGTAACATTTTTCTGGCTCAATAAAGAGAAATGAAGCAGGAATAATTCTGTTGTCGAAAAAAATTGGTAGCTGTATCGCTGTATGGCCGCGGTATCGCTCATAGAAATGCCAGCAAACATTCAAACACTCTTCCTCAAACTACTCTTCGCGTGAGTAGTTACGACCGTGTGATTCTTGTCCTAAAGAGGGGCTAAGGCTTTCCGATCTGCATCCCGTCTTCTCATCTGCTTCCCTCGCGATCGATCGCGAGGTGCAACTCTCCTCCTCCTCTTCCTCCTCGTAAATTATACTTCTACAGCTGTCATCGATAAATGCGCTGTGAGTGATGATGGGGAACGAAGACCCCACCCCGCCTTGTGACGTCTATGCAAATTGGAGAAATTTTGCCCTTCAGCCAAATTTATATCCCAATCTAGCATAAAATCCTACTCCAAAACTTGCAAACCAGTTGCGTAAGCGGGGCTCATCAGAGAGAAAAAAAAAGGCGAGCCCTTTTTTGCCAAATTTTGCGACACTTTTTATATCAGCGGACGCGCCACCAGGGAGCATTCAAACGGGGGGATGCAGTCATCGTGGGGAGATTTCATGGATTTTTCAGCGCAGCCACGCATACATATCGCTTTCGGGATTTTGCGACGAAAATGGTTTGTACGCGCCAACTAAGCCTCCATCTACCTTAATCACCGTCGTAATTATTGACAAAGAATGCTGACGATGAGTACGTTGCATGATTATGGCGTAATGACCTGCATTTACATAGGTCTCGCCGCATCGCCATGAGGTACTCTTTACAAACAAAATGGTACCTGCTCTTCAGCAACGTCTGTCAGCTCCATGAGCAGCGCCGGAGCCTACAATGACAAGTGTGCTGGCATCAACACTGGTTTTAGCTCACCCAGTCCTGTTGCGCAGTGATCCAGGACTGTATCTCGTGCCTCACTAAACGCATGAACCACAACTGAACGCAGTTCAGGAAGCCTCGGTTGGTTTTCTTGATGCTGTCGATTTTGGCACAGAAGGATTGGGAACATTCAAGTCCCTAATCTTCATCCTGGGGGAAATTGAGCTAATGGGGTGTAACCGAACCGGTGGTGCGCAAAGGTTGCGAACTAGGTGCAGTATCCGTGTGAGCGGCTTCTTGGGGTCTAATTGAGAACAAAATGACAAGAACTTACATGTGGTAAGCTTCGGAAAATGTCAATTAAAACAATTTTGAGTGCGCCTGTTGCATGCGCAGTGATGTAAGGTGGCGCATTGAAGCCACTACCAAGATGTGCAAAGGCGGTGTACCGCGAATTACCCTCGAATTACACAATTACCGCGAATTACACAAATTTGTCCGAGGCTTTGGGTGGCAAGCTCTGGTATAAAAAACGCAAGGTCGTTTCTCACACCAAATAGTACTCTTCTCTGTCATACCATTTGATGAGCGCAGGACTGTGTATCCGGATGGGCGTATATCTGTCGGAAGGGCGATACCAGAGAACTGTTTTTTGTACTAGTCAGCTGCAGCCATGAGTGTAGCCAGGGGAGGGCGCACCGACCCCGTGTCCCGCCTATCCCCCTTCTCTCCCTCAATTTTTTTTTTACATTTCAGGCTAGCGTGTGGTTCAAGCCGCCTGAAGAACCAACTGAAGTCGCCTGCAGGCGCCGAACCTTCAGTTTTAAGGAGATTCTCGTTCATGCAAAGCTGAAAACAAGGACTAAGCCACTGTCTGATCCCTGTGGCCGCTCCATACGCTTTACATGTAAACATATACAGCCGGGGGGCGCGCTCGACTCCGAATTACCCCTACTGCATTTCAAGCAGAATACGCCGTGCTGCGCCAGGAACCCACCGCGAGACGATCGAGGTAGTCGCGCTGATCCGTTGGCGGAACAGCACGGCCGAGAGACGGCGTAACAGCGGGAAAAGCTTCATGTGAACATACATGTGGTCTGCGTGTAATTCTTTGTATTTACCATGGCACAAAGTGTAAGACAGAGACAGAGCATGCCACTGTATTTTGCTCAGTCAACTGCGCCAATCCTTGATGAGTTTATTTTCCTACCAACATCGCGTTTCATTGACTACTGCAGTTCAATAATTTGCGCTGTA
The DNA here is from genome assembly GCF_048455015.1 of Haemaphysalis longicornis. Lineage (NCBI taxonomy): Eukaryota > Metazoa > Arthropoda > Arachnida > Ixodida > Ixodidae > Haemaphysalis > Haemaphysalis longicornis. The sequence continues at coordinate 17,666,306 of NW_027526422.1, forward strand.
TAAAAAGCATTGATCTGCCCATCTTGTAATGCCTCCACATAAACAAAACAGTACAATTCACTTTATTTCGGAGCTTAGCCTTTTTTGGCACTATCCATTGATTTATCGGCCTCCCTCTTGGTTAGAATCAGCATTCTGTATTTTCTCAAACGAAATTTTACTGAAACCATGTCTTCTCGACTTAACAGCTAGAAATAGAATGAAATTCAAGGAACGTGCAACAAACTCAACACTCCACAGCAGTGCAATACGGTGCTCCGCTGACTTGGTGACGTTACGAGCACAAAACACCAAACAAAAAGGCGATTACTTAAGGATGAAGACGCACGTTTGCTTGCTTCACCGCCATATTATACGAATGTGCCGAAAGTACAGTCGAGTGCGATTTGAAGGTTATCGCGGAAGCGCAACTCGTTCAAGTGAAGCAGGCGAAACACCAGTTTTAGCATAACTTCCCTGCCAATTTCGTTATCGTAGGCGTAGATAAAAGGCAACCAAGTCTGTGCTTGATCACAACGAATGTAAAAACTATTACAGAAAGGGTGGCAAGTTGGTTGTGGGGGGCATTTTTGTAGCATAGAATCTATCAAGAGAGAGAAGAGTGCGAAATCTTGATTTTGAAGGTTCCGAAACAAACCGCTAGGCCCCTGGCATGCTTGCCCGGTCTATGGTAGCGCGAACCTTCAACTTGTGCTCGACTGTACTTCATAGCTGATAAGAAGAATTATTCGTCCCTTTTCTAAAGGCAAAAAGTAAAACACGCGAATCTTGATAGTAAACACCCAATGTTAGCCTCCACTTTCGCCTGAAAAACTTCGGGGACGCCCGCACGCCGCTCACGTGCACGCTCTCGATTACGCTCACTAGCGCGCGCCCGCAGAACCGCCTGCTCGTCGGCCAAACGAATCACCCATGGCCTACCGATAGACCTGCGCACGTGAACTCTGGCCATCATCGTCTTCACCATAAACAACAACAACTTTGCTGTTAGTGTTTAGAATACACATCGCATTTTAAAGTCAGTTATTTCAAGGTTCGTTTAAAAACAACGTGCAAGAAACATTGACTTCCTACCTCCCACCTCTCATCTTTTGGTCAAGCACGCCCCTCCCCCTCCCCCCACTTCTCCCCCACTTACCCCCCCCCCCCCCCCCCGAGCAAAATTACTGGCTACGCCACTGGCTGAAGCCTAGAAGCGACCGCCAAGTTCGCAAACGTTCAATTTTAATGTAATAACCTTTATTTAATGTTCTGCAGAGTGGGGGAGCGCAGCGTGCTGGTTGCCGCCACCGCATGTGTACGAGAAAAAGTGAGGCAGAGTCCAAGAGCGTCAAGATGTCCTTGGCCATTAGCGAGTCAAAAAAGGCGTGGAAGAGGCCCCTCCTTTAATAGCTCTCTGATCGGGCTTGGCAGGTCCCTTGCCGCCTTGCGGATGAGCACACCGCATTGCACCGGTGTGATGCCCTGCACCGGTAGAAACTCGCGCAGAGACCATTGCACGGTTGGTGGTTTTGCAAATAAGGGTCTCCCTCTCTTAAGGGTCTCCCTCCCTCTCTGCATATGGTGCTCAGCCTGCAACTAGTGTGTGCTCGCATCAGCGTGCGCGATCAACTCGATAGCATTTTTTTTTTTTTGCCATACGTGGCATTGATATATAGATCCCCAATTGCCCCCGCAATTCCCTTCACGAAGTAAGATGTCACCAGGTATATTTCATGGCTGCAGGCGTACCTACACCATGTGGAAACCAGTAGAAATTTTTGTTGTAAACCTTGACCACCTTCTGGCGTGGATACTGCACATTCGTGGTCTAAACGGGAGGCTAGCGTCAATTCAAGGTGCCCATGAACAGTGGATGATCGGCCACTTGATTTGGGGATTGAACTGAGTTGACGGCTGTTATGTACCCTTGGTCGTGCCCAAGGCAGGCCGCACGGGCTGCCAAAGCTCCTTTGGTGTATCTAGAGAACGGGACTGGACGAAGTTCTCTGGCAATTAAATATGATTGCGAGGCTATGTATATGTGATTGTGTGTGGGTATCATTTCACTTTGTTTTTCATTTATTTCCTTTTTAGATCAGGCGTAGCAAGCTACGCGCAATGGCTTGGCTAACGTTGCCTTCTTCATTATACATACTACCTCTCTGCTCCAGCGACAAAATAAGCTATAGCTTACGTCATTGTTCTTGTCAAAGACCATCGATCGGTGTTCGTGTTCGCATGTGGTTTCCCTCGGGTTTTATAGGGCTGCCTACTTCAGCCAACACCCTCTCTAATTTAAAATTGAGATGGTGTTGGTTCGGCGCGACCCCTTTCCGATTTCTGAAGCAATTACACGCGTAATGGCGTTTTCCACCCCCCTCCCCCCTACGTCGGGAGTGCTGCGTGGTTCGGTAGAAATAACATCCGTTACTGTGCAGATAATAAATGGAAGTCTACCGTCTTTCCTTAAGAGGAAAGTGTACACACTAAACTTTCTTAGGCTCGTCGCCCGTAGAAAGCGTAAGAGTTCCTTAATCGCCTTCTGAGCGGACGACAGATAAGGCCAATGACACAGAATCTTCTACTCTTAAAATGGCCGCCGAGTACAGATTGTAGACTAAAAGCCCTCAGTGGCAATCACGGAACTTGAACGTTTAGTGCTTCAACGCTGGGCATACCTGTCTGCTCCAATTTTTCTTCATTCTTTCCTTTCTCTTTTTTGCATATGTACCCTTTCCCACGTGCAGGATAGCAAACTAGGCTCTAGCCAGGTTAAGTTTCCTGCCTTCCTTCCTTTTTGGCCGAAAAGGGTGTAAAAATCTTGTCCCATGGGGCACACCTTTGAAGTATGTTTTGGCTAAAAAAGGCTGTATGGATGAAAAGAGGGTTTTCGTGTGAACACCCTAAAAAAGGGGCTAAGGTTGCTTAACAGCCTAACATAAGGGCGTGGGTAGCGTCGATACGCGTGCCAATGGTGATCAGCGGAGTGCGCAGCATGACATACAGACACATTCAACACTCCCAAGTCACACTTGGACCTCAAATGAATTGAGCAGGAAAACCAACGATATGCATGGGCACAGCGAGTCCATACTTAGAAATGCATGTGCTCTTCTTGTTTTTATATCCAGGAGAGGAAAGCCCTTCAACAGGGTCGGTGGGCTTGTCGCAAAAATCAGGTATTTTAGTGCTGATTTTGGAATTATGCATTTTAATGTGAGCATTTACAAATCAGCATGCGGATTTGCAAAAAAAAAATTTCAATCGCGAGGTAGTCATTATGTTTGATAAGTCATAGAATTTTATTAATTACCAAAATATTCCCCGCCATCTCAACACTATTCAATAAGGGTGTTCATAATTACGGTACCCTGTTTCCCAAAAGGGTGTAAAGCTAGAAATTAGGGTGTTGGAAAATAAGAAAAAGGGTATAAAGGAAAGGGGTGTAAGAAAAAAAAAAGTGTAAAAAAAGACCGCCAACTGAGAAAGGATGTAAGAGACCTCCAACTTTGGAGGTATTTTGTACCAGTTCACACGGGTGGACTGAACATTTTCTACAAGCGGGGCTATCTTTTGTACCTCACGATGTTTAAAGAAACATGAATTGGCATAATTTATTACCGTTGAAGTTGTTTAAGCTTGAGCTAGTTTCTGTGGCGTCAGCAAAAAAATACCAAGAAAAAAACTGCTGCTCCTGTAAAGGGTTCACCACCGCAAATAGGGTATTATAACAGTGAAGTCGGCTTTCGAGCTTGTTAGAGCGTGACCACGAGGGGCGTATGGGTATGCGTAGCACCTCTTCCTATACCATTTCAAAGGTACTAGTATTTTTGGGATTATAAAACGCAAAAAAAAATGGCGCTGCTTTCCCCCGTGGTTCAAGGCTGGAGAAACGGCATAGCTTAGGATCGACCTAGCTTGTTTCCCCCTTGGATCGGCTGTTATGTGTGGGGGACACGCTGGAACAGCCTTGTAAAATCCGGCTAAACTTATCCCCCTCAGCCCTTAGCCTAGCCTAGCAAGAACATTGCAAAACCTAGCAAAACTTATCAAAGCCTAGCAAAACATAGCCAAACTTAGCAGCAACACCGGAAGAAACTAGGTGAACCCTTAGCTCTGCTGCTTTTTTTTGTTTTTTTTTTTTTGCAACCGAACACCTACTTCACACCCCTTCAACACCCTGCAGAAAGTCAGGCGTGTTGCAGTCAGTAAACACCCTTTTCGCCATAGAAATATAGTCTTGCACGTCAACAGCTGCAACCATTGCTGTGGCTCGGGATCACCCCTTGCCCACTTACGTGACAATTGAAACACTCAGGGCGCCCATTAGGTACTTATAACCAGGCTGCCTGAATATCACCTTGCTAGTATGCCATCTAAACGCCCCTATGCGTCTTTCTCAAAAATTTTAGCTTCCCACATCACCAGCATGCCGTCAAATTACACGCCTGCGATGAGGCCACCACTCCTGCTTTGGTGTACTACGTGGCCTCGAGCATTCCTAAATATCCCAGGCGTAACGAAGAAGCAAGATTTTCTAATGTTGGCACTGAAGCAGCTAACTCTCATTTATTTACACGAGAGATACAGTGACCGCACCCATACTTACACCGATGACTCTGTAACATCTCGTTCTGCCGGCGCCGTTGTTATACCACGAATTTCCATGTCCGCAGCATTCAAAATAGCCCATCTTACCACTTCCACGGCTAGAGAACTTACTGCCATTCGTTGCGCCCTTTACCCCATTGAACAAACTTCCTGCCGAAGATGGGCGATTTTCTGAGACTCAAAGCCTGCGCTTCAATCGCTCCAGTCAGCCCTGTGCCATGGACCTCATGAACAGCTGCTGGCCGAGATAAGACTACTGTACGACCGTGCCACCCAAGCGGGTCATGACATTGCCTTTCACTGGCTTCCCAGTCATTGCGGCATTGTTAGAAACGACCGTGCGGATGCTGCCGCCCGCTTGGCACATCAAAAAACGGAGACCGTATCCATTCCGTTATCCAGGACGGACGCAGATAGGACTCAACGCAAGCTTGCCCGGGAGACACTATCCAAATGGACTACCCAACAGTTCACGAGCTCTCGTATTCATGCCCTGAACCCGCATCTTCAGCGTCCTCTTCCATTAGGCCGCCCACGGACTGATGCAACCGTTCTTTGCCGTCTCTGGCTTGTACTCGCCTTCACAAATGCTTAATTCCATTTGATTGGAATGGCAGGCAGTGAGGCGTGTGAAGTCTGTGACACACCGGAGGCCATACGCCGTCTGTGCGAATGTCCACGTTTTTCATCGCAAAGAAGCCAACTCTCTTCAACTCAACCGAAGCTAGACTCTCGGCGCCGGTTCTCTGAGGAGAAAATCCTGGGCCACTGGCCTTCACCGTCATCTAGGCACAAGACGACAAAAGCGCCCGTGTGTTTTCTAAAAAACGACGGACTTGCACGGAAGACTGTAGCACAAAAGGCTACCCTCTATGAACTAATTGAACTTTTTTGTGTACAGGGTACTACCGCTGGGCACACCACTTTACGCTCTGTCCTTACCTCTCCCCTTCTTTTTCTGTTTTCCTCTTTTTCCTCATTGTTCCCCTTTCCGCCGTGTAGGATAGCATACCAGGCCGTAGCCTGGTTAACATTGCTGCCTTTCCTTTACCTTTTCTCTCCCTATAGTCTTTTTTTAATTTTAAAAGTTCAAATTGATGTTTCACGTGCCAAAGCTAAACTTATGGGCAATGAGGCGCGCCGTATATGGAAACGAGCGATCATTGCACGCCAACATCTTTTTTCTGTTGAACATTTCTTACGAGGTAGAGAGGAGGGTATGAGGGGATCTCTTGTACATTACAGTGCAGTTATACATGCATGCATGGCGTTAATCAATCAAGAGCTGAAAACACCTCTTCCACAACCTTTCAACACCCTACGAAAAACCAAAGGTGTTGAAGTTGGTCAACACCCTTTTTTCAACACAAAAAGGATGTACAAGTACGAAAAGGGTGTTGAGATTCAAGAAAAGGATGTAATGGCCTCCCAACGCCCTTTTTTCACTTATGCTACGCCATTTCTGGCCTAAAAGGGTGTAAAAAGGTTTAGTGTGTATAACAGCTACATCTTACCGGTACTTACCTTCGGGGCAGAAGCTTGGGGGCTCTCTAAAAGGGTTCAACCTAAATTGAGGACGACTCAGCGAGCAATGGAACGGAAGATGATGGCTGTAACGTTAAGGGACGACAAACGCGTGTTAAGGATATATTAATAGAAATTAAGAAGAAGAAATGGGTGTGGGCAGGGCATGTAACGCGAAGGTAAGATAACCGTTGATCATTAAGGGTACCAGATTGGAACCCTAGACAAGGCAAGCGTGGCAGCGGGCGGCAGAAAGTTAGGTGAGCAGATAAGATCAAGAAGTTTGCGGGGATAAATTGGTCGCAATTAGCACAGAACCGGGATTATTGGAGATCTATGGGAGAGGCCTTTGCCCTGCGATGGGCGTAAACAGGCTGCTGCTGATGATGATGACCTGTGCAGATAGACTATAGTTTGGCTAAAGTTCCTAGCATGGTTTCGCGGCGAAACCATGCCAGGAACGCTTTCTGAGGCAACAAAATCCATCAGCCCTTCCACTCCGTGAAGAAGGACCAGCAATATAGCTGTGACATCGACGCACCCATTCATAAAACAAAAGATACTTCCCGGATAATTAGCTGAAGAAACATTTTAAGGAATAGAGTTTCGTACTAGGGGACAAACATGTGGATGTCTGTCTCCCTCCCGTAGAAGCCCATCTACTGACACCGAACGGGAATTCCACAATATTTACAACATTACTGGGAACTACGTAATTAAGAAAAGTTGATAAAACTCGGCGTAATGTTCGAATCCTCTTAGTGACCGATTTTCATATAATGTATTTCGGTATGTAGCTGCTCTAAACAAGAGTTACAGCCGTTTACTGTAACCGCACTCGCTCCGTAGACTGCCGTGTGCTGACAGCAGCCGGGTATTCTGTAACATTTACAACTTTACTGTGAGCTAACTATTTATGACAAGTAAGTGAAACTCGGGGTAGTGATGGAGTCGTGTGAGCGGCCAATTTCGATTTAATCTTTTTAAGATACCTACATTAGATTAACGGCTAAACAGCATTCGCGAGAAATGGGAAACGATTTTTTTTTTCGTTTTTATTTCGTGTTTTTTTTTCGTTAGTTTTTTTTTCGAAGACGGACGGACACAGACCTCCCCGCTGGAGGGTAGCTATGTACAGCTTGACTATAAAATAGCACTCCCTCAGAACAGGAGTTGACCACACTGGTGCAGTAGTCGGCTAAAACCTCCCACATCAAGACAGGCCTTGGTCGTGTGGTGGGCCTGAATAGACTGATGAATGAATGAATGAATAAATGAATGAATGAATGAATGAATGAATGAATGAATGAATGAATGAATGAATGAATGAATGAAGACGTTATAGATGCTGCAAAAAAAAGTGTAATTATTCCGTTGCCGTATTTTAGAGGGTTGTAACGCATCATAACCATTTCGTGACTCGCAATACAGGCAGGTCCGACAGTGATGCTCTTTGTACAACAGCGCAGTGTAGGGGTCCATGCCTCGCGTCGCTGTCGACCACTCCCTTTGCGATGCGTGCCGTAGGGTGATCGTCTGCCGCTGCCGCAAGAGTAGGGTGTTCCGGCCAGGCTGTTCCACCCGGCAGCCGCTACCCCCGCTCTCTCTTGTTCGCAGGGGTAGAGAGGGGCAACCGGTTTCTTCGCTGCGCGTGGAGTGCCGGCGACTACGAGAGTCCCGCTCGTGTCTTTTCTTTTGCCCATATTCTCATTCCAACTTCACGATGTGTGTGAGAAGACCGCCGCCGCTCCGGCAGTTATGAAGACGAACCGCGTAACTCACAGATACGGGCCAGCTATTAAACACCGGAGTGGAAAATAAAACGAAGCGAATGCGGAGGAATCGGGGAGGGGGATGCTTCGGAAAATGAGCGTGTAGAGCGATAATAAGAAGAGGAGACATCGGAGGAGGAGGAGGCGGAGGGCGAGGAGGAAGGAGTGAGCGAAGGGGCGGCCGGCGCAGAGCGAAGATCGTACGCGCCGTCGGGCTCAGAGAGGGCGCGAGCGCACCAACGAAAGCGCTAGTTCAAATCTGTCGGCGGCAGCACGGCGGCAGTCGGCGTGGTGTGTGTGTAGACGCCGGTTCACCCCGCAATCGATGTCCTGCGATGGCATCGCACCGCAGCCTGCTTTTCCTCGGGCTGTTCGTCGCAGCCTTCCTCGTCCAGACATGCGAACAGGTGAGGAGCTTGCTCGTGTTCACCGCTAAAAGCGCTCGCCTTTTTCGTTTCTCCGGTGTCGCACGCCCTAAAGCGCTTCGCCGGTCGGCGAGCAACGTGTTCCCCCTGTCCCACGGAGTGGTGGGCGGGTGTCGAGTTGCACGTGCGGCAGTGCATGTTCTTCGTTTCGACTCCCCTGCACTAGTTAACGCGTTGCGAACGCGATTTTAGTGGTACGTGGCTTTCGTCGCTTCGTGAGGCGAAGCCCACATGCGAGCAGAATTCTACAGCTTCAATCGCCGACCTCGAAGTTGAGATGGGACGAAGTACGAACTCGAAGTCTTCTGCGGGGCCGCAAGAGGTGCCCGGAGATCGCGCGTGTTCGCTATTTTAGTGCGCCGTGGTCAAAAGCGGACGAGTGGAGCGGCCGGACGAACCGCTTCGGCCCCCACGTGGGTGCTGGGAGCGCAGGCGCCACGCCTTCTTTTTTAAAGGGGACAAAACCATTAGCGCCGAGTTCGCGAAGGCCCGTGCCAATAGCGGAATCAATTTCGCAATTGTCATCAGGCGATTTTGCTGCGTTGTAGGGCTCGTCCCTCGACTTTTTTAAATCTCGCGTGCGAAGGGTCGGTCAGCGGCGGCCGATGACTAGGCCGAAGTGCAAGCTCGTCGCATCGGTGTGGCCGGTGGCGGGCAGCCCCATTGCTCGCGATAAAGGCGGTGCGGAAAAAGTTCTGTTGGGCCGTGTCCCGGCGTGAACCCGGCGCGGCAGGCGCTCGGTTTTTGCGGCTGCGGGGGCAATGCGAGCACCCGTCCCGTTCCCGGCGGAACCACGCCCCACGTGCTGTCTAGGTTTTTTCGGAAAGCATCTCCGTTTCCGCCTCGTCCGGGCCATCCGCGTCTTCCCCGTCTCTCCGCTCCAGCTGGTCCCGCTGCTTGAATTTGTGGTAGTTTCTTTCTCGTTAACTTTCTTTTTTATTTTTTTGGCTCGAGTGTGGCCCTCTTTCTACTTGTAGTATCGACATTTTTCCCGCTACTCTTTGACGGGACCCTACGAGGATCTTCGCCCTCATACTCTACCAAGGGTCTGGCTTAGCGCTTCCGCTGTGCCGTGTAATGTCGTATGATTAAAAATCACCAACTTCAAGCGCGAATAGTTCACGGGATTTGGAGGTGAACGCTTGAGCACACTTAAAAAAAAGAGAATTAGTGCGCTTGTTCATAGGGCTGCTTCAGTAGTGATTTTTTCAGTTGAGTTCGGAAACACTAGTCAAGTACCGAATTTTTTGCTATGTTATCGCACTTTTCAGAACTAACCATCACGTCTTGAAATGTAGCTCTTAGCTAGCGCCTGAATAACCGCAAATCGAGAAACTGAAAGTGGGACACGTATTAGCGTGTGCAGGTTAGCTAACGGGCGTTACCGGATGGCTTCATTCTGCAGTTGAGTGGTGTCAGCGATCAATGAAAGTCTGAATGTTCGTAAGCCGCACAAAACCGAATATCTTCAGTTATCTATATTTATAATAGACTACGAAGTAAACGCCTGTTCAATTTCATTTACATTTCTTCATAGTTGTAGTAGGGTATTTTTATAGCTACTTTCTCGCTTACCGCATTTCCGATTCGGGATAAGCCGGTGTCGCGGTAGTGCTCTTTTGTGCAGAGTTTTCTTGAGTGTGGAGGTTCAGTCTCGAGTGGAGAACTTTAAAAAACTTTGATAAATCCGACGGGAAGCCGTTTCACGTGTTGGTGTACGGTTTGGGAGAGGTGACACCCCCCCCCCCCCCCCCCCCTTGTTTTTTGCTTTTTGTGGCGGAAGGCCACAAGGGGGTGCGGCTTCTCGGTAGCGACAGTTTCGGGCCCTTGGATCTTTCTCTATAGGGCGTCGTTCTGCTACGACGCACCTTTCCCATGCCGCAAGATCTTATCCTAGCGTGAAGGCGCCGCGCCACAGCGCTAGGCTCACAAACGCAACTGGTGGGATTAATGCTACCTGGGTAAAAAATCGAGTTCATTCATGCGAGGAAGTCGTCCCGTAGTTCATGGTTATATGGCGGGGTAGCTCGCGGAGTCCGCGCTCCTGGCTGATTGGCGCCTGTTTCTCTTCTGTCGTCGATGCTGTCTGCCGCCCTTCCTCTCCGCGTTGCCTCGCCCGCACTAATTCGTCTACACTGTTGGCCACGGAGTTGCTGCCAGTGTACTATTCGTCTCGGGATCGTCTGCTGTTCATCCACGCCGCTTGTTCTTTCTTTTCGTACCCGCGAGTTCTTTACCCCCGTCTTCCGAGGTGATGTCGAGCTGTGCGTAATCGCGGGCTGTCGGTGAAAGTAATTGGCGGCCGCCTGTCAGCGAATCGGCGCACTGTACGAGGATGCTTTTCCCGTGTCTAGCGTTGCGGGACACGTGGTATAATAGTACTGCTGTGTCCTGTACCGATCCCGTCATCCGCTGCTGCTTTGGAAAGACCACAGCTTCGTATAAGTATATGCGTGTTTGCTCGCCAGCATGCGGCTGCAATCATTTGGGAGCGGAATATACCGAATGAGCAGTTGTGTTAGCAGCACCGGTGTTGTTCTTGTAATAGAGCACCAACTAGGCGGGGGGCACCCGTGGGGGTGGCTGCTTAGGACGCGGGTTCGAACCCGGTTGGGGCGGCTCTTCGGACGGAGGCTAAACACACCACCGCGTGCCGATTATTCGCTGAATATTACAGGTGGGCTACAGTAACCTTTAACCTGTACTCTGGCGTGTCCCTTTTTAGCCCATGTGTAACTTTGGCGTGTTACGCCCACATCTGTATACAGTGTGCCAGTTGGGTCTGTGTAACTTCGTTATCGCGATATTGCTGACGAAATGCTTTATTTAATTAAGCCGTCGCTGAACAAAACAAATGTCTAGCTCCGGCTTTGATTTCTCACCCGTTGTTCACGGTCGAATCAAGCGCTTTAACTGATTTTGAACTGGAGACATAATTCAAAAACGAAAGGAAAAAATCTGTCTTTTTTGGGGTGGTTTCACAACCTGTCTCTCGACCGTGGTATAACCGCGGAAAGCGCGGGATTCTTTGTAATTTCAGCAAATGGTCAGACAGACAAGACGGTTGGAGAGTGGCATGAAGGCGTGCGTTTGCGTGTCGGCCACCGTGGGAGTGGTAGCGATGTGTGCGGGCCTGTCACGAGTGAAGTGGGACGCACGGGCGGGCCACGCCTTGCACGATGCCGCGATGACAGCTGTCGGCTGCGGAGTGTAGCACCGGCATGGATCGGGTGGTATTTGCCGGTTGCGTTCCCGGCAAGACCGTACACGCGAACGCGCGAGAATAAAGGTGAGATTTCCGATTCGGCGTCTGTCGGGGTGAAGCCACTGTAAACTTGTCCGGTTTGCATGACTTTCTAACGTGCATGCTGGACTTTTAATCTCGGAACAGTTCAGGTTATGTTGGTTTGCAAAAGGTTCCTCGTTTAACTGTCATCACCAGCCTATATCTACGCCCACTGCAGGGCTCAGGCCTCTCCCATTAATCTCCAATTATCCCGGTCCTGTGCTAACTGCGACCAATTTATCCCCGCAAACTTCTTGATCTCATCTGCCCATCTAACTTTCTGCCGCCCCCTGCCACGCTTGCCTTTGCATTACATGCCCTGCTCACACCCATTTCTTTTTCTTGACTTGCTAATTTCCTATTGCTAATTTCCTATTGTACTTGCTAATTTCCTATTGTACGTCCCGGGTTCCCCCCACTCCTGCGCCGTCCCCAGCCTGGACTCTCTCGGTCATTTAATTTTGTCAACTGAGAGGGGAAGTAAGTAGCCTTGATGAAAGGTTACTCCCTCAGTACAATAACTCCCGATATGATGCCTGGGGTGCTGGGGAGACTAGAGCATTTTACTTTGTCGTTGTCGTTACCAGAAAATATAGGCTTGAGACTCGTTTTATCCACGTACTTATTCCAGTCGAAGATGGGTTCAAGCTGGAGACTACCTTCGGACATTGGCCCCGAGCCTGCCATCGCTCTCGAAATGCGGCCGAACCTCCTCTTAGTTTCAACGATACCGGCTTATGTGGACGTTCGTAGCACCTGGTAAAAGGATCATAACTGCACACGAGTTGCCGCTCCTATTTCCGTTTTCCTCTGCCAATTCCCGTCTCTCCCCTTAATCTCCTCCCGCCAGTGCAGGTAGGGTATACAAACCGGGCTCTAAGCCTGGCTAATCAGTCTTTACATTCGCTTTCGCCTCCTCTTCCGATGATTTTATTTGAACCGGAAAGCGCCAAAAATACTCCACCGGTAACAAACGAATTGGTTTAAACTGTTTTGGAACACATTTAGTGCTCAAATGCAAGGCAGGAAAGGTTGCCCGATTTCTCTAAACACCTCGAAATACTAAGCCTTGTATACACTTACGCCGCATTGTCGCGGACACTTGATTCGTTTTCAACAAGAGTTTACCGTAATTACAGCTAGTGCAGTACGCACCATGTTTTACGTGCACAGTGCCCCGTTCTTCATGCAATCGCGGGCGAGACCTGTGCGCATTTGACTTTTCCCACGCACGCGTGCAAGAGATGCGGATATCTTATCCTCGAATAGCGGGTTTCCCTTCGACGGCAGTCGCAGAATACGTTTGAATGCAGTGCCTGCACAACGCGGAAAAGTCCCGGCGGTGAGTTGAAGCAAGCGTCTACGCAGCCCGACATACAACGGCGCGTAAACGGTGCACTCCATTCATGTTTATCTGAGCGCTACAACGCGGAATCGATGCTGCGGACGATATGCTGTGTATTCTGGAACGCGACCTGCACACATTCGGAGGCGGCTCGTGGAGCCCTCGCGGCCAAGCAGCGGCACAGTAGGAGGGAAAGGGCATGGCGGCGCAGCACAGCCAAGGGCACGGCCCATTCATTGCGCAACACTCGCTTCCATCCTCCCGGGAGTCCTCCTGCTACAAAGTTTTCATTCGCATGGCTGGCCGTCTTCCGCGAGCGAGTTTCCCCACGTACGGCGGCCACTTGACGTCATCTCGCATGGTTGTCACGCAGCCCCGTGTTTGCCGAGAAACCGGAATAATATTCTCTCGAGCCCAGCAGCTTGTCGGGACTGCATTAGCCGGACGCTGAGGCGATGCTCTGAACCGATGCCGAGCCGGTTTCTTGCTGTTGCTGCTCTCTTAATGACTGCCGTGCTGCATATCGCCGTTTTATTTCAATTCGCCTCTCTTTAAGATTTGTAGTGAACGCGCTGGCTACTGTCTTTCACGCTGCCGCCAAGGGTTTGGCCGTATACTTCGCGTTTTAATGCCAGCGGATAACAATCCCGTGTTTTGGTGCGGACGCGTCCAGTTTCATGAACACCGCTTTGCTGCTGCAGCGCGAGCTTCTTTTTCTTGCTTCCGAGTTCCCTCCGCTCTGCCGGATTTGCGGTCGCAATCTTGTCTTTCGAGACTTTCTTCCGTGCACGGTTTAGCTTGTTTTTTCTTCGTCACCCTAGACTAGAGCGTTTCGTGTTCGCACCCGATAAACCCTGCAACATTTTATCTTCACAGCGGGACTTTCGGCTTTTTCGTTCGGGCACTTGGTGGGAGCCTTCGCTTGCACGCGATATTTTTTGTTCGTCTTAGGGCTAAGTGTTTGTAATCGTTTGATTTAAAATTCCCGCACTTTTCGAGTCCGTCAAGTCGTTGAGCCGATTCCATTAGTCCGCGTAGATACCTTTCGTTTTCTTGGTCGTATTGAGATGACGAGACGCAGTTTCTCCATTCAATCCGCGCGGGCAAAGGCTTCCGGTCAGAAATTCAACGCACCTTCCTGGCTATGTCGCTGTATAGATTCCGGGCGCGGTGGATGGATATATTTTTTTTCTTAAGGGGCGTCTCGACGGCTCAAGCTGAATCGTCCTTAACACTTGCACGAAGGCTAGGCATTCTTATCCGCAAATGGCTTGCGTCGTCCTAAGAGTAGAGCACATTAAAGTACACCCGGAGTCAAAGGTGATACCCCGAAGCGTCATGCTTCGCTTTAAAATCCAAATTAAGTGCTGAGCACCGAAAGGGCAGAGAAATCAACGTTGGAAGTCAGAATCGTCTCCTGTAAATATTAACCGCCGCGGTGGCTCAGTCGCTAAGGCTTTGTGCTGCTGAGCCCATGGACCCGGGTTCGATTTCTGGCCGCGGTGGCCGCTTTTCTGATGGAGGCAAAAAGCAAAAAAACTCCCGTGCCATTTCGGCGTCCGTTAGATCCTCGGGTGGTCGAAATTAATTCGGAACCCTCCACTACGGCGCGCCTCATATGCTGAGTAGCTTCGGCGAGGAGGAAAAGGAGAAAACGTTATTGAACAGTGCGATCGAGCTGGTAAGTGGGTTGGGTCCTCGGACCAGAACTCCGTCGGTGCGATTTGACTTCTTCGCCCTTTCAGCGAGCCAAAGCTGCTTGCTTAAGTCCGAGCTAGCAAGTTCTCTCCCACTGCTCGTATGTATCTGGGAATTGGTGCAAGGTCTGGATTTGAAGGGCATGCCCAAACCACATGGAAGAACGTTGCTGGGCTGCCGCAGTGCCTGCACAGGGTGTAGTATAATGGGGCGTGAATGGCGAGCTAAACCCCATAATCAATCGTGTCATGTAAACTTTCGACCCCGGGTGTACATCACGTAATCTAGCAACGAGGGTCAGTTCGACAAGTTCGCTCATCTATCTGTTGCTGTTCTGATAAAAACCACGCTCGCGGGGCCGGAACCGGCAGGTTGGAATGCCGTAAAACTATACTTGGAACTCGGGGTTCCGGTTTTAGTCTGCCTTCCATGATGTATCAGACTAAGACGACTTCTTCGCGTTATATTTTTTGTTCGTTAAAATGTGGTCTGTCTGGCGGCAGCGTACGTATTGGACGGCAAATCATAAACCGGTTGGTGCGCTCTTCCGTGTTTCTTCCTGTGTCCAGCGCAAGCTTTATCAGGCATATGATGGTTACACTTCTAGTATTAACAATGACTTATTGAGCGCTTTGTGAACGCAATCGACAATGGATACAAGCCAAGGCGCATCGTGCCGCGAATAGCTTGCGCCTATCTCTGCTCCAGTTCACCTACCATGACCTTCTGTTTCACGGCGCCTACTCGGGCACTGCCGTCATCCTATTCCTTGACCCCTCCCTTCTTTCGGCCGCGTTCCCAGCCCGTTCTTTCCTTTTTTGTGTGCTCTCCTAAGCGAGCGCTATGTATGGCGCATTCTCGGCGAGCAGACGCGGCGCCGCGTCATGAAGCCCCGTGTAACGAATGTCCGGCGTTATCTTATCGCGACCGCAATTGAGCTAACCTCCATCCCGCCGGAGGATCGTCGAATCGGCTCGCGCGGCGCCCAAGAGAGCGCTGAGGTGTCGACATCTTGGACCGCGCCCGACTTTGTTTCTCGTATTGTCCGCAAACCACAGCAGCCCGTACACGGACAACCTTGCAACAAATTCTCGACGTGTTCTTGAACTGATATCAACGCAGCACTGCGATGCGTACGCGTGCCTGCGCAACGGTTTTATTCGGTCTAGGGCAGCACGCCGATCTCACCAGCGCCGTCCCTATCTTGTTCTACTCTCGGTTCGAGAGGCTCTCGACGACGATCTCGCTTTCGTCGACAACGTATTCGAATGACCCTCTGAGGCGCTTCAGCAGGCGCCGTATCTTTTGATATACTCTACGTCGGCGTCGCGATTTCCCTGATCCGCGCCGTCTGGGCTCCTCATCGCCCGCCTCCCCCTCCTTTCTCTGTGGAAGCCCTGAGGTTTCTTTGAGTGATAAGCACGGGACGTGGGAGAAAAAGAACGTTCTGCGGAGGATGTTGCACGTACTCTGTTGCTCCTCGAAAACTTGGCGCGTCACGTAATACTATTGTGCAGCCCCGCCTTATCGCCGTTTCTCTGCCGCGGAATCCGGCCTGTTTTACTGCACGGGCGTGTTATCGGGCGCCCACTCCTGCCTGAAGGTGAAGGTTGATCTCCAGCACTTTCTGTCGAGCTGTTCTGCGCTTTTGATGATAGTGCGCATGTCAGAGAAGGTTACTGCGTTCCCGCGTTTCCGAGCGGTCCACGACCGTTCTTTCTTCTGCGGACTCAGCTGGCATAACCTGGCACGTGCATGCACGTTCAGCTTCATTGCGTACGTGCATGCGCGGATTCTCTTCTCCCGACGCAAGGGACGTTGTCGTGCGAGAGATAGCAACAGCGCTTTTCGTGGCACACCACAACAGTGTGGAGCGGGGGTATGACGCCGTTCACACATCCGGGACGCGCACGCAGGCTATGACAAGTACCGCAGCAGTGCCTCCAGCGTCGAGGCACGATTGCAGCGTTTAAATTTCGCGCTTTTTTGTGCACCACTCCCCGGTCAATCGCGGGCGCGTTTTCGGTGCAGCGTCCGTCGTGGCAGTTATTCGCGGGTGGTCTTCCGCAAACGCGGCTTTCACGGCGCTTCTCTCGCGGCGCCTATCTTCGCCCCCAAAGGTCTTCAAGGGCCCAAAATCCGCATCCGTTCCACAGCATCTTCAACGCACGTGCGTGGAGAAAGCGCCGTCTCCCACCTTGTCACGGTCCGTACCCGTGACGCGCTGTGGGCAATTGATTCCCTCCTCTCGTCCAGGCCGCCACTTCAGGAAGTGGAACTCCGCGCACCGTCATTGAGCTGCGCCTGAACGGCGCGCGCATTACAATAAATTCGCCATACGTATGCCGGGCGCGGCGCGACTTGGCACGGCTAGGATCGCAGGGTCGAACGCTGTCGGCTCGAATTGAAACGTGGGTGCCCTTTCTTTTTCGGGGACGATGAACGAGGCGCTCGACACCACCTACATAACAAAGGCGAAGGCCCGCCTGTTGCGTCGCCGCCGCTAGTCGGCCCGACGAAGCTCTCCCTTCTCATTGGTTGGGCGCAAGAAACGTCAGGCGGTGAGAGTTCAACGCTGCCAACGTACGTCCTAGCGTCAGAAACGACGAGGAAGGGAGTCAACGCAGTGCTTGTCACCTGTTTGGTGTGCTCTTGGCAACGGGGTGGCGACGCGGCGTGTGTACGTGTGAGGTGCAAACGAGCTGCGCCGTGCGTGCCGTAATTACAGCCACGGAGAGGCCGGCAATTACATCTTTAAGCCCGGTGACTTACGCACACACTTAGCGGGGGCCGTGCGCGCGCGCCACTTGCCCTATTGCATCTGAATGCGATGCCAAGCCGGCTCTGCCGGACAACAAACCATTATTTCGAAGCTCCCGCCCTGCTACGGGGTGCCCACCGGTGAGAGGCAGGCGTGGGCGCACAGGTGCCGTGCGAAAGTTCAGGCCTTCTTAAACGTTTTTCAACGACATTATTATGATCCGGAAGTTGCGTTGCTGAAGGAGAGTTTCTCTTTGAACTTTCCTTTTCACCCCGAAGACCGAAGGTGCCGGTGAGCTGAAACGCGCGAAGGACAGCGACTTGCCTTTCGGCCCTCCAAGGTGCATTCGTGTCGCGTAAATATTTTCTGTATTTAACACTGTGTACGCGTTTGGCGCACTTACAACACCACAACACGTCCACGCAAGCACTGCTCTGGGTACCGAGTTCGGACGCCGCAGAGAAAATTCTTGAATACCGCAGTGGCTTGGCCCCCGATCACGAGGCCTTGGGTTATATCGCTTGCCACCGCTGCGGTACTACTGCTCGTGGAGTGACGTAACGGTGTAGGAGGAGTGAATTAATCCAGTCTCGACTATGGTGTAACTGCATACGCAGACTGCATGCGCTTGGCTATTTGCATCCAGGTTTGATATATGCCTTAAACCATTTCCTATATGCGAGATGAAAATGTAGTGCTAGTGTATAGGCGAGCCGCGCTTCAACAAGCGTGCCGTTCTGTGCATCGGAAAAGCGTTCCGTCATTTCTTGACGTGGCTCATGAACAAGCTTAAAATATTTTCGCAGCTACATATAGCTTTTTAAGTTAGTTTTTTTATCAATAGAAGGGGAGCGTGAAAGTGTTATTTGTCAAGGATTATTCATGCTTCACGCAAGATGGACCAGAAATGTTACCATTTTTTGTTAATTATGGCTTCGACAGCGAAAAGTCATGTAACTAGCCAAGCCAAGTAGAGGGCTGCTATGGCGGTGCACATTACGGCACGCGATTGCAGCGAGCTGTCCTTCCGAGTATGCAACTGTGAAATTCGACGTAAAGTTTGAGCTACCGTTAAGCCTTAAGCAAAAGCGCGCTTTTTTAATTTTAATCCAACATATGACAAACTTAACACGAGCGGGTGCGCGGAGATGAAACGTTGTACGCCTCAACGAAGCAACATGCAGCGACAGCAGACGGCTGGAAAAGCGAATCGCAAGTTTGGGCATCGGTTTCCCGCACACGTGAAAGTGCGCGTTTGCCATGCGTCCCTTGGCGTAGGTCAATTAACCCCCGTGCGTGCGGGCAGACGATGGCCCACGGGTCCGTTACACAGGAGGAAGGTACGAAAGTCCGTTTGCGTAATGAACTCCGCCCGCGCGGACTGTGCCGCAAATGACCGCCTTCGCATTTCGCCGGCCATTTTTTGCTCCCCGTATTCCTGACGGACCGTTTGTTGTAGACAGAGCCCGGGATCAGCTCTTCCGCGCAATTCCCACATGGGGAATTCAAAAGCAAGGGGTATAAGATACGGCTTGGGCATTTTTTTTTGTGTGCGTGTGTGTGCGATATAGCTGCGCGGAGTAATTCTGTCAGTCGAGGCAGGTGTTTGCGAGCCGAGCCTATGCACCACCCTTTCTCCCCCCTTTTTGTCATTTGTCTGATTTTGTGCTGTGGGGATTTTCAGGGCAAACATGGCAGCTTCTATAAGGACGGAATGCCTGTGGGACGCGTATATACTCCGAGCAGTCGTCTCTTCCTGTTAGTTGTAAGCTTGTGTTCCTTTACTAGCGGGTCGCCCACCTTTGAACTGCGCATGTAATCTCTCACGGTGTCGCGGAAGGAACTTTTTTTTTATTCTAAACAAGAGGCGTCACACTGATTACAATGAAGGTCGGGAGGGTTCCATCGGGCGCCATTACTTTTCACCTCCGCGTCACAACTTGTTTCATCAGCGAACTCCGTACGCCGCTGCACCTAGAAGGCATCGTCGCCTAGTGGCAACGTTGAAGCTCTGTCTCTTCGTCGCTTTCTGTTCCTCGCCGTCTCTCTCTCTGTCGATGAGCGTAATCCGGGACAAGCGGGACCAGCGATCCGCGAAGTGATTACCCCGTACGGAGTCGTTCGTGTTCCTTCTCTTCCCTGACTTCCTTACAACCCTAGCTCTTCTCGATACGAGCAATTTGTTATCCCCTTTTAAGCTGCCTTAACGAGTGTCTCTAAACAAATGCGCCCTGAGCTTGCGTAGTGAGAACCGCCGTTAAACCTGCTTTGAAAAAGCGCGCGCTGTTGACGGTGCGACAAAAGCCAGACTTGTTTTAGTTTTTCGTCTGAATGCTTTCGCCAAGTTCGCGCCCTTCTTCCTGCAGTGGTTTTTTTAGGGGGGAGGGGGGGGGGGGGGGGGGCAGATCACTCTGTTTACTAAATGTGGTCCCGTCGATGCGCCGCTCAGTTTGATGAGGCCTTCATTCGTTAGTTTTGACTTGTCTCAAAACTTCAAGGAATACTTCCGTAAAAAGAAACCATTGTCGCATACGAATACGAGATACACAAGTTCGTACCCACTTCGCCTCGCCCTTCACAATGAGCACCTTGGTATCCGCTGCTGTGACAACTTGAATCGCTGGCCACCTTTTCCACGATGATCTATATAGTCCCCTATTCAGCCTCGTAATACTCTGCAGGTTGCAAATTTCATGAATTAAAGTATGTTTGAAGATGTTGAAAAATTTCTGGTTCGTATTAACGTGAAGCTGTTAAGCCGCGTCTCTTGTACGTCGGGGCTTTGTTTTGCGATTAGCACAAACGTATACATTGGTCATTTTACTGGATGTAATGAATAGCGACCAATGCAAGTTTCACCTGATTTTCATGAAACGACTGTGTAGGGTGCCTCCACCGCTACTATAAGGACACTGGAAATGATCTAAGAGGACTTTGACATTGGGCCTGAAATGAAATGAGTGTCTTGGTTGAACTATCATCTCTAACACGTTTGGGGGAGATGTTGGCTAAGATACTTTCCGTCAGACAACTTTCTGGCTAAACTTAAGTATTAAACAGTTGCCTTGCAAGTCCTTATCAGGTAATTTCCTCGGGGTTACGTTCCCGCCGCGGTGGCCCTGTGGCTAAGGCGTTGTGCTGCTGAGCCCAAACACGCGGGTTCGATTCCCGGCCGCGATGGTGCTTATCAGAGGGAGGCGAAAAGCGGAAGCACCTGTGTCGAGATTTCGGCGCACGTTAACAATCCCCAGTGGCCGAAATTAATCCGGGGCCCTTCATTACGGCGCGCGTCACAGCCAAAACGTTAAAAATCGTCTGGGTTCAGCAATACATGTGGGGGGTCTCGGGAGGCGAGGATCTGAGGCCGCCAACCCTCAACCGTACGCTCTCGCCCGACCTACGCATAGGAGGGACAAAGTCACGTTTCTGGCAGCGTTGCGAAATATTTCAGGGGAGTATTAACCTCCGGCCGGGGCCGTTCAAAATCACCTGCGCGGGCGGCGCCCCATTACACGCGCTCCGGGTTCGAGCAACACCGCCCGTTGGCACGCGTCCCGGTTTGCCTCAATGCCCCCTTGATCGCCCCCACCTCCAACTTCTCTGTTTTAGCTATTGGCTGGGCGGTACCTTTACCACTGACGTTGTTTCTTGATCTAGACCACTTAAGGGGCTGTAATCACGCGCTCCGAGACTTGGGATGGCTCGAGCACCGGGCTGTGTTTTTCTTCAAGCGCCGGTTTGCCTCGACGATGGGTGGCGCCCTTGTGGAACCCTATGGGCGCGGACCGGCTTTCGGAATAGCGGGGCCGCGGGTGGATCGTTTCGAGAGGCCCTGCTCCTTTTCGCGGTTTGCTCTGCAACGCTCCTCGCGTGTTCTGCCGGCCGCCGGCGTATTTCGACGTGACTGAGGTCCCTCGTGGCCGCGCTCTTGCATTCGCCGACCAAGCTGAGCAGCCCATCGAATGTTTTAGCGGGCTTCGACGTTTGTCAGCGCAAGTGTGAAACTTTCAATAGACGTATGCTGAAACCCGACGTCCAGTGCGACGTTACCGCCAACTAAACACGGGCGTCGGGGCGTGCGGTTTTTACAAGGTTAGCTCCCAAGGTGACAGTTGTGTCCCGGCAGGGGTCATTGAATTGCGATGACAGCCTGCGCGCAGTCTGGACTGCCAGGTTGTCTGAATTAGCCGACGTGCGCCACGTGCCAAACGTCGTGTTAGGAGGAACGACTGGGACATAGTGTTGCGGCTGATCTGCTGTCGCCAGGGTTGGAACACTTTCATGTTCAGACTTGTAATGATTAACGTGAACATTTAATGCCGGAGTCGGGGATGCAGTATACAGTAGGCCTTTCTGGTATATAGCTGCGTTATTCCATCTAACGGTTGTTGTTGTTGTTTGTTCGTTTATTTAATAGCCTCAAGGCTTAGTAGACACCAAGCGGGTCCGATCTATATCCAGGAAACTAGGTTGGCCTCCCGGATATAGTCCAGTAGGGAACGGTAGGCAGGACCATGGAGCCACCGATGGTAATGCGTGTCTTGCCGCAGATTTAGGCCTGCTGCCATCAAACATTTTCTTCTAATGTCCTTAGTTCCAGGGCATGTCCATAGTAGGTGGTGAAGGTCTGCCGGAACCGTTTCCTCACAGCAGGTTGGACATTTCACATGTCCTCGGTAGTCCCCTTTCCATCCACTCGTGCGGGCAGGAGTAAGAGCCACGCCCAGTCGGATCCTTCGTAGTACAACCTCCTCCATCCTGGTAAGATTGAGGGGGAGAAGAACCGAACACGGAGGTATGACAGCACGCGTTCGGCGTCGAAGGTCCTCCTTGGCAGCCATTCTTGTGGCCCATGGGTCACTTGGGAGCTGGGCGGGGGATGATGGGGCCGGGCAGTTGTGTGACAGGAAGTCAGCCCGTTCATTTCCTGCAATACTGGCGTGACCGGGAACCCATGACACAACCACTTTGGATGGCATTTTGCTGTGGAGCTGGTGGATGCGTTGGCAGATGATGGGGGGTCTGCGCAACCTGTTTCAAATAGTGGATCACTTGCGTAGAGTCGGTACGAAGATTGATGGTATGCAAGTCTTCATTGGAAGCGGCTGCACATAGTAGGGCGTCGTGGATAGCCTGCAATTCCAGCAGGATTGGGGTGCATGTGGCAGAGGCGTAGGGAATACTGCCTTCGATGCTGGGATGAGTGGGGCTGGTCCACGCAGTGACTCCATGCGTTCCTGTGCATGAAGCGTCGGTGTATAGGAGGCATTGATCGTCTGGTCCCGGGTGATTTGGGAGGGGAGAGAGCTGCGCTTTACCCTCCTTGGTCCGCCTTCTCTGCAGATGGCTTGTTTTGTTGGAGGTTATAATCGTATAACCCCAGGGTGGAAGCTCATCCTGACTTTCCGGAGGTGCCAAGTTGCCCGGGTTGAAGTGGTCGTACAGTGCATGGCCGTTCTGCAGATATGCATACTTTGACAGTCGCACAGCTCGGCGTTGATTTATGAGCTCGTCAATTGTGTTGAGCTGAGCTTGTTCCTGAAGGAGCGGTATCGGGGTGATGCGAGGGAGACCGGTGATGGCTCGCATGGCTTCTCTATTAATAGCTTCCAGTTTAGCATGTTGGGATACGGTTAGGCGCTGAAACTGGGCTTCATAAACCAATCGTGGTTGGAGCACAGCGCACGCCAGCCTACGAGCGACCTCAGTTCTTGCACCGCCCGCTTTTGGCGCAATGCGGCGGATCAGGCGAATGGTATTTGCCGCCGTTTGCCTCACTGCTTTCAGCCATGCTGTAGCGGTACCAGCCTGGTGAATATGCAGGCCCAGAATACGGAGCTCTGTTGCTTCGGCAAGCTGATGAGCGCCTATGCGTATAGATGGAAGGTGGACGGCGAGCTTCTTGCGGCCAGCTTTGTTAGCGACTGTCATGTACTTCGTCTTCTCGGCGGATACAGTTAGACCAACCTTCGCTGCAAATGCCTGGATAACTTCAAGAGCCTTCTGCAGCGCTGTATACTGCATCTGTACGTTTTTGTGCGTCGACCATACTGTGACATCATCCGCGTAGATGAGGAAGCGTGTGTGCTGCACAGTGTCGAGCTGCCACGCTAAGTGAATAAATACAATGTTAAAGAGTATTGGTGACAGCACAGCTCCCTGGGGGACGCCACGCACTGAGTGAAACAGTCCTACTGGCTTCCCTTCTACACGGACAGCGAATGTACGGTTTTTTAAAAAGGCGGCCGTGCCTTTCGGGTACAGGCATTGTGATGCCGCGGCCCCTCCCGAAATTTCTCTGGGGAAGAGAGGGGTGGAAAGTGTGAATGGACGAGGCTACCAACTCTGCCTGTTAACAGTTGCAGTACTGGTACTCGCTTTTTTTATCCAAAACTTCTCGCTAAATTAACGCGTTTTCAATATCTGCTGTCTTCAGGATGCTGGATGCTAAGTTTTCCAATTCCCCTAAACAAAAACAATGTACAATCAAAATGTCAGTGTCCAGTATGCGCTCGCATCATTTTTTTTTCTTTTTTTCTTAAACAGGAATGTATTCCTTGTTCTTGTTTCTTTTGTTTTGGTCTTTCCTTTTGTTCCCCCCCCCCCTTTTTTTTTTCATGGTTTGGTATTCCCTGCAATGAAGTCTTGCGTACGCCACTGCCTGCTAGTAGTTTTTTTTTTTTATATAGTAAAATGTTCGGAGCACGAAGCAGCATAGCTGGTGGCGTACACCTGAATCATCTCAACACAGCTAAGACGTCTTCGCCTGCATTGCTCTGCTTGTTTTCTGTTATCTGATTCTTTTTGCTCGGCGGGAAATGTGTCATGTGAATCTTGCGTTCGGACGGCTTCTCTGCAAGGCAAAGGTTGATTATTTATCACTCACTGATGGGTCATTGATCGCTCTTGACGTGCGCTTAACGAGACTGCACCTCATGCACAGGAACCGCAGAAACGTTGTCGTGCTGGGAAAACTGCTCACGAGCAATTGTTATATCTGTTATTTAGCCGACGCTTGTTCGACAGGGTCTCCGTTATTTTGAAAGCTGTGCCTTTTTCATTTATGTCATTCTCTGGCCTTGTGATGCACATTAAACGGCGTAATCTCGCATCCACCTACAATTTCACTGTTGTACAGCCGTCGCATCTACACGGATCCGATTTTTACGTCAAGCCAAGGTTACTAAAACGCTGACAAATGTTAACGCGAAAGATTTTGTTGACTCGGTAGATCGAAAACTTGGCGACGTAACTCAGATAGCTTACCAAGTGGCTGACGGTATGGACAATAAAAGGAATCAAGTTGGAAAAAACCCAGTTCCACCCAGTGTTTCACTGAAATCTGATGAAACGGCGGATCCGTGGGTTGTCTTTACGATTTCGTTGAGCATGGGCTTCTTTCTTCTGCGTAATGTTAGTCGCTTTATCGGCTAATTGTCATATTTTTTCCCGCATAGTTCTGGTAAAACAAGTTGCAGCCGTTTTCTGTTACTATACTTCCTCCATAGATGGTCCTGCATTCAGTGCAGGCAATAATTATGTAATGTTTACAGCTTCACTGTTAAGTTATTATTACGAGTAAATGAAACTCGGCGTAATGAGTCGTTTTAGAATTGTCATATCATTTGTTTCGGGATACTTTCGATAACACAAGAGTTAATTTATTTTCTGTAATCATACTCCCGAGTCCCTACGTAGATGGCCATGACTCACTGTGCAACAGTCAATGTGAAAAAGCCAGCTTACAAAGACAAAACTTACACCGATCTCCTCAGTCCGCTTCACCTCCAAACACAAGTGCATTGCAGGCAATATAAGCAGTCTTACATCAAAATATAAAGTAAAGGCTCTATGACCTCCCCCCCCCCCCCCTTTTTTTTTTCTGTACTCGTAACCGACTTTTGCGCGGCGAACAAATCTGCTCCAGAGTTGCACGAGATTCGAACCCATTGTCCTCGGGAGGCACGCATCCCCAGCGCCACAATGGCCCGATGGCTCTAGCAAACTATAGGTGGACCAAGTGAATGCCTTGTGGCATCCCCCTTACAATCGTGCTAGACGCATACTCAGACCTATACGTGTAATTTTAGCGTGGTCATGCGAACGCGGCTGCGTGCTGGCTGAGTTACACTACGCTCTGAGCTCAGAAGTTGTCAACCGGTATCCGCAGTTTTGCGTCCTTAGGCACAACGTTACGCCTACCTAAAGTTAAGCCTACTAATAGGCTTAATAAAGGCGGTTGGTGAAGGCTGTCATGACGACAGAACTCACTTGCAGGGAAAAAAGGTGGCGACGATAGTACGAGGGCACGTGCTTTCATTCAGCTCGCGCCGCCCCGAGCTTTGCACTCACGCCTCTGCCTCACCCGGCCGCTCTGCAGTCGCATGATATTCGGGCTGCTATTGCGACGCCCACAATAGCGGGGATATCTGTTCGACAATCGGACACTACGGCGTTCGCCTTCACTACATCATTAGGAGTACCTAGGGGCCCTCATGATTTTTATGTGCGCACGACCTCTATACGAACCGATATAAGGAAGTTTCCAAAGCGAGTTGTCTGCCTCTGTGTGTGCTTTCCGAATTCTCGTTGAATGCTCCTGTTTTCTCAGTTCTTGCGAAAGAGGGGCTCGGGTAGTTGAGGAGGTAACCAGTTAGAACAAACGAAAGCGCATGTAACGCGTGCCACTCGGTGGTCCGACGTTGCCACATAGCTGCAGATGTCTTCCGGGGTGGACCTGTCACTGCCACGCTGAACATTTCGTAATCTTAAAAAGAAAACAACAAACTGAGTGACTAAGGGTTGCCCTGCCCCAGAGGAAGTCGGTGGCACAAGCTCGTTGACGGCTCGCCGAGGCGGCTGTCTCGTGCCCGGCGGCGGATGCCTTCTCGGCTCGGGCACCGGTGGTGGCACGAGGGGGGCCGATTCGGCGGCAGGGCACGCGGCGAGCTGGGGGCAAGTTGAAAGGGGGGCGAGGAGGGCGGGCCAAAAATACGGGCTTCGCTCCCCCTCCCTCGCCGGCCTGGTTGTGGTGGTGCCACCGGCAGTGCACATGTTGCGCCGCGCTCTCTCCTTATTTTCGGCCTCGCCGCCAGCAGCAGCAGCAGCGCTGTTTTTATTTGCCGGCTGCATTACTGGCCGGCCACTGCACGCGGCGCTCTTTCAACTCGCCGACGCCATTTGATTGTGTGAGCGCACAAACTCTTCAAAGTGAGCGTGGTGCTCGAGAGGGTTAGGTGGCTGCTCGCGTTGCCGTTTGCTGTAGGCGTTCCCCTCTGGCTGCGTGCCGAGCAGTTTCTGGTGGCTGGTTTATGGCAACAATTAGTAGGGCAACCGGCCACGCGGTCCTCGGGAGGCCTGCGTCGTTACGCCGCCCGTCGCCGATGCTGCACCAGCCCTGACCTCCCCGTTGCACGCGCTTTTTTCCCTCTTCCTGTGCACGTTTGAGGGGTGATGCGTCTGAGCCTTTTTACGGCTCTGCACGGGGACATGAGTTGCATCTCGAGGTTTCTGCTACTGCTTTTCGATCGGTGATGGTGTCAAACTCCTGCGCCTATGAGTTCCCGTGCTCCATTGAGGCGTATCTCGCAGTGTGGCTTCGTGGCGTGACATTCTTTGATACCGGATTAAAGCAGGCTTGTTGTCTTCGCTTAAAACGCTCGTTCGCGATGGCTTGCAGAATGGGGATGCAATCGGGACGGGAGGCTAGGGCACTCGAATGCATGAATAGGCTGCGTCAGATCTGTTTCAGTTTTAGAGAATGTTTTTTTTTTTTTTCATACGTGAGACGTTCTTTTGTAGCTGGTTAATATATTGCGGTAACGAAATATGAAGCCCGGTGAAGAGGCTAGGAGGTGTGGACTACTCGCCCTGATTGACAGGTGAGGTTGAGGTGTGGGAGATGAGGGTGTAGATAGCTATGCTGATGAATGAGGAACGAGGTACGCGACGTTGATTTGTTTATTTGGTTTTGTTTGTTTTGTGTACACTTATTTTGTTTACACCAAAATATGAAGCGCCGGAGGTGAATAGGTAGCCGAAAGGATAGGGTGTGCCGAGGTGAGGAGGCGAGCGGCTCTTTCCGTCGTATAGACTAAAAAAAAAAAGCGGAGCCATAACCGCTCAGCTGTAAACAAACCTAGTGGAACAGGCGCGCGCCTCCACATGTTCACTTTTTTTGGAGTGGTTAGTTATATTTATCTGCCCCCCGCTGATCCAGACACGGCTCGGCTCTCCTACCGGGACAAAATTCAACTTCCAGCTAAAGCAGGGATTTTACCAGCGCCCCCTCGCCCCTTGTAGAAATCATGGCGGTGTTCTAAGCATTTTTTGCGCACCAGCTATCCACCTTGGTCTAAATGTTTTTCACAGCAGCCAATGCGATCGCACAATAGCATGGCCGCTATACTGGCCCCTCCTTTTTTTTTTCCCTAATGCGCAATTGCCTCACTTCGCGTCCATTGCTCGTAAGGTTGACTGCATGTCCTTAATAAAGTTTACTATTAGCCGTACATGTTTCCGCCATGACTGGCAGCCAACCCAATAAATTCTGATGGACCAAATTAGCCAGTCCCCTTCTGCGGGCCTTCGTATACCCTCTTTCGTACGCAACACGGCGCATGGCCGCTGAGCCAAGTCCAGTGTTTTACATCGTAGTACTAGTTTCCTTTTTTTTTTTAAGCTCCTGCACTTGTCGCCTTATACTTCGCGTGCATGCTACCGTGTTCATCTGAAGACGCCCAAAGGAAAAAAAAAAAAAAAAATCCCGCCCTCTCCCTCTTTTTAATACTGGTGCCTGGCTCGGCCACCACTCTTCGGTGGAGAACGTTGTTTCTTGCCTCGTAATCTGTCACTGCCAGCCGTGCATGCTTGTTTCGCGCCTCTGCAAGCTCGGCGGTTTTTCTTCTAGGCCAACTTTCCTTGTCTTGTTCCGTGGAATATTGGTTTCTTTGTTGTCTGGCTCGTATTTTCCCCTTGCACTCGGTAGACTGTTCACGCGTGGGTACTTGCGCGGTGAGTGTTCCTGGCAGAAAGTGTCTGGCGTGGGAGAAGAGCACCGGCGGGCGCTGCGTATGCGGGTAAATATATGCGAGTGAAAGCAAAACCGCAGCGGTGCGACGTGCAACGGCCTGGTCGCGATTTGTGGCAGCGACACTTGAGGGATTATGTATATATACTTTAGGTTCCTGTATAGTGCGTATGTAGGTAGGGTGCACTTTAAGAAATCCAGTTGCCAAACCTGTTGGCTCCCGTTGCGGTTTGACACTTCGTTTGCTGGCGTTTGGTTAACTGCTTGCGGGTCATATATGAATTCGTGGGATTACCTTCGACATCTTCCACTTTCCTGCACTTTTATTTGTTTTTCGTGCGTTTTGTTTGATTTTACTGTAAATCTTCATCGTGTGTTCTTGTTTTGTATTTGCCCTGACGTTTTAGAACTGCACGTACGAAAACACCAGTCTGGGACGCTGTCGCTGTTTCCGGGCGTCGTCGCACAAGCTAGCTGCTGAAAGCTTAGGCGCGCTCTCGCTTATGTTGCTGTACATTTGAGTTAACTAAATCCTGTCTCCGAAGCCAAGGACAATTAGATTGGATCGGTCTCGAATTGACAGGGAAATATTCCTGGAGTATAAGTTGGATACAGGGTTGTGGCCACACACGCTACAACTACATCTGCTGGCATAGCGACTTTAATGTCGTGAAGCATTCGCGCACGGTGGGTTCAGAGCGCGTTCATAACTAACGAAACAGCATGAGGTCACGGGGGCAGAAACGAACCTCGCCTACGCCGCTGGGGGTTTTTCTGCTCTCCTCCGCTGAACATTTCAAACTTCTCGCACTCCGGATGTTTGGCTCTTGTAAGGTGACCGGCGGGACAGCCCGCCTTCTTCTAGGTCTCAATCGGCGGCCGCGTTCGATTTTCGAATACAACTTTATTGGGCCGAAACCACGGCGCTCCACGGGAGAATATGTAAAAGTCGGTGACAGCCTAGACGCCTCGTCCTCGATTTCAACTTGCTCAGTTGCACCTAATTGAACCGCGTTCTTGCGTAGCACCGTTAGTTCGGGAGTGGTGGAAGGTTCCGTAATTTGTGAAAATTGCCGCTTATGATCGTGCATCATAGTACTCGCCCACACCGTCCTTAGTACATTGCTTATTTGAGGAGTATCGTGTCTGCGTTGGCGTAAAGTGCGAAGCTTTTTTTCTTTTAAGCAAAAGCTTTCCTAGCGGGACCGATGGCGTTCTCTCAAATAACTACTAATCCATTTTTCCATAGAACGATTGGTCAAACGAGAAGTTCTGATAAGATATCTGGACACACGACGCGTGCGTAAAACCGGGCATCCACTGTGTCAAAACGGACTTGAAAATCGCTAAAAAGTAACGGTTCTAGATAAGACCATACACGCATCGATCATAGAGCCCAATAGTATACCTTTATCTCACACCACGTATCGGCCTACATTTACGTTGTTGGTAGATGCAATTACTTAGTGCGCGAAAGATCGTCGCATGGGTTCCTTCTTCGTTTGCGATTTGGGCCTTTGGAGGTTTGAAGATCGATTGGATGCACTTTCAGCGAATGTTGGGCGCACTTTTAGCTTTCGCGCTTCTCTCAACATTCTTTTCGCCAGGGATGGTAGTTTTTTCGTTTGAGATGGTGACTGATGTGTTCGTCCATAATACTACCTCTTGATAAACCATCGTCTACGCAAAAAACGGGCTGATTCCTGGGAGTTTCAAAAAACTGTGGTTGATTCCTCTGTCATTGGAATCGCTAAAGCACGAAAGGGAAATGTGTAGCGAAATCTGCAGCTGAACAGGATTTGCGGGTCGGCGGATGTCTGGTGGGGGTGTTGGCGAGCGACGTCTTGCTGGCTGATCGTTTCGGTGAAAGTGTACTGGCACCATTTTTGTGACGGATATGAAGTCAGTGAAATCTTGGTGTACCTCGGCATAAAACACTTTCGTGTTAAAATATAAAAACCGAAAACTAGCAACCCTAAAATAACGTACTCTTAAGCACTAAAGGTTTCTTCCCCGCAAGAAGACCCTGTGTGCAGGGGTGCACCCTTTACAGGCCGCTTGCTTCATTGTACTGGCGTCACTTCCGTGACGGATACGACGTTAGTGAAATCTTCGGGAATCCCGAGATAAAACACATTCATGTTTAAAAAAAAAACTCTGAAAGGAGGCCCCCACACTCTGTATTATTGTTGCGCCCTCGATTTGTTAGATCCCCGAGATTATTCTCACACCTGTAACCTTTCACCATAATTGACCTCGCACCGACTTCCACATGATCATTTTTTTTTTCGCTTATGGTTCCGTGTGCTCCGCAATGCTTTGTTTCGGAGAGGCCGGCGTAGCCAGCATTCTTCCTACAACATCGTAAACAAATACGTCCACCAGCGGGAACCCGATCCCTTTCTCGTCGCTCTGATTGTCCAACGCCGGTTCGTTACCACGACGCAGGAGCTTTCTTGTTCGGCGTCTGCCCGTATGGCGCACTCCACGTGTGCGCCGGTGATAAATTGCCCTGCAGGCATTCCGCGTCATTCGTTTTCGCCCGAGCGTCGCGTGCCGGAGGTCTGTTTTCTGCCTGCTGTTGCGCTTCGCCCGAAGGGACACGCGCGGTGCGGCGAAGCCTCCGCAACGGTAGGACCTGCACTTTCGGTGTACCGGGTTGCCGCTCCGTTATCTGCAACAGCCCAGCAAGGTAATGAAGTTGCACTAGCGAACATTTGCTGCGAGGCATGGTTATTCCGAGGGACAACTATTCTTTGCACACTATAAACGTAGTTTGTACAAAAAGGCATCGTGCAGTGGAAAAAATTCCCCGCATTTCCCCGAGGGGAAGAATGTGAAAGTGCGAATGCACGAGTTGAATTTGCGCGGTTCGGTAATGTTCCCGAAAGAGAGATCACACACACACACACAACTACAAAGAAAGAAAGATGCATTTATTCACAGACACCTATTTGTGTTGTCGTTGTACTTGATTGCTAGAGCGGATCTCAGCTTTGAAATTTCGTGTCAGTACTCCTTTAAGCAGGTGCATTAGCCCTTCTCACGCCCGATTCTTGGCCAATCCCCCACGTGGGTATGTGCCATGTCAGCGGCCAGGCAGCGCGCGCCCATCTCCCTCCGTTGCCAAGGAAGACGGAGATTCCTGGCCAATCCCCCACGTGGGTATGTGCCATGTCAGCGGCCAGGCTGCGCGCGCCCATCTCCACGTGCGCGGACATCGCCGGTGGACGCAGGTTCAGGGTCGCTTAAGAAGTGCATTGCACTTAAAATCGATCCTTCTCTAGCCACTTAGTATGACGTTAAAGTTGATGCACACCCAACTATACCACCGGAGTGGCGGATCTGTTCCTCTACTACCCATGGTATCGCTGCGATACTATCCCTTTGCGACACGCATTAGGATGTAGCCGTCAGAAAAATTTTGAACTGCCTGTGTATGTTTTTGATAACCAAATTTTACTTAAAAACCATAAACAGCTCGATCTCATAAGTAAAAAAATTAAGTGGTGTTCTAATCGTAAACACGCTACCGTAAACGTGACCACCGTTTCCTAACCATTGCTACAATAGAAAACGCATACACATTGTGATCTGCAACCCTTATATATTAAGGTAACAGCTTCAGTTTTGCTTTAATAAACGTTTTAACCAGACAGAAAACGTAAAATCAAGAACACGTACTTGACGCGCCGAGCATTTGCGTGTCAAGTAGGTGTTCTTTAACCGCTCGGTAGGTGTTCTGAACGCCACTTTAACGCTCAGCCAGCATTCGCATTTCCCGCCGTAGAGCGGGAAATGCGAATGCTGGCCGAGTGGTTCAAGTGGGATGACGATTGTAACTCGCAAAATGCTCTTAAGTCTCATGTACAATAGTACAAGCCGTGTCGCAAAGGGCTATTCATGGTCGTGTTGCGTCTAATAGTGGAATGCTACAGAATTTGCCAGTGCAGCCTTTCCGTTTCACCGTGCTATTACAGCGCTATCGTGTGTACCTTGTATGTAAGTTAGTCCAGACTAAACTACTTCGTAGCCACCATATCGAGGGTCTACACCTTCCCCATAGTAAACTTTTAGTCTTACTTCTGTCTTGTCGCTTGCTGCCATATGTCGATCACAGCTTTTCGGAAATCTGCTGTGGATATGATCTCCGGACCGATGTTTCAGTCTGCCTTCTATTTCGCGTTATCGCTCCGAGCCTTCTCAGGGAGGGTTTGTCCATGATTGATACAATCTCTGCTGCCATTGTCTCGGCACACTGTCTGGGGTGACTGGGCTGACGCGAAAAACCGCGCAACCGTGGATGAGTCGCTCCGACTCCGCGCCGGGCGATATGAGCAGCATCAGCGGCGGCCGGAGTTGTGACAGCCGCGCCTTCTCCGTCGGTCTTTCTCACGCTCCTTCACGGGCTCTGTTGTTTTACGGCCCACTGTCGCTGCTTGTCCTTGGGGCCTTTCTCGCACGCGGGGAGGCCGAAGAATAGGAAGCCCGGCGCAGATGTTTCCACCCTGAAGCCCACGGTCGGTTGGTTGCCGACCGTGCGAGACGTCTGATCAGTCTTTTTTTTTTTTTTTTCTGCGAGGGTACTGCTCGTCTGACGAGAGCATTCTCTTGGTGGGGCGGGGATCGAGAGCGGAAGCAGGGCGCCTCCTTGGGCCTCAATGTCACGGTTCCGTAATTACGCAATCTTTCGCTCCTCGTGGTTCGCAGTACGCTACGCGGCACCGCATGCGTCCCCGTGCTGTCGTTACGCAATCGCTGAAGCCCTAGTCACGGCGTCACGCAGTCGAGCTGTTCACGCTGGTGGAAACTGGCCTTCGGCTGGTTGTTCGACTGGATGTTGAGCGGGGCCCCTAAGGCTGCATTGTTTCGTTCAGCCATTTCACCCCGACTACGACGTACAAATTGGCAACTCGGTGGCAGGACTGCGTAATATATTCGGCACTACCATGATGAGTTCTGAAAGTCTCAAGGACAACTTGCAGCGCCCTAAAGACTTGTGGGCATACTAGCGTGGTTAAGATCAAATATATGAAAATGCGGTAGCCGCGATGTCGATTTGCAAACAACGCGCAAACGTTTCCTTTTGGTCTAATTCAAGAGCTAATTACGAATTACTACATGGACGCTCGAGTGAGATACTCGGTGGTAGGTGTTCTGGTCTGTTCATCTGCAACTCGAATTTTTGCGTGTTTTTAAGTAATCCACGTTCAAGCTCTAACATTCGTCAAGGTTTTGAGTTTTAGGTGTCCGCATAGTCCCAAAGTTGTCTTCCAATGTCCAAGCTGAAGTATACCCATATACGAAATTGCTGCGATCTTGTCCAGGGCGTTAGCAAACCCGTGTACTCCTTAAAATCACCTACGTTTACCGGACTTGACAGATGTTTCTCTTCGACCCAACGTCAGAAAGGTGCGCATTTGAAAGGTATAATTCATTGATAAATCCTTGAAGGTCGGGCCTGGGCTTGTTTCTTAAAATGTGAGTTAGAAAATGAAGTTAGAAAGCACCTTTAAACACGCATGGACGTTTACACCCTTGCTCCTGAAGGTATGAGCTGCAAAGGACACCTTAGGGCATCCTGCCTTTGATATCTAGCGCGTGATATACCGGCAATAATCTGACTGCCCCGATGGCCTTGCGTGTACGCGCAGTGCGTGCATAAGGCTGTCTGCATGAACTTTTTGCCATATGCACTTTACCTATGTGTTGGCCGGCATCTAACGATTAGCACAGGCCGAATCGATTCGGCTCTCCTCCGGGCCCACGTGCCAACGAGTGCTTTCGCCCTTGGCGGCAAAACAGCCAGGTCCGCGCGTCTGCTTGTCGCTGCGAGCGCACAGTCGCAGGTCGTGTGAACGAGCCTGGGCTCCGAAGCATCCGCGAGGCCTCGCGTAATCTTATCCCGCGCCCAGCTCGCGTCGCGCCAAGGCGCCGAGCGAAGATGCGTTGGCGCCGGGATGAAGCATCACGCTGGCGCCCGCTTCATGCTCGATCGACGGGGCGTCAATCATTGGCTCCCACTTTACCTCGTCTCTTCCCTGGTTTGTCGGTAACACATGGTGCTAGCTCAGGTGTCGCGTCAGCAGCATGGCCTATGGTTAATTTTAGTGGCCCGGTTAGATAACTGCAAACAATTGGACGGCCTCTTTTGCCCCCCAAATCTTCTCTACAACGCGAACCATCTAGAAGTTTCCACAGGTGTTTATTGGTACTTTAATTTTTACGCCCTTCGTTTTTCGATTTAATTCACCGTCATCAGTTTCATCCGGTTGTAGTTTCAGTTTCATCCGGCTGTAACGGCGATGTCGACACAATACACGCAGGAAACGCCCTGAAGTCCTCGTCACTATAACCTTCCACCCACGCCCCACTAACTGCTTGTAACGAAATGTACACTATACGTGGCGTAAGGCGCTGCTTCGGGCTGTACCACCCGTGCTGTTTTCGATTTGTTTCGTTCTTTTCCATCTAACTTCCCAGCATTGTCTCGAACGACTGCCGGGCCCCCTTTCCCTCGTCGCGGGCGTCGATTGACGGATCGGTGGCCTGATAGAATGATCCGCGGTGGCGGGGGTGGCGTCCGCGCTACGGTGCCGTCAGCTCGTTTCGGGGCCAGACTGGGGCCAGGCTGGAGGTCGCCGCGACCTCCAGCTCCTCCTGGCCCTTCCTCGGTTTCCGCCGTGATCTCGCCGCCTCGCGTCGTCACGCGTCTCGGCCGACGGCTGCGTGCAATATTTGCCCTACGTCTGAATGACGAGAAGCGCAGCCGCTGGAGTGGGAGTTGCCGCTACCGTTTCCTGAGCACGCCTAAGAATATCTTCCTTCCGTACACACGCAGCTTGCGGGGTCGCTTTACGGCGAAGCTGTTTATGGTTAAAATCCAGCAGATCATCTCCGGCAACAGACCGAGCAAAGGTCAATTTTCAGCGTACAGAAAAATCATAGACGCGGGTTTGATTCCCGGCGGCGGCCGCCGCTTTTGAATGAGGCGAAAAGCAAAAAACGCCGACGTGTTCGACATTTCGACGCACGTTAAAGATCCCCAGATGGTCGAAATTAATCCGAAGCCCTTCATTACGGCGTGCCTGATAACCCGCAGTTTCGGCACGTTAAATCCTGTAATGAATGAAAAATCGTACAAAATCTAGGGTCTCCATATTTTGATATAAGATGGCTTATATTACTCCCTGAAAATTTATTCTCCTCATTGACTTAATTTTAGGAGTGAAGCCGACTTAAAGGGATCGGTGTAAGCTTAGTCTTTGCAAATTGCCTTCCTTACATTGCGTGTTGTGCAGTGAAGCATGGCCGTCTACAGAAAGAATATGCTTACAGCCGCACTTCATTCTCCTCTCCACCACCACCAACGCCGCCTCTGCCCCTTTATTGAGTCCTTTATAATCCTCGCCACGTATGGTGCGTGCGGAGTCCCTTTCCCTCTTAACACTGCGCGATGCCGCGCGCTCTTCAGTGGACACCTTTTCGGCACACTAGAGCCTGCGCCGTGGTTGCCTTAGTCGCGCTATAATTAAACTTCATTGTCTCCACCCACCATTCGTGTGTCCTTAGTTTGGGACGTAGAGATCGGGTCATTGTACTTGGGCACGTTTTCGGAACTAGTTTACTGGGACGGTTCAACTGCAATGGCTACGTAGTACTCAGGGCGAAAACGTCGCTAATTTCTTCGAAGACTCGCACTGTTGCGCCTCAACTGTAAACGCCTGACACGCCGTGTTGCGCAATTTTAGCACGAAAGATTTTATGTCGGGATACACGAAAATTTTAGAGACGTCATATCCGTTACGGAAATGACGCGAGTACACCTTTGCCGAAGCGACCCGTCAGCAGGACATCGCTCGCCAAGCAAACCCACAAGACAGTCGCCGACCCGCGAATCATGCTCAGCTACAGATTCCGCTACACCTTCCGCGTTCGTGTTTTACCGATTCCTATGGCAGAGAAATCAACCAGTTTTTTTTTCGTGTAATCACATCACATCACTTTATTACCTTAAAGATTCCCTACAGGGGTATTGTCATTCGTGTCGGGGGGTCTTCGTGTCATAACTTGCGTGGCTCACTTCATCCCCCGAAAGAAATACCGCGCCATGCGGCCGGTCGCACCGCAACGTCAGAGACGTCAAGTGCCATTGCAGCTCAATCCCTTCCCTATGGGCGGCATCCTTTCGCTGTTTACAAGAGGACGGCGCTTCAACGGAAGCCTTCGTCGCTGACCGGTCTCCTCTGACCCGCGGAGCGCGACTACAGCGTGCTGCTGCCGCGCAGCCTTGCAGCCTTGCAGCCCCGCGTGCGATGCCGGAATGAGTGAGTGAGTAAACATTTATTTCGGAAAATTGGGTGAGGGTAAAAAGGGTGTTAAAAGAAGACGGGCAAGGGCGGCCATCCTAGTCCGGTAGGCCACGTGCCACGGCCGCTGACCTAGCCCGTTCGACCAGTGCAGCCTGGTCTTTGAGCTGGCCGCTGCGCAGCACGCACTCCCACTGCTCGTAGGTTGGGTGGGTGGGGGGTGAAGGGATAGAAGGGCACTGCCACACCAAATGGAGTGTTGTCAATGGGGAGTTGCAGTGTGTGCAGTTTAGGGAGTAGGTGGTTGGGGATATGTGGTGTAGATGTTGGTGGTTATAGAAAGTGTTGGTCTGTAGGCGCCGCCAGATCCGAGCGTCC
Source organism: Haemaphysalis longicornis (assembly GCF_048455015.1). Lineage (NCBI taxonomy): Eukaryota > Metazoa > Arthropoda > Arachnida > Ixodida > Ixodidae > Haemaphysalis > Haemaphysalis longicornis. The sequence goes on from NW_027526422.1 coordinate 17,703,426, forward strand.
GCGGTGGGAAGGGAGGGGTGAGGTGGAGGGTAGCAGCGGCGGGACTGACGGTAGTGGGAGAGTATATCGGCGTAGGTGGGGGGTAAAGGCTGGAGGGTAGGAGGGTCTGGGGGTGGTGGGTGGTTCATCCCCTCCGGCAATGCCCGGTAGGTTAAGGCGCGGGCAGTGGCGTGAGCCACCTCATTCCCGGGAAGAGACGAATGCCCTGGGATCCATACGAGACGGATGTCCGGTAGTGTGGGTCGTTGGGTGAGGATGGAAAGGGAGAGGTTGGTGATGCGACCCATAGCGTAGCGACGGCAGGCGGACTGGGAATCAGTCAGGATGGTGATGTGCGTAGCAGGCGTGTGTGCAATGGTGAGTGCAATGGCCGCCTCCTCTGCAGTGGCAATAGATGTGGTGCGTATGGTGGCTGTAGTGGTGGTGTTGCCTGTTGAGTGTATGATTGCGACGGCGTGTGCAGGGTGTGTGCTGTATGGGGCGGCGTCTGTGTAGTAGGCGGTGGGGTCTGTGCTATAACGTTTAAGTAGTAGTCGTGTGCGGTGTAAGCGGCGCCCCTTGTTGTAGATGGGGTGCATGTGCTTTGGTATTGGGAGCACTTGGATGGCAGCGCGGGTTGTGGGGGGGAGGGTGCAGAAGGTTTCGGGAGTGGGGTTGGAGGGGTAGCCGAGGCGGGTTAGGAGGTGGCGGCCACTGGAGGTGGCTTGTAGCCGCTGGCGTTGACTTGTAAGGTGTGCTTCAATAAGCTCTGGAACGGTATTATAGATGCCCAGCCGAAGGAGGCGTTCCGTCGAAGTGAAGTTGGGAAGCCCAAGGGCTGCCTTATACGACCTTCGTATTAGTGTGTCGAGTTTGGCGATCTCCTGGGATTTTAGAGCGAGGTATGGGGCGCCATAGACAATGCGGCTCGTGATCATGGATTGCACGATCCGGCAGGTGTCTGCCTCTCGGAGTCCGTGTCGACGGGAGCATACTCGTTGGATAAGGTGAGTCAGTTGGGATACTGTTGTGCGGATTTTGGGGAGAAAGGCTGCCCCCGAGCCGGTGTGATGGTATTGCACGCCGAGGATGCGTAGAGTTCTGACCGTTGGTATGGGCTGGGCGTCGATGGTAACCGTCGGGTCGGGGGTGGGCTGTGGGCGGCGCCCGCTAGTTCTGTCACGTAGTATTAGAAGAGCGGATTTGCTGGGTGAGCAGCAGAGCCCACAGTTCCGTAAGTAGTGCGTGATAGTGTCTGTGGCCTCTTGCAGCCGGTCTTGCTGGTAGCCAGGAGAGCCTTTGCGAATCCATAGAGTAATGTCATCTGCATAAAATGCATGAGAGACATCTGGTATGGAGGATAGCAGTGGTGGGAGACCTGCCAGGGCAATATTAAAGAGTAGAGGCGATATGACAGAGCCTTGTGGTGTGCCCTGCGCTGACGTGTGAAAGCAGTCACTTTTGTGTGGGCCGATGCTCAGGGTAGCAGTGCGGTTCGAAAGGAACGCTCGGGCATAGTTGTATGTTGCGGCGCCGCATCCGGTGTGTTGGAGCTGAGTTAGAATCGCTGAGTGAGTTACATTATCAAAGGCCCCCTTTATGTCTAGTGCTAGAATGGAGCTTGGGTGGGTCTTGCTCAGTTTGTCGATGACTTCTTCTTTAATTTGGAGGTGTATGTCCTGGGCGGAGAGGAAAAGCGGCGCTCGTTTCATTTCCAAACCGCCGAGCAGCGTCTTCCCCCGCCAGCAGACGGCTCGCGTAGCTTAGCTTGGCCTCGGCATTTCTCGCATCGCCAATGCGATGTGCCGCCTCGCTGTGGGCGACGCTTCTCCTTGGATCGCGCTGCGCCAGTCTCTGCCTCCGGTAATCCGCCTATGCTGTGGTCACGAACGCAGCTTTGCTCCGGTGGTACTGTTTTCGTTCATGCTGTGGCAGTTTGGCCGTCCTGAGCGGACGCACTTGGAACTGCGATGCGTGCATAACGAAGTTGGTCAGAACGGACGGAGTTGAGTCTCTGAATGGGGCTTGAGAAGGGGAGTTTGCCGGAGCATGCAGTGCGGTGATAGACGGCCGAAGATTACGACAGAATTAAATGAGCCGATGGAAGAAGAGGCACCAAGAGGCAGGGAGACTTTAATAGGGGTTGTTGAGATAAAATTAGGTGACGAGGAATTCTACTCGACACGCAGGATCAAAGCGGACGCAAGTCGTTGGAAGAGCACTGCGTCCTGCAGTTGGCCTCCAACAACCAGTGAAGAAACGAAAAAAAAAAAATAAAATCCTGGGCCATCTTCACTTGGTTTAACGCGCCGACGCAACGCAGGCAATGAGGCGCGCCGTAGTGGAGGGCTCCGGATTAACTTTGACCACCTGGGGATCTTTATCGTGCACCGAAATCTCGTACACACGGGCGTTTTTGCTTTTCGCCTCCATCAGAAAAGCGGCCGCCGCGGCCGGGAATCGAACCCGCGACCTTGTGCTCAGCAGCGCAACGCCGTAGCCACTGAGCCACCGCGGCGGGTGCCATCTGCACTAACGTGAAACCTGGCCAGGGGCGAAGCATGCAGTGTATAAGTATCGCCGGCGCCTTGGCGTTTTCCCCCACGGAGATGAAACCATTGGGGGTAGAGGTATACAGCTTTGCTTTAAGTCTTGTGTCTTCAAAGCACGAAGCGTCCTAGCGCGAGGCGTTGGAAAACGAGTGTCCCGGTGTTTCAGTACCGTGACTACATAATAGGACGACATGGGCGCCGACAACCCAAGCCCCTGAGGGGCTTCGCCTCTAAAATTGGGCTAACGACGTGCCATCACGGATACCGTGAAACGGTGGAGCATGTCAGTCAGTTTAGTCCTAAAATATGGAATTAACAGCAACTAGTTAGCAGTCTACGCCTTGCTTGTGTAAAATTTCATGCATGCCTTCGATGTGAGCTGAAATTTCTGCCGTAAGGGCAAGGGCATGCGCAAAGCGCTGGATTGCGTGACGAGTGCGCCCTGAAGTAATCGAGTCTTTTTTACAATCCCTCATACGAGCTTCACCCGGTATATCGGCCGTGCATTTGTCTCATACCAGTCATACCAACGTTTGTTTATCTTGAAACGTGTTTGAAATATACGAACACGCTTAAAAATGTTCGCTGTACTGAATAACAACTAAACGAAGCTTCCAGCGAGAGAGAAATTTTATTTGCCGAGGAAATGACTAGCCGGTGTGAGCACGGTGGTTAACCGAGCGCACACGCATAGATGCGTTAGTTACGGCCCGTACGAAAGAATTCCGCAGGCGGTTTAACCATGCGGGCTCGTATCGCTGTCAGCTTCGACTGCCTCGAACGCCGATCAGGGGAGAAAAAAAAAACTGCTAGACTGCGTTCCAGTTTAGCGGGCAAGCAAGCGATTCGCTTGCAGAATCTAATATGCAAAACCTGCGGGTCCCCGGTTTCGAGTAGTCTGTGCTTCCGTTGATAACCCAATTCCACATGCACAGTCGCCCCGTATATTAGGACCGGATCTTGTGGTTTATACTCTATCCTGTAAACAATGCCGGTTCCCCACTTTTCCGTATCAAATGCCTCGGTGAGATTTCTTCTCCCTGTTTGCTTTCGTGAAGAGGGCGGCCAGAGCCGAAATTGCCGTCGTTGACGCCTTCAGGGGCGGCGGCCAGTGTCAAGGGTACGCATCGGTCGCGCGTTCCCCGACCGTTCTCGCAGAACCCGGAAGCTTTCTGCCTTGAGAGGCGTGGGCAGCGTCGGCGGCGGCGCCTGTGCGTTCCCTCGGGCCGCATGTATAAGTAATGGCCGGGGTCAGCGCCGCCAACCGGCTGGCCGCAACGCGGGATCGCCTGCTAGAGAGGTGCCAAGCGTGCGGCTCTCCGAGCGTCCGCAGCCGCACCACGAAGCCTCCGGGCTTTCCCCTCTCCGCCGTTCAATTCCGGCCCATCTAATCGCTTCAAAATTCGACATTAGGCTACGTTGAACGTATCCCCCTATCGAAGTGGTGGTGGTTGCCCGCTGACTGCAGTCCTTGCTCTTTGGGGTGGTGCCCTCGGTCGGACCGTGCACCTGCTCGGCGGCATGTGCCTCTTCCAGCTCCTGACGTGGGAGTGAAGCTGATTTCGGCTGTGCCAACGATTTCTCCCCACTTTCTTTTACTCTATGTGGGTGGGAAGGTGAAAGTACGCTGAGTTTCGCTCTAGTGCGTTTTACCCCCTCACTAATTGGTGCTGAGTATGCTCGCTTTCGTTTTATTCGCGTTGCGTGCTTATCGCTTTTCTAGGCTGACCTTTTGTGTGACGTACATGTTTGTGCATTTGAGGCTGCAGAGATTAGACGGGCACCGTCATAGCGCACTGGTCGGCTTCTCCGAGGGGGCGGTTGCCTGACAGAACCCGTCACGTATTTTTTTTTTTCTAATGATGTCTGTCCGGGTACGTTCAGTAGAACGTTGTCGTAGGGCCCCGACATTGTTGTCTTTAGGCGTGGGGACTTTGCTGTCGATACTTTTACTATCCTAATGTTCACATACTTCGCGCTCGCCAAGCAGTCGGTAAGTTGGTCTTCCTTCGTTCAGTTTTAGGCGCGTCGGTGCACGTCAAAGGTCAGGGTGCGACATGTATGGGCGGCAAGGTGGTTGGTATGGTCGCCGGCCGCTGACGATGGCGCGATGTCCCCGCGGGTGACTATAGAATTTTTTTTCGTGTAAGTGAATAGTACAAACACGGCTTTCAAGCCCAGTGCTGTCTGAATTCGCAGCCATCCATCAAACACCCGCATCATTACGAACATTTCTTCTGCAATAATGTTGACTGCTGCTACTTGTCTTCGAGTTCTGTTAAAGGCACATCTCCGAATTGATGACACATGCATAGCTCATACACCCTCGATGCGAGATAGTTTGAAGAATCCCTTTTTTCATCTCTATGTGCGAGGCAAGTCTTCTCAGCGCTTCGCTGATCGAAACATTTTGCCGGCCGACGTCCCTGCCCAGTTCCACAGTTGTGCATTAGCTGAAATTCGGTAAGCTGGTTATGATCCGCGCATGCGCAGAAAAATATCCGGATGCGCTGCGCACTTTCAAGACAATCGCTGGTGGTGAGGCTGTTCTATTTACAGAGGACTGCTTTTTTGTACAGTGCCCTCACAGAGCTCAGTTAAAGCTAATTATTTTTCTTTTGCTGCCGCAGCAATTGCGTTCTTGTCAGGAAAAGAAAAAAGGAAAGCCCACCGGAGAAATAGGGCGTTTGCTGGGCGCAAGTAGCTGAAAAACTGGTCAATCAACGAGCAAATTGAATTACCGCAGACGAAGCAGCGCGGTAGTGGTTGAGGGAGGGTGGGTTCGGGCTCGCCATTCGACTCCCACGCACCGGCTCTCTTAATTCGTCCGCGGCCCGCGAGCAGAAATGCAGCCTCCTCGCTGTGCGTCCGCTTCTGCTTTGGCGGTAGCCTTTTTTTTTTTTTTTCTTTGGCGACCTTCTTCGTGGTGACGGCGCTTCCGGCTCACCCCGTTCTCTTGTGCCGCTTGTCGGTAGTGTCTGCCTGCAGGCCGGCCGTCTGTTTGTTCCGGGAGCACTACACCACTCCGCTCGGTTCCTGCGTACTCGGCGGAATCTTCCCAACCGACGGCCGAGGCGACCCTTTTCCCTTCGCAATTAGTACTTCTTTTGTCTCCCCTGTATTCAGACTGCGTGCGTAGGACCTCTAACCATCCGCAGCTGGCGTTGCGCTCTTTTCCTCTGAAGGATTGGTGGTGAGCGCTGCAATCGAGTGCTGCCTTTCTTTGTTGCCCCTGCTTAAACTTTTCCCCGCCTGCCGTGCTAGGCATTTGTCTTTTTTTTTTTGTTTTTATCGCTTTCTGAAACTGCTCTCAGCGCCGGTACTCCTAACCACTTGTCTGTCTTGCTGCATATGGCTAGGTCCCTAGAATTTTTTTTCGTTCTCCGCAGATAGTATAGGCAGCTGCGTTGCAGGCGTCGCCTCTCTAAATGGAGGAGGTCCGTCGCAATGATGCCAACGTAGCTTCAGCTTCTGCTGCGTAACTTCCGGGAATTATTCGTCGCATCGGAATCGTAAACCTTCGCGTAATGCCGCATACTCCACAACGTGCACAACGCAAGACAATCCAACAGCTCCACCAAAAAGTTTTCGGATGAACGTCATTGACACGCCCACTACCTTTTTTTTCATTGCAGGATCAACTTTGGGCACATTTTAGAGAATAGTGGATAATGGAGGTGAGCAGAGATCTGCTAATTTAGAAATACAGTGGAACCATGTTACTAAGTTTTTCACTGGACCGCGAAAAACAAACAAAAACGTAACAGCCGGGAAAACGTAAGGGAAAACGCAATACCTTATATACTATGGGAGCTATGCCGGGACCGATGACAACGTAACATCCAGAAAAATGCAACAGTGAGGAACGTAACAGCGGGGCTCTACTGAAGTTTGTATTTACTTTAACAGAAAATATGAGCCGAGAAACTGCTGGTTAGGATCGCAGTTTCGGAGCTGTTTATTTGATAATGTAGGCGTATACCGAACCGAGTAGTACTGTCATCCTCCGTCACGATATATTTCGACCTACTTAACAAATGGCGCTAACTTGCATACTATGTATCGGGACATAAAGTTCCCCAAGTAAAAAGGAGGAGCGTGCAGCCCATGGGGAGAAGCAAGCATTGCCGCTATTGCCCTCCCCCCAAAAGGGAATGGTCACAGCGTCCTGAAAGGGTTCCACGCCACTTCGGATTTACGTGCCCCTTCAAGAGGGTTAGCGAAGGAAGACAAAAACGAAGGGGAGAAGTGGGGAGGCAGCCGTGTACGTGCCTATCGAAATGAACGGCGTATCCCACCGAGTCCCTTGCGGCTCGTTATTTCGATTCCAATCCCGTCCCTTTTCCGACGAGAAATGTATCCGCTCTGGCTTCGCTTCGCCTTGTTTCTTGTTTCGGGAACGCAGCGTTCGGGGCCGCAACTTCCCTTTTTTTGCCCCTCCCGTCCCGAAGCACCTGGAAATTGCGGTTTGCTGCCGTCGCTTGCTTCGTAACTCAATTTTTCTCCTCGACCTGTTTTTTTTTTTTTTTCTTAGGGTCTGTTCTGATCCGGCGACCCGCCCGCGTACGCCTACCCCGTTTCCGCCTGCTTCGTCTCTTGCGGGGAACAAATGACTCGATGGAGTGCCTCGGAAAGGCTTTTGTAGCCGTCTTCATGCACTCGCCGCCGCTGATGGCGCACGCGACTTGGCTTTGCTGCTTCCTCTTACAAAAGACCTTGATGGTGGGCTTTTAACCCGAAGTTTTCACCGCTCGGTAGTTACGAAACAAGTTCAGTTGACGCCGCTGGCCCCACCGAAATGCGCCGTATACTTTGTACAGCTGCACTGTTTCGGCGGGCCCCCTCCCCCCCCCCCCCCCCCCCTTTTTTTTTTTCACTCTGCCATGGTCGTGCTTACGTCGCTCCAAGTGCGGAAGACATCCTGTTAAGTTTTCAACTGCCGAAAATATGGGTCATTGATTCTGTTCTTCACAGCGTAGTGTACACTGGTGGCCAGCCGGGCGCACGAAAACTACGTCCGCACACTGTGAAGTCTAGCCGTAAAGTGGGTTTACTCGTGAAGCATGCCGCTGATGATTAGAGGCCCTCCCTTTGTATCGGGATGTCGGTTGTCACCACCCGACTTGCCTGTGTTCTACCTGTTCACCCTACCCTTCACTAACCTAATGGCTGAGCGTCCTCCCCCCCCCCCCCCCCCCCCCGGTTTTAAACTCCCATTGCTTCCTCCCTACCTGCCCGTGCACACCTGTTTACCCCCCCCCCCCCTTTTCTGTTACAAATTCTAATTCGGTAATTTACTCTTCCTTCGTCCCACTCTCTCCCCTACTCACCTCGGGGTTGCGCGCCCTCTCTCGGGTGGCGGGCTACACACTGATAGGGCCGGGAAAGCCTGTCAAAAAAAAGCGTTGCGGCTTACCTGTTCAGTGAGACCATGTTTTTGAAAGCGGCAAAGCACGTAATCAGTTTCCCGAGCGATCTTCATCTTCGAGATGTACCTTTCATGCATGCTCGAGCCCTTATACTCGCGTGCATGCGGGTTTAAGGGGCGTGGGGTAGAGAGAAACGCACTGTTTGGTTCTGGCGAACAGGCTTTCGGCGCTTGCTCGCAACCCGATAAAGACTGCATCTGCCGCGCACGCGGGCGACTTTGAAGAATTGCTCCGCCAGAAGCGCGGAATCTGTTGCAGCCACACACTGGACAATGCTGCGCGTGCACGAGGCGACCGGTGGTGGCTACCGTCGTGGCGTCCGGCAGCGCCCACCGTTGGAGGTGTTCGCTTGTTTACAACCGGGTTCCCCTGTGCGCTCGCCCGGCCCTCCGCGTGTAGGCCTAACGACCCCTCTCGTTTCGCCATCTGCTCTCCGCATCTAATCCGTTTAATGGCCCCGCGTGGCCGCCGCTGTACGGTTCGGAAAGAGAAGCGACCACCGCACGATTCGCTCCGTGGAGAGCACCACGGACTGCTTTGGACCGCGGGAAAGTAGCAGCTCTATCTGGTCGACACATCTCGGCACCGTGGCCACGCCCTATCGTATTATGTGTATGCGCGGCTCGCCCTTACAGCGGCCACTGCGGGTTCGTATACGGTGCTGTCCGTACGTGGCTGTGGCCTCTGAGGTCGTTAACATCCATCCTCCGGTGTGCGATATGCAATTCCTTCCGGGGCTGAGTGGTCGCGTTTTGTGTCTCCGGGATAAGTCGCTGTCACTGCGTTTCCTTAAAAATAAAATAGTGCTGACTTCAAGTAATTGTGTCGAGGTGTTCGTGAACTCTAAGCATTATTTAACGCAGAAATTTGGGCTAGTTGGTGATAACTTCGGCATGGTAAAAAGCGCACTCAGACGGTGACAGAAGAGAATGACACTCACTCTCTTCTGTCCCCGTCTAGTGCACTTTTTACCATGTCGAACTCTAAACACAGACGGATGGCCGCATTTCATAAGTTGACTTTTCAAAGTTAAAACGATGTCTACATCATTTTGGTTGCTTTAGAGATTCCAAACCCTCAAAAGGGCAATCCGTCATTCCGTCGCACGCCGGGAAATGTTTCCTACATCAAGTTTCTGCCGCCTTGTGTTTGTGCACGCACTGTGGCTCAAGTTTTATAGCACCATCCTGCTTCATCCCGACGCTTGGCGCTTCTTCTAATCAAGCAATCCCTGCAATGCACGGGGAGCGCCTTTTCCACTTCGGAACACGCGGCTCTTGTTCTGGAGTTCGTGGCCAGGTCTGTTTATCCTTCCCTCGAGGGGCGAACAACTTTCCCATTTCAAAGTTTGTGGGAGCGCGAGATCCCTTGCCCCCTCCTCCTTCGAGCTTTACTTTATACCCTACCCACTCAACCTGGCAGGTCCGAAACGCTTGCCGCGGCTTCCGCTTCGAGCGCAGCCACGCTGCTTCCCCCTCCGACCTTGCGTCGGCGGCGCAGTTCTCGTAGGCTCTGCCTAAACAAACGCCAGGCAGCCTGCGGTGTCGTAGGCTGCTGCAGTCTGCTCCGTCTGGTTAAACAACCTGCGCGCTAAGCCACCCGGTACGGACCACTAAAACTTAGCGATCTCCCACGTCCCCTATCCATCCCAGAACTGCGCGAGGTTCACTACTGAAAGTCGCAACTCCCGTGTTTTTTTTTCTTCGCATTATAGCGCGTCTTCACACGCTGCGGTGGCTCAGTGGCTAAAGCGTTGTGCTGCTATACTAAAAACGCCGGTTGGATCCCAGCCGCGGCACACTTGTACCGCGGCTGGGATCGAACACGTACTGCTTTTCATATGGACGCGGAAAGCGAAAACGTCAGTGTCCAGATTTTGGCGCAGGCTAAAGATCTCCAGGGGGTCAAAATTAATCCGAAGCCACCCACTGCTGCGCGCCTGATAGCCCAGGTGTAGCTTCGACGCGTTAAACCCCCACAACTTGATTTTGCGCGTCTCCCCTTCGGGTAGGACATTGAGGCAACGTAATGTCACGTTGCAGTCGAAAAGCCGATCCAAGAAGCCCGAAGTTTCACTATCACCGTCGTCAAGGGATCCATTGTGCGTGTCTTATGCACCGTAGTGAGCTAATACGATCATGGCCGGGGGAGACCGTTCTTGTCAGTGTGTTAGACGTACGGCTCGTATGTGAATGTGAATTGGAGTGCTTCATGTAGTCCGTGCACTACTTTTTTGTCACGCCGAGCGTAGCTTTCGGTTGCTAGTCAGTTAAAACGTGATTGATTTTTCGGGGCGCAGTCCAAATAAGGGCAGAGAAATATTACTATTGTAATTTGCGATTTAGCGTACTTCTCTGTTAACGTAATGAATCCTCGGTTAGTTTTATCCTAGCACAGGGACATAGATAGGGCATTGTCTGTTTCGCAATGGCTTTGTGATGCTGGAATGGACTCGCAGCGGCAGGCTCTGGTTATTTGTTTCAAAACTGCGATAATTAACCGCGAGCGATAGCGCCTGGGAACGTTCAGCAGTTACGTAGCCGTTTAAGGTTTCTAAATCACACCCCTCCCGCGGAGTCCATGCACCAACAGCAGACGGCGATTCCACGCTGACAGTATGCTAAGTAAAGGAAACTCGGCGCAAGGATAACTGTCTTAGCGGCTAATTGTAGGGTTTTTTTTTTCCTCAAGATATTTTCTTGAGATCGACAGCTACAAAGCAGTTGCGATAAAGTTGGCTTTGCCGCAAACCGTTTTGGGGTGCAGACAAGGGGGGTAGTGACATACAGCTTCCGTGTAAGCCCAAAGATATTTTTCTCAGCGATGAGGTGCCTAGATAATATTGCAAGAGTGTCTCGTGTACAAGGCAATGCATGCTAATACACTTAACGCAATCACTCGGTAACCAAGGTGTTATACTGTAACGCGCATGGTCGCGCGCTGATTCCTCGGTCGCTGTGGCCAGATTTTGAGAGGGAGCGGTAACCGAAACGGCCGTGTACGAAATTTCTGTGCACGCAGTCCTCAGTTCACTGAAATCAATATGCAACGCCTCCACTATCGAGCGCACTTCGTGTATACCGCTGCTTTCTTGTCACGCTGAATCCTCATTTCTTCCTCCTAAAAGTACCCTGCATACAATGTAAAAATATCTATCCGGCTCGTAGTGGACTTCTTATGGATTTCTTTTGGTAGCTTCAAGCCGTACGAGATCCAGCAGCTAGGGTATAAAATGCCACAGAGGGTCATGCGAGTTGAAACGAAACGAGAGCGCACAGTATCCTTCAATTGCCAATTGTCCAGTTGATCTTTCCTCGCTGTTTAGCGTCGCATTTTTCAACAAACCGTGAGGCTCACGCCGTACATTGTGTTCCTTTCCCGGACAAGTTTTTGTTCATCGCCATAGATGTCCAGTTTAGGCCGCTGCCTGCGAAATGACTGACGTCGGATTTTTTACGCGCCAAGATTTAACATTACAGTAGTTAAAACGACCCCTTTTGTGGAAACTTCAGGCGAAGCTGAATCGTGGAAAAGGCTGCCCGTTACAACAGTTGCATGCAACGCCCCGGGGTTTCTGTTCCTCTTTGCGCGCTGCAACTTTCGGGCTCGTAGAGAGTTTGTTTTGGCACGCCTATTGCGCGGCCTCCTTTCGCCGTGCGCTGCCTCTGACAGTTGCCGACCCAGTTCTTTTTTGACCGCTGCTGACGGCGTCCTTTCTGCAACTTTTGCGTCATCGATTCCTGGGGGGCCCCTCGTCTTGCACCTTTTTTGTCCGGACGAACCGTTTCGTGATGAATCATGCGTGCACCCTGTCACCGAGCGGCGCACTCCTTCGATCCAATAGCTGTTTTCCTTCCGTCGCGTTACTTAATGTTTACTCAACGCATACGCAAACGTGTCTGCTACGCTTGGCACAATTTCAAAATTTCAGCTTTTGTATCGACCGCTCTCTTTTTCTGCCCTTTGATAACCTCGCTATTCCTCGAACCGGGTTCTCGTTTAGGCTATCCGTTTGAAATTATTTCGTTTCGAAATCATTTTACTCGGGGTGTCGTACTGCGTTTAGTCGGAGCACGGCGGAAGTTTTTTGGGGGCTGCACGAAATTTTTGAGTTTAAGTTTACGTCGTCAATTAGTCAACCAGTCTTCCAATCTTCCCAGTGCGCATGTTTACAGTAATTCAAGAAATAGTTGAGGCTTTAGGCTCAGCGGCGATTTTACTCGGGTTAGTTTTTTGCCACAGGAATTGATCTGAAAAATTACTGGCAGATGAGCTATAATGTGATGCGTCCGTAAACATCCAGGAAAAAACGGCTATACTGCAGCCAATTTTACACCTAGGGCGTGGGCAAATCGGCCCAGCGGCGACGACTTGCGACTTCCTACCGCACGTGGGATAATCCCAGCCCACGTTGCGATTGACCTCGCCACTTCATTGCCGTAAACGGAACGCCGAACCAATTTTGTCTCGTTGGACCTCTACGCTCGAGAGCAAGCTGGCTTTTCCCCATTACTTGTACGCACTGCGTGAAAGTTCGCCGGTCCGTTTCGCAAACGTTATCCGCACATCTCTTTTGTCGTTCTCGCGTCGCTTCGGCGCGAACCTATCGCGGCTGGTGAGGTCACTCTTTGCATGGCGGCCGCACATTGCCCGGCTTCTTATTCTTGGCACCGGCTGTATTTGCTGCCGAGAAGCTAATTAACTGAGCTTGGTGCTTTTAATGACTCGCGCCGCGTTACGACTGTGCGTGTGCGCGTCTCCGTCCCTATGCAGGCACGCGCGCTCATCTCGGGCGGTGCGCCCCCGCCTGCTAATGTATAATTTAATACTTTATCTCCAGTTCTAGCGAGACGGAACGCCGGCTTAATTAAAAATCTCGCCCGTGGTATTGCTTCCACCGCGCGCTTTCCTTTCTCTTCCCTGGCTGTTTTCGCGTACGGCTTAATCGCGATATCGCCTAGCATATGACTTTCCCCAACTTTTCTGATACTGTATGCGCGGATAGTTCTACTTGTTTGCTTGAAATTTCTTTCGTTCGTACGTGTTTAACATCGGGGAACCTTAGGCAGCGATATCGTAATGGTTTTGACGGCGAGATTTTCAATGTGAAAATTGCCCTTTTCGAAGCGTTGGGGAGAAAACTCTCAGGTTTTTTTTTTTCTTCAGAGGTCAAAGCTTGCTTAAGAACACATTATGGAGTAGATGAATTCAGTGCGCTATCATTCGAAGCAGCAAAGAGCCTACGATACGGCATATGTAGATGCGTGCGCGGTTGTTTAAGCAATTGTATACGCGTTAGAATCTCCGTGCTTCCGCACGTTGCATCATGAACATTTTATTAGCCTTTTTCTAGCCTTTCTCAATTTTTACACCTTGATCCCCTCGCACCCCCTCACTTTTTCCTATCGAATTGTACTTCCTTCTTTAACACGATAGTGAACGCTCGAACTATTCGAAATCGAACTATTCAAACTTGAATAGTTCGAATTCGTGGATGATTCTAATTGTACGAGTTGATCCGGCCAAGTATCCCCAGAAGTCTATGTATAAAGGCCTTTAATTTAAACCCGAGTAGGCTGCGCCAGGGATTTGAACTAATCGCCGGCGCCTTGGCGCTTGGTACATTGCCGGACAAACGCACCCCGTGCCTACCCAGGAGGCTGTATAGAACAAGGCAAAACGGGGTAAAGCCAGCCTAAATCCCACACAGATGGCGTTATGGAAGACTGAAATGACGCATTCTTTGCGAACTCGGTCGATGAGGACGCGAGTACAGTGGTCTGTCTGGCGCGCGGTCATGAGGGCAACATATCACACGTCAGAGGCGCAGTACATGTTTCTACCAATGTCTACAAGGACAAGCACGAAGCATAGTGCGGCCGTCCGCTGAGACGTCATGGCCGGATCAAATGCCTCGTGTACCAGTACCAGTAGTCATGTTGTTCACTTTCAGTAGTTCGTAATTCGAACTGAGATGGCGTCTCCTTGCGGTTCGAGTTAATGAATTTTTACTGTATCTGTTTCGAAAGGAAATCTAAAACAAACATTAATGCGTTTGTGGCACTAGCTTTCAGTGGTTTCTGCGTAATTGTAGAACGTTATTCCAGCAGATTATATATACTAAAGCACGGCTCAATGTATTGTCCTATCCAAAAGTCGCCGATACTTCCACCTAGGGCATGATACCGCACGCATTCTAACGTTCAACTCCAAATTTTAGAGACGCTCTAATAAAGCACAAATGCTGCTTAGGAAAAAACGCGCTGGCGCATCTTTCTCTGTATCGCGAACACTGTGGGCAAGATCTTGATTTCGAAGGAACCGAAGTGTTTCGCTCAGAGATAGGGCGACGCTGGAAGTGGAGGCTTATGTCGCGAAGGAAGGGGAAATGTGCGTAAGCCAGCCCTCGGTTATGCCTAACAGGAACAGTTTTTCAACACGCGAGGCCTTGCTTTCGGCTTATTGTCTTGTCGGTTGGTGTCACTGGTCCTAGCATTGCGCAGTACGAATTCATGGGGTACTCCAATGCCCATCTTGTTGAATGTTTGTGTACATTGTTTTATACAATAAATTCTGTTTCTAGTCACAGTAGCACATGGGTTGACTGGCGTTCTTGAGTAGTGTTTGCGAGTCGGCGATCGTCCTGTGGCCTTTTTTGGCCAGTAACTCGCCTCGTTTTCATCATTTCGTAAGTTAATATATATGTACATTTTATTGCTATTGCCTACATGCATTAAAACTCGCTTTGCTGCGTGCATTTTATTTGGCTAATAAAAACACTATGAAGAGTGAAATGTATGCCTCACAGATGTGTAGAACGGCTGCGTGAAGGAAGTTTACTCTCAGAAACGTGCATGAGCAATTGTTTCCGCCTTTCAGCGGTGAAGACAAAGGAATAGCGGGTAAAAACAACAAACGCGTGTTCGTTTTTTATCACACCATTCTTTGACATTTTCGCGCTGTCAAGCGTATTCATCACCTGGAAGGAAGTGAACTGTGACATTGTTACATTGTTACTCTGTCATCCTTTGCGTAACTCCCAACGCCTGTGATATGTTTAGACTGAGTGATACTCAACTTTGTCTCGATCTTTTCTTGTGTCGTTGCAGGTAAGCAAAGGCCCCCTTTCCAGTCTCTACCGGCAGAAAACGTCGCCGAAGGTAAAGTCTCGAGAGCGCGATTTCCCGCCCTCAAGGACACCACCCGTTCGTTTCCGATGACTAATGGCTTCTTCCCCCCCGCTGGGCGAGTTGGCGAGCGGCCGCTGCTGCAGTCCCACGGAGGAGCGCGAAAAACTCTAACGCTTGTTGCTCTCATCTCGCGGCTTCCCACGTAACGTAAAAACTCCGAGCATATGACAATTTTTCTAAACGAGAAGACTAAAGGCCCTTTTCCTGCGCGTGCTCTTTTTACTTTTCGTATTGCATTTCTCGTTAAAGCCAGCTAAAAGACCGCGCCGTTAAATCCAGTCTTTTATGCGTCTGTTCGCGTTAAGTGGCGAAAGTTTCAGAGTAGCGTTTGCTTGCTTAGTTAGTTAGTTAGTTATTTAGTTATTTATTTAGTTGTTTTATTTATTTATTTTTTTATTGATTTTTTATTTATTTATTTATTTATTTATTTATTTTTTATTTATCACAATTCACTTCAGCGCGCCCACACTCGGGACGCATTGACGTAATGGTAACCATTCTTTCGATTCTTTTAAAACGTGTGCGCTTCTGAAAAAAAAAAAAAAAACTTGAATGAATTGTCAGATAATACGCACGCATACACCGCTGTGCTGTACAACGATCAGTTTTAACGTTGGCTTCACTACTGTACACTAGTGCGCTGCTAGGTATATATTTCAGAAGGACATACAAGTTTGATGGCGAAGTGTCGACATTTTCGTAAATGCCTCCATGAGACATCGTGTATCTAGAGTCATGAGCTCGACGTATAAGCTCTATAGTCGTGAGCTTGGTGTATAGCTCTCTTCCAGATAAATTTATGGCTGGAAATACATTATGGGCAATATAAGTGGTCTTGTATACATTTTCTGAAGGGCCCAGGGCCCTGTATTAACATTTTCTTTTCGGGCGAAGGTGTCGCACACCAAGCGTTGGACGGACGGTGCTCATAGAAGTCCTTAGGCATTTAAAATGTTTTAAAAGGTGGTGCTGGTCGTAGATGCGCATGCTGCTTGGCGAATCTAGCTTGTTTGCTTCTGCCTTACAGCGATCATTTGTAACCGCAGAGAATGAGCATAATTACACGCTGTTTGGCGTGACCTAGATTCCAATGTACACGCGCATTACGACCATAAAACAACGTAAATCGCCAATGATTTTGCGCTTTGGCTTGCAACAAATGGTGTTGCCAGGAATTTCCACCTACAATTTACGCTGACCCCGGCGATGCTCCTAGCTGACACAGTTGCCTTTAAATTTCCCATGCCATACTTTATTAAGCAGTTTAAAATGAATTCGCTGGGTCGAAATATTGCTTCTTTGTAGGGGGGTGTCCTTTAAAGCGCCGTTACTGAGCCACTTCCTGCATGACACGGCGACCACGCAAAAGATAGGAATTCTTTCACTCTGACACATAATTGAGAGCTATGTGCTTTCAGATTGAAGTTTCTTGATTTTATCTGCTTAGAGAAGGCCGAGGCAAGGTAAGTCTCAACAGGGGGCCTTTTAGAAGTTTTCCTTTTTGAGCTGAGCATGGATGATATTAGTACGCCTTGTTAACGTAACTAGCGTCGCATTCGCAAATTTACAATTGCGTTTGTTCTCGTACCGCCGGTCTGGCGGCATCAGCTAAGTAGCCCATCTATACGCGGACAGACTTCATTCGCGCCCTGTACCTCGCCCTGCGGAATGGAAGTTTCGCGTTTCCTGGGTCCGCACATGCCGATAATTCTGCCACGCGTGTCTTCCCTAATGGGGAGAAACTTGAACCTTTCCTTTCTTTTCGTCACCTGCCCGCCCATTTGGGCGCCTTCCGACTGTTTCCGCACCCGTATTACTTTCTTCCCCCCTCTCGACCACCTCCGTCTCGTCGCCGTCTCCTTCTTTCTTGCTCTCCGCGGTGTAATTTATTCCGATTGATCGTATCGTCATCGATCGCCTGGTTCGCGGCCTACCGTTCCTAGTTCGCACACCGCATGCCCCTGGCGCCTTCCTTCCCCACCCCGGTTTCCCCCTCTCCCTCCTTCGCGCCTTGTTTTTGTCAGCCGAGCATTGTCGTCCGCACATTGCTGCCATCATGTGGACTCTATTTTTTTTTTATCCCCGAGTTCTGCTTCGAGCGATTTCGAAAGCTGTGCGCGCCGATATTGTGTCGATGGGGAAGTTAAGCCGCTGGAATGAATGGCGTTCTTTTTTTCCTTTTCGACAACCAGCGGACAAAAATTTCTACTTCTTATTGCTTGCTGGAAAGGCAGAATGTGCACATTTCTCGTCTCTGAAATAAGAAAATTTTCAGTGCTTAAAAAATTTACCGAAGGGGTCTTCTGAATAAAATACGGCGGAGGCTAGTTTAAAAAGAGGTAGGGTTGAAGATTTGCGGGAGCTTTGCAATAATGTCAAGTCTTTAAACAATGCGGTTAAAATTCGCTGTCTCCTTTGTCCCGCTAAGTTCTCGGTGGATATCATGGGCCCACCCGGTCGAAAGACGCGCACAGAAAACGATAAAAATGCGCACCGCCTGAGAAGATATTGAGTAAGATTCAGTGCACGTAATGCTCAATGCAGGAGCTTCGGAGAAGACGCTTGTTGCGATCTGCTTGGCAGCGGAAGCTAGATGCACTCACCGACAATAGTTTCAGGTCTTATCACACGGCTGCTAGTCTTGATTTGCATACTAGGCGCATTTGCATGAAAGCGCGTGCAAAAAAGTAGGCCGAATGGATGAAGTCATTTTGGCAGGTATACGTGCATCACCAACGCTGGATGTCGGTTCTTTATACTTAACTGATAAGCCGTAATGCGCCGATCTTTTTTCACTTGGCTTAACTGTGCTTGGGCCTGTGTTTCGAAATGGCTCGTCAAGGAACTTCTGGCAACGAAGCAGATGGCGAGATCCGTACGTTGCTTGTAATGTTCGCTGTTCCGAACAAACTTTCTTTTAGAATGCAAAAAATGAGCTGCACAGCGGAACTTCGTAGGCGTGACGAGATGACCTGCAAGTTTGCGTTCGTCAGTCAACACCCGCAATTCCGCTGTGGACCTCGCCATGCATGCATGAGCTAAGGAGTCATGCATGAAAGCGGAGATGCGATACAAAACTGGCTCTACAAACTGACAGGGCCGGAGGGCGTACACGCGGTAACCCGTTCTGTTACTGACGGGTGGTTTTCTACTTCCGTCAACACAGAACGCCAACTGTGCCGCAGCATGCACTTAACGCGCTTAACAGGTGCAGTTGGAGTAAAATCTAACGCACTCGCGCACTTTCGCAGGTGGCCTAATAGGCTTTCGTTACTGAGCCAGCCGCCGGTAAACTTCTCGTGGTCGTTGCATCTCGCTAGGATGGAGTGCATCGTACCGTTGGTGGAGCGTGCGAGATTCGTGCGGCAGTGTAATGGACGCCATCCTGGGCAAAAGTTTTTTTTTTCTACTACTACTAGCCGTGTGTCACTGGCGAGATCTCATTTTACCGGAAGCTGGCTTCTAGAGAGAGTAGATTGAGATAGTTTCAAAGCAGTTGCGGGCGCCTCTTTTGAATGCGGGGCTGCACGTTAGCGCAAGGTGGGACTGATAAACTGTTTGTAAGGTTGATGTGAGCTTCGTCGTGTGCCTGCCTTCGTTTTCTATCGCGATGCTCATACCCGCGGTCCTTGGCAGCACGATGCCGCGGAGTAGGCATCCCTCCAGCGGGGCTACGCTGTGCTTTCTGCAGGCAGGGAGGCGCCGGCCGCGTCGCGTCTCCTCTTGACGGGCGCCTGCTGCTCTCTCAATGAAATTTGAATACCTGCCCACTCCGGGGCGTCAGGCGGATGTGTGAAACACGAGAGCGCTTCACTCTTAATCACAGCCCTGTCTCTCGCGCCTGCCTTGTGCTTCGCTGACTGTACGTTCACGCACCCATGGGCGCGCTCACGACGGCGCCAGTGCACGAGGGGGGATCATCGGCTCGGCTAGTTTCCCCTTTCGCTGCTGCTGCTGCTCGTCTCTCGCCGAGCGGAGTTGGCGCGTGTATTCTGCGCTGAGGGCCCCTTTTTTTCCCCCTCTCTCGTATGGACTTCGTCATGCGGAGTTTTGTTTTTCTCCGAGCTCTCCCTTTGTCTCCCCACTGGCAGCGTTCAATGACTCCGCATACCACGCGCCGCATACTCCGAATTCAATAAAAGTGCGGCAAGGGTAAGGGCGAGTGAGTTTGAAAAGCAGCCTGCTCGAGTTTTGGGCTTTAGTCTGGACCGTGTGATGGACGTGGACAACTCCCTATAATGCGGGGTAAACCACTACTGCACGCCGCCAATGGAGGCTAAGCGATCGATGAATGCTGTAAATTAGTTTTAGGCTCTACTAGCGGGGCTAAACTACCGCAAGTGCTACCGGTTTGATCACTACAATTGGAACTGAACTGTTGATGGTCGGGAAACCGTCGATCGCACACTATCGATTGTAGAATACATGGATCGACTATAGTGTGACTACCGTTTTGCTTAAAGCAATAATAGTGTCAGTTTCCGACTTCCTTAAAGCTATCGCTATAAAACTATCGATTGTCTAGTACACAATTTCAAAATAGTAACTTTAATAGTGATGTTAAAGGACCCCCTTGAAGTGCTGACTCGTGAAACAACGCTATTGAAAGCGGGGAAGTTCGCGTATGACTCGGGGCCAAACTTGAAAACGATGATTGCCGACAGTATAAACTATATAAATTCGCGTGTACAGCCTGTTGTGCCTTACTTCTAACGCCTTCGTCATAATAGGCATTCAGCAAAAAATGGTAAATGCAGCAATCTACTTTTCAGAACTGTGATGTAAGACTGTACTGCAATGCGCGAATTGTCATACTTGTAAAGAGAATAACCTAAAATGTTGCAGTTATTTTCGACCGACGAAACATTTCTGTACGTCATTGCATTACCAAGTTCCCTCACGCGTCTATTCTCGCCATACGGGGAATTTCTAAGGAATTGGTGTCGCCGGTCTCCAGCATCTCCTTGCCAATCTTGCTATTTCCGTGATTAGCTTCTACAAACGTATGTCGCCCTTTAAATTCACGCAGTTACTGACTGCGGCAATTCAAGTGCCTTGTAAGTTTTAGCCCGGCCACTTCTGACACTCAATATACGCCCCGCCCATACAGAGTACTACGATCCCGTTCCCACATTGTGCTTCGCGTGAGGACAGTGATGAGCGCACCAGAGGATTATGGACGTGTGAGAGCAGGCAAGCATTGCAGGGGGCGGCAGTAAGCTATATGGGCAGATGAGATCAAGAAGTTTGCGGGTATAAATTGATCCCAGTTAGCACAGGACCGGGGAAATTGGAGATCTATGGGAGAGGCATTTTCCCTGCTGTGGGCGTAGGCAGGATGATGATGATGATTCTAAATAGTTAGTTTCAGTGCATTTTTATTGTTGCAAAGGCATCGAAGCGGAAAGAGCACCAAAACAGCTAAGGATCAGCGTAGAATCTGACTTAATCGTGCTTTCGAAGCCTTCTGCTTGCGGCTGCTCTGATAGGCAAAATCGCAGCAAGAATATTCTCTCTGTCGTCAGCTCATATTTTTATCCGGCGACGACGTTATCGCGCTCTCCGTATTCTTCCATCCTTGGTTTCTGCCCCACAGTATCTCCTTGTCCTGCTACAGTGGAGATATTGTACTTACCTCTACCTATATATCTTGCTTCGCTTTCTTCTGCCGCCTTCGTGGCTTATCTAAAGGGTTTTCTCTGTATGCGCACTTCAGAAAGCACTCGTCATTTCTTTTAACATTGTACACATTACGCGGCAAGATAACCCTACGTTGCGGGACTCGGCTCTTGACCTTTGTGGCGAGGGCTAACGGAGTCGTTAAGGGCGACTCAGTATCGTACCGGCTCAGTTGACAGGGGGGGATCGGTCTACTTCGCAGACGTGAATGCAGACGTGGTAACATGCGGCGATAACGCTGCATTCTGCTCGCGATCACGTCGCCCTCGTCTTTTGATCAAGCCGGTGACTTTTCTAAAAGGGCAAATGTCTTGCGAGAGTGCTGTTTTATCTTTTGTGCCGCACCGTTCGAATCCTGTAATGTTATCGCGATCCCCGTTATTCTGGAGCCGTTCGTTTCAGAGAACCACGTGCGCTTTGTCGGCGCCGTCGTCGTTCCAGTATCGCAGAGCGGTTCGACCGGCTTCAGTGTCGACAGAAATTGCCGCCGCATTTCCAGGGTCTGTTTACGCATCGTTACGTCGTCTATCTGTTACTTTGTCTACGGAGTCGGCGCTGATGTAGCGCTCGCTCAGCGGAACGCCACAACGTATGTTGGCGGTGACTAAGCTGGCATAGCCTAAAATAACGATCTCTCATTACGTCGAAGGGGGGTGTTCGTTGACCTCTACCAGTGCTGGGTGACGGCTACGGGGTGATTCAGGCATTCCAGCGGGCGTACCACAGCACGCAAGCGCGCCTCCCGGGCATCGACGTCTTGGAGCACCTACGGGATTGTGCGTAGTCTCTTGATTGAAAGCAGCCGCCGAGGGGCGGCGGCGGCAGCGCCGTGGTCTCCACTGCTTTGTCTCTGCACGAATGAACGCGAAAGCCTTGTCGGAGCGGTCGCGATGCCCGCAGCGGCCAACTAATTGTGACTGATCGCATCCCGTCGGCACCTTTTAGCCGTCGCCGTTTCGGTACTCCCAGGAACGATGAGGGGAAGGGAGCTACGAAACATTGGGGACGTTGTTTCTGCAGCCTTCATTACCAGGCGAATCTCCCGGCGCAAACTTGGCCGGTTCGGCCTGCGCCACGCGCCTTTCGCCGCCGCCATCACTGGCTGATGGGATTGTGATGAGGGGGTTGTTTTCCGCGCTCGCATTATGACCTTTTGGTCGAGCGCGCACCGCCAAATAGGGCCGAATGGACGTCACTGTACACCACAGCTACCTGTTTCGCCCCCTCGGGGGTTCGTTTTGTTTCGGTTGTCAGTTTACCCACACCTATCCTCGCAGCTGTGTTCTGCGAAAATTTTGGAAGCAGCTTACCTCTTACATTTTACCAACGACTACATTGATTGCAATCTCACAGCGTCCGTCGTGGTTTTCATGTACGGCTTTACATTGTTTCGTATCGGAGTTAAACTTCGAGACCGGTGAGCAGAATGAAAAGTAACCATGTTTCAGTGCGCAGTGTTGCGCGTACTGCGTTAGGCCATGGTGTGCGGCTGTAAAAGGTAATTATTCGAACTAGTTGTCTTGTCAGCACGCCCAGAAGTTCCCATTGGCACGGTCATTTTGCAGTGATAGCAGATGAGCATTAAGACGGAAATTATGGAGTCTGATCGTGTTGGCCACCACTTATGTCGACTGGAAGTGAAGCCCGTCCACGTCCTCGCGTGTCAATGTTTGCTCACAAGCCTACGACGTTCTGAAGTCTTCGCGTGCTAGAATATCGTGTCAGAGACGCTGCTTGCGACGACCTCTACTGTGGGTTAAAACAAATGAAGGCTTGGTTTCTGCAGTTAACGCTAAAAGTTGGCCTATTTGAGGTTGACTTGAATACGCATTACCAGCGAGAAAGACACGGACGAGAAAGGAAGCGGGTAGGTTGATCGCTAGACGTCTTTTTTCGCTTTGTTTCATTGCCTATAAATCTAACGTAAGCATAACGACTGGTGGGCAATAGAAGGAAGAAACGAGACATACAGCAGATCGTCCTTTATCCTGTCCTCGTCGCGTAGCGCTCGTCGTTATGCTGGACTACCAGCTCGCCCTTGGTCGCTTTTACAAAGCCGGATCGTGTTGCACCCGAAGGGGAGGATTTCCTGCAGTTGTATGGAGGGGGAACTGTCGTTTGCGCGTTAAAGCGTCAGGTCGCAATGTGCAGAGCTGATTTCTGTTCACACGACAACAATATTGCGAGAACATATAATCTGTCCTCATTGCATGCAGGCGCACGTGTTCCGGCACCTGGTCGAATGTTCTCTCGGTGGGCTGAGCTTAGCCGGTTTACGTAACGCGCACCTACCTCCCTCCTGCGACAGCGTCCTTTCCTCTAAAAAGAGTTCGGGATTACTCGAGATTGGATTTCTCGGGGAAGAATGAGCCGTTAAAATGGAGACGATTTTTTTTCGACAGTAATTGAATTTCGGCGGCTCGTCGTTGCCGAAGTTTGACGTGCGGGAATATACTGCCGCACTGGCAACTTAGATAAGTACTTTGTGTAAATGAATTCATTTAGACAAAGTGAAAGGGTAGCCTTTCACTAGTGCTCTACGTCTGTTCGTCAGCCAGCGCTCACCGTGATCTCTCGTCCCCGATAAGGAGTCTAGAGCAGACAGCCGCTGCGTCGCGAACGGGGAAAGCGGCCGCTGCTCCGTCGAACGCCCGCCCCCCTGCCGCCGTCTGCGTTGCTTTGAACTTTCATTTTATCTCCGGAGGGAGGCTCGACGGCTTTCTCGCTGCTGCAGCTCTCAGCTGGCTGCCGTTTGTGTTCGTTCCCGGGCCGCTTCATTTGGTCGGATGGTTCGATCTTTCTCTTCAAAGGAGTCTGGGCTGCGCTCTGCTTGGCCCAAATCTCCTCCGCTCCTTGCCTTCTCTTTCGGGGCCATTGTCGCGGCGTCTTTGTTGCCGGAAGTACGGCGGGGCGTCGAACATGCGGAACGTCGGCGGCGGCGAAAATTTTGGATCGGCGCCATCATGGAGGGAGGAAAGGGGAGGTGTTCCTAGTGCTGCATTGGAGTGCACCCAGCTGCCTCCCACCCCTGTCCCGTCAGCTGGGGGGCCACTGCAGCCACGACTGGCCTAGTTTTCGGTTCATACTCTCCGCTTTCGATCGAGCTTCGTCGAGTGAACTTTTTAGCGAAGTGATGAGCGCGATTTGTCAGGCATGGTCTCTCTTTTGGTTGGTGCCCGGACATTAGTGCCCCTTTACGTCGTCGTTCTCCCGAATCGGTGTGGGGCCTTTGCGCAAGTTTGTGTCGCACTGCCTAAATTTTATGATCGCTGAAACTGTTAAGCCCAAGGAGGTTAAGCCGCAACCACATGCAGCGTATTTTCCGCGTTTTGACGCGTCGACGTATGCATGGATTCATGGAGGAAAGAATACTCAGGAGAGGCCCCTAGCATCCTAATGCATTGCGAAAAGTGTGGAGGAAGTTACGTCATTTTTCTTGAGCCCATGGACAATGTTGCTTACTCGTTTACAACTGCGGCGGCCAAATTTGGGCAAATAGAACGGACAAATTTTTAAGGCGCTTGGTATGTCGCTGCCTCGCTACGCTTGCAAACCAACGCAGTCGCTACGACAAACGTTTTTAAATTAGGCCAGTTTGAAAACTCTGCCGTCGGAGGCGTCTGCGTTCGCCATCCCGCGAGCCTGTTGCTATGACGACGACAAACGCTACTTTGCCAGGCTTAAGAGCTGAAAAATCGTCCTTCTATCTCAAAAACGAAGGCCGTTTTTCGATTCAAACTTTGGATGAGGGTTAGAATGGGCAAATTGAAGGCGAAATCAACAGCTTAGAACATGATATCGCAGCGAGGAATTAGCGACGAAGCTGTTTTCGCTTCGAAGCGGGAGGGCAGGGCGACGCCATGTTAGTCAAATCAAACCGGAGACAGCAAAGTATGATGGGATAGAGTGCTGGGCTCCGTGGGCTCAAGTCATGGCGGGACTCGGCTTCACAAATGTGACGTCAGGGCCTCTCCTAACCTTTTCTTTCCTCCATGCATGGATTCGTGAGCTGACGAGTGAGACACGCCGATGTCTATGCTCGCCAGATATCGGCGT
Organism: Haemaphysalis longicornis; assembly: GCF_048455015.1. Lineage (NCBI taxonomy): Eukaryota > Metazoa > Arthropoda > Arachnida > Ixodida > Ixodidae > Haemaphysalis > Haemaphysalis longicornis. The sequence goes on from NW_027526422.1 coordinate 17,728,311, forward strand.
CGACGCAGCGCGAGAAAGCATGGGAAAACAGGCGGCAGCGTCCGGGTTTCTTGTCCGTCTCGTGGTTTGGGGTCATTCTTTCAGCAGAAAACAATGAATTCCTTTTTAGCCCGTGGAAACGGGCTGTCTTGAGAATTGCAAGCTATTTCTGTTCGAAAGCGCGCATTCATTGGTGGATTGTCTGGCTTTCATCGGGGAGATCGGGGATTTGCGATAGCTTCTTGTGAGTTAAGGGAGCTCTGGCTACATCGCTTGTAGTATCAGCACGATGGGGTTTGTCTGCAAGATCGGTGCGTGACGAGCAAGTCTTATCAACGCCAGAATTCTAATGGCGCATTATTCCATACCATTCGCGGCTACCGTGGCTTGCTTAGGGGAGACCGTGGATGTGCGAGGTTTTGACTCAAATAAGGGAGCTTTGGCTACATCGCTTGTAGTACTAGCATAACTGGCCTCGCTTCCAAGATCAGTGCGTAAGAAACAAGCGTTTTCACTGACCAAATTTCTCAAATACGGCGAAAACAAAACAAACCCGACAATATTCATTTGCAGCCTCGGTTAGTATACCGAATCCTTCACCCCCGCCACGTCTCCTGGCGTGGTCTAGTAGTGTTGTGCTTCTATTTGGAAAGTTCATGGTTCGAATCTTGGTAGAATTCGAACTAGGGTTTCTTTTTCTTTTTCTTTTTCGCCGTGAGGGTTTGATCAGCTTTTCTTTTCTTCTTTCTTTTTTTTTTTTACAAGGCGATCAAAAGGGGCCAGAGCACCTTGCCTTTTAATCTACAAATGACGTTCCACTCCAGCCTCGGTAGCAAGGCAGCGATGAAATTCGTTTTTCTTGCCCTTTAAATTCATAACGGCATCAGTACACATCAAGGTAGGGCACCAAGTTGCAAGGAAATAAATAGTTCGAAGTGCGTTTTTGTTTATCAAGTTCTCTAATTTCGTTCCGATTTTTCGGTGATGACTTGAAGTACATTTTGCAGCTTTTCAAAATTGGCCCGCAAGCATTCGTAGCAGTGAGTAAAGTAAAGCGAGTATTTTTTATGGCAAATCTAGGTCCTGATTACTGCATTTAAACAATCGAAAACTGCTCATAAACGATCGAAAATAACTTCAAACGGATGGCACAGTTCGTACAAACGTGTCCACCAACGCACGTCGACGCAGCGGCTGACGCGCTACTCCGCCGCTCTCATGCGTTTACTCGCCCCCTCCTGCGTGTCCGCGCGGTACCCCCGTGCCACGCCGACGCTCGGGGAACGCGCGATTTCGCGTCCATGTGGTTAGGGCTTTAAGCTTTGCTCGGGCGTGTTTTAAATGCAGAGCATTTCAGTAACTCATGATGTCACCCGCGTTGACGTCCGTAGTCGTTGTCTGCACCCCTCCCCCTACACTATATATAAAAAAATACTATCCGGCGCCTGGTTTCGATCCCTCGACCCTGCGGGCGGAACGCAATGTACATGGTGCCCTACCCACTGCGCCACAAAGCCGACACAGAATGGGAGGCTACGAACGCGCCTTATATCCTTGACTCATTCAAACTACGTCAAGAAGCTGCTGATACAACGCATTCACTACCACCAACTCCCCAAACAATAAACGTTAACGCAATACACCCACCCCCTATGCGACGCATTTACTCGAGTCCCCCTCGCGGGGAGATGGGCCCAATTTTTTTCAAAATGAATAGTTTGCAGTTTTACATTACCAAACCTTGCTTGTCGTGGAAATAGTGTGGTCGCGACGCTAAATTATCGCATGTTGAAGACTATGTACAGCGCTTGGAACATTAGACGCTCCGATTTCTTTTTGTGACCGAGCTATTTCTGCTCAAGGATTAAATAAAAATAACCTTTTTTTTTCTTCTCACTAAATTTTAAGCGTTTTTAAAATCGCGATCATTGCGAGAAACGAAGCTTTCGTCAACAAAATTAGTTCATGTAATAAACCACACCAGTCCGGGCTCCGTAGTTAATATGCTAGACAAAAACTAGAGCACAATCCATGGACTGGAACGTTTCAGCGAGATTACGCCATTTAATTTGCATGCAACGACAGCGCATAAAATCTGGAGACTACGCGGACAGTTAGAGAAAAAAAAAAAAAAAACTTAACGCAGCTAGATCTTTCCATACTGTCCTTGACAGAACTTTACCGGAGTTGAGAGTAAGGGGGGCGATGTTGCGGCTCGTCTCCTCGTGGTCGTGCCTAGCTTGCGCGGCGAGCTCTTCGTGTAATCAGATCGCGTTGTAGGCGCCGCGTTTAGTAACCAAACCCAACTTTGTCGTGCATTCTTGTGCTCTCGCCGGCTGGCCTTGCTTTAATGCATTTCGTGCCCTCGCACGATTTGTCTTCGTCTCGCGATGATGCCGCATTAGGCGGACGAGGTGGGCGTCGGTATACAGCGTCCGACTGCAACGCGACCTTGGATTACAGACCACCTTTTCCAAAGAAGGGAAAGTCTTGTAGTCTGTGATTGCACCACTGGAAGTGTGCTTTGTTTTTCCCCGTGATCAAGTATTAAGCGCACGGACGCTCAATGCATTCCAACGACCTAGGGCATGTAAAAACTGGGAGTAGGAAATAAAAATTCAAGGAGTGACCTATCTGAAAAGACGCAAGGAACAAAAAAATGTTCAGATAGTGGCAAAACAAGTTAGTGAGTCCTATGTGGTTTGAAGTAGGCCGATGCGACGGAACGATCGGATAGGGTTGAGTCGTGGCGATATGGTTGGCGTTTGGCATCGTGTGCAATCGAATGTTGTATCTGTACGGCTGATCGGTGTTTAGGGTGAGGACTATTGCTCACGTGACGTGAAGTTTGGTAAAGCGCGGCACACTTGGTGGTTAATGTCCAAGGCCGCGTTGGGTGAACGATGGTTCACCTATGCGTATACGTCTGTCCGCCCGTGCTCTGATGTGCCCGTGTTCTGAGGTACTTGCTCAGTGCATTTAGTGCGCTTCCCTTTCATCGAGCTTGGTATTATATCATGCCTGCATTGAACTCTTCTATGCATTTTGAAGTTCAGTTTTGTATTACTTGAATTAACATTTCTATGACCACTGTATGCGCACATCCGTGACTTCGAACACGTTTTTGCTGGAAGCGGGAACACAAGACGTTGCGCTAAAATTCCAAATAAGCCTTCCTCTGTGTCGTTGTGCTTGGCGCCCAAAAATAATAGCCATCCTAGCGTCCTTGGCACTCGTTTAGTGCATACTCAGCGAGCAGTGCTAAAGGAAGCGCAGCTGTTCTGTTGCCTTGTGGTGTCGTACTCGCTTGCAGCACTTCTCCCGCCCTTCATTCTGCGCTTTTTTTTAAGCGCATGGAGAGATGGGTGGCAGGGTCTTAATTTTCCTCCCCTCGTCTCATGCTCCCGCTGACTAAGGCCTGATAGCCGTAATTAGGCTAATTGGGGAACCTGGGCGCGCGGCTTCCGCTGTTGCTTCTTTTTCTTTCCCTGTTCAGCGCAATCTCGGGTGACAATGACTGGGAATTGAGACGCTGACCTTTTCCTGCTTCCGGGGTTTCCGAAGCTTCCGATATCGCCTTTGTGTGTTCGTGAAAGGGAGCCCCCGGGGCTTGTGATTATTGCGCTTTCTATTTCCCCTGTGTGGAGCAGCTTATTTCCTTCCCAATCGCGTAGCACCTTCTCTGGAGAAGTTTAATGAGGCCTCTGAGCGCTTTCTCGCTGCCCATGGCCTGTTCATGATCCATGGCTGTCTGGCATGTATGACAGCCACTTGGGACTTTCAGTCATTCGTTTCGAAAATTAGGCATACAAAATCCGCTCAAGCTTTGACGGGACACTTCCACGCCGACCTGGTCCTTTCTTTAAAAAAAAAGTTGGCTCTCTGTAGTAGGTACTCTCGCCATTGGCTGTATTATGCCTGCACCACTGCCTCACTCCCCAACTTTGTACCGGTTATTGGACCTTTAGTCAGTCAGTCAGATTTTATTATAAATAGAAGGTTGAGTACATGGTTGGGACATACAGGAGGAGGTCCCAAAGTCGGGCTGCAACGGGACATCCTATAAAGATTGGCATACATGATTTTACAAAGTGCAGCAAACAGGAGATTCGAATAAGTGTTTTTAGCATAAATATCTAGACAGTACTTTATTATTAGCAAGATTGTAGATGTTATGTTCCATAAAATGCGAGTGAAGATAAACATAAATATAATACACTCAAGTACAAATATCTAGAAAAAGTTTCCCCGTTAGTTTCCCCATTAGTTTCCCCGACAGATTTCCTGGCGCGACCAAGTAGCGGCTGCCTGTTGTGCCCGTGTTGTAGGTAGCGTCCCGGTAGCTGGGCGGACACCCGCATACATTCCGGACGTCCCAACCACGGGCCTATTTTCTTCTGCCCGGTAGAGCTGTGTACCCGAGGGCCCCATCTCCTGCCCGCCTGGCAGCACGACGTCGTGCTCGGGATTTGTGGGCCAGCAGCTTCCCTTGCGGCGGCGGCTGTGTATGCGTGCCCACCGCGCACTTGGGGAGGCGGAACGTTTATTTATGGGCGCTCTCTTCGGGCCGGCCGTGCTCCTTCAAGGTGGCCGGCGGCGGGAGTAATGAAGCACTGCCCCCTCCCCCTCCTCCTCCGTATATCTTGGGTACACAGCACAACGTCGTGCTCCTGCAGCATCCCGAGGTCGTTTATCCGCGGATGGATGTTGCACTGGAACTTTACGACCATCTCCTGGAAACTTCTCGGAGTTGAGCAGCGCACGTCTTCTTCATTTAGGGTGTTTACTCTACGGCTTCGGTGGTCTTGAACGGACAGGGCTAATTTCGGGGAGTTGGTTTCGTGATGCAACGAGGGATGTGGAATGGCCGGTTTGAGGCATTTTGCAATCACTGAAGGCACTCAAAAACGAATCTGTAAAAGGGTTATCTGTGCCGTTGTTGTGCGGGTTCACCCAATATTAACTAAATTAGCGCTAGCCTAAGCCTTGTTTTACGTACTCGTGCAAAACATGAAACGCGAACACGAAAATAAGAACCGGAACGCATAAATAGTGCGATGACTTTTCATGGAAGTCGTAATAACGCGTGTGGTAATTACAAAAACAGTAGCGAAATGTGGCTTTCCAAATGTGGCAATAGCGTGCCATCACTAGACCTCAACGAAAAGTATTCTTACATTTTGCGTGTTCTGGTTTATATTTTTGTTCTCATTTCGTTAGCCCATGACTGCAATATAAATACGTCACTGCTTTTCAACTTGTTTGTGTGCTAGCGCTCTATGTGTGCGCCTTGCACTACCTGCAGTGCATGCGGAGGAGCTCAGGGGTTCTATTATCGATTTTTTTTACGTTAACGTGTATTAAAGCTGAAGTTGGGCATCGCGGATAGACTAGACGGGGTAGCGGACACTAACCGCACATTTTTAGTAAAGAGTAACTAATACCGGTGGCTACATTGTAACTCTCGCGGTGTTCTGGCTGAGCAGATTGTGCTATTTCAACGTCTTGCAAAGCTCTAAAATCATTCTACAGTTCAGTGTAGCCTTTGAACGAATCCCAGTGGTATACCTGTTAAACGTTGTCAAAAATGCGCGAAGTGCTTTTTTGGAGCACTGTCAACTTTTGTCAACAGTTCGCTTGTTGTTTCTTCCTTTGCAATCGCCCTCCCTCCCCATTTAGTTCGCCTAGAAGCTGACGTCCGAATTTTACGGCCCCCCGCTTTGCGCAAAACGTTTCGGTGAAGAGTTAGTGGCGTCTGGACACTTTGTAACTCTTCCAGTGGCGCTTCAGTTTACCCTAGGGGCTTATTTTATGGTTGTGGTGCTGACGTACATCCCCCGCAAGGGAATGAACCACAGAAATGATTCCGTCGTTCTGACTTTCCGCACTCCTTTTTGTTTCTTTCTTTACTTGCCGCCGTTTGGAACTTGTTCAAGGTTACCCTTTGTTTATCCGCGTACACTTTAAGCGTTTGTTCCGCCGTCTTCAGTGCTGGAGGAAAAGTACCCTTCTCGCTAGGTTTCCGCCTCTTTCCAGTTTTTTTTCTTTTTTCTTTGCGTTCTGGCGCAATGTTGGTGTAGAAAGGAGGGGTGTGCCTGACACGAACAGGTCCGAAATTGTTTTTCTCAGTTTCGAGTAGTCTGTCAACTCTGTCGTTGAAGAGCTATTTCGAGCTTTTTCTTGCTCTTCGACACGTTCGTCGAGGTCTTCAGAACGCGCTTACTCGGGCATTTTTTTTTTTGTTGTTATCTCGTCTCTTCTCTCTCCGTGTCTGGAATCGTCTGCAACAATTTCGGTCTTTCTTTCGCGCCCACTGTATTCCGTGAAAGCGAAGAAGGCTCCTAGCCGTGTGAAGTGTGGACATGTTACGACTGCAGACCCGGAATTCCCGGCTAGTTATCTATTTGTCGTTTTTTAGTCTTCTCCTGTTGCAGTTACGTGGACAGCGAAGAAGTGGCTGTAGAGTGGCTCAAGGGTTTTTTGTTAGTCGGCGTAGTTAACAAAGTCAAATCCGGCTTCTTAAACGTGTTCCGTTTCATAACGAACTCTCCTCTAGGGGAGTGGGCTGACATTAACAGTAAGTTTTTGTCCAGCTACTTTATGTCGCCTGATTTCTAGCCTCTGCAGTGTTCATTCGGGCGACATTAAAGTTTCGATGCCGCAATAATTGTACCAGCCCAACTTACAACGAAACAATGCTCGATGTCGTCCTACTCAGATCCCCGCAGCCGCCACATTGCCTCACTTTTATTTCACGAACTTTCCGCTACGTTCGTGGAATGGTCGTTAACATGTCGACATTGTTCGTTAAATGGTTCCGCACGCTATATACTTGTGCACTGCTGCTTTTCTAACGCAAATGATGGCGCGAAAATTGATAGCAAAGTAACTACGCTTGGCAGTGAGCGCGCATTCCGGCCACGCATCTTACGTCCGTAGACTGCCCATTTCGCTACGTTACTCGCTGGTAATACAGTTACAGGTAAAACGTTCCATTAAATTGTATACGCGATTGTGCTCCGTGCGTCTTGGGAACATGCTACATTCAGCCACCTTGTCCTCCGCCGTTTCTATTGTTTCTAATCAAGGCCCCGCGGGAGAGAGAGGATGACTAATTGGGTCAGGATGAGAGGTAGAAGAATCTCTCACCCGTCGTCCGGGGTTCTGATGCAGCGAAAGCCCCTCCTTGGTTTCCCAGCCTCTCTGCGGCGGCCACAAGGCTGTGTTGGAGACGGAGGTTGGGCTGGAAGGGAGCATTAGGCGGGATATACAAGGATTAAGGGGGTGAGGGAAGGGTCCCGCGGTCGGCGCGGGAGGAAGGTGCCGAGTGAGCGCCAAGACTTACGACGCTGGCGCGGCGCTAAATCTTTCCGTGCCCAGCGAGAGGAGCTTAGTTTCTGGTGGTGGTGGAGGGCGCCGTTCGTTCATCGCTGCTGCGCCCTGCATCCCTTCGTCTCCTTTCTTCCCCCCCGTGCTGACCGCGTGCTAAGCGCTCGCATTATTCTCTTCGTTCGCGGCTCGTCCTTCTCCCGGCGCTCTATTTCATCTTCTCCCAGGGCGACTTCTTTTTCGTCGCTTTTAATTACAGCGCCCCGGCCTTTCTGGCGCCTCCACGCGCGATTTTCTTGTCGCGCACTTGGCTTGCGCGCTTCATGTTTCCTTTTCTTTAATGAAGGGCGTTTCCCTTCCACTTCAGCGCTCTTTCGCCGCGACCAGCCACGCCAGCGCTCCTCTTTGACGCGCCCGGCCTCTGCCAGTCTTTCACGCCGGCAGCGCTGTTTCGCGCGGGCGCTGTTTTTCTTGGCCGGCGGTTCTGTTTGTGTCTGCGTCTGGCCGCGGTGTTGGCATGCCTCGGCGGCGCCTCTCGCTGCGTGGGGGTGTGATTCTTGCCTTGCGAAAGTTCGCGCCCGCCCGCGTTCTCCAGGTGACCGCACCTGACGTGCTGATGACCAGAAATGTGCCATTATTGCTCCGCACTGCACTACCGCCCGCACCAGCTACTTTTGCTAGTTCAGCAATCTCTCTCATACCTACGCACGTACATGCATACGTATGCACACGGTTTCTGTATCTCTTTACTTATACCTCGGTATTCATGTCTTCACTCTTAATAACTCCTCGTGATTTTTTTGTTAATTGGTGGTCCTTCTAACATCTGATGGGGGAAAGCTATTTTCCTGCTGTATTTCAGCGGGTCATGCAGTATTCTTTTCGAATAATCTACAACGGCTGAACCCTGTTTCTTTTCCTGACATGCACGTTACTTTGCCTTTACCGCAATGATCAAGGTAGCAAAATTAACGTCACCTTTAACAAGACACTACGCATATGTACTACATAAACCGGAGGAAATACCAATATATTGGTTTTCAGGCCGCATTCGCTTCATTCTCAGCCTTCCATGCCTGGTCCCATTTGGGCGCAGTTATTGTCCACAAAAACGGGCACTGGTGTTGGTGCTTAATTAAGCTCTTTCAGTCTGCAGGCTGTGATGCGGTGTTTTCGGAGGTGATTACTCCGGTGCGTGGACGTTTTGTGCGCAGCAAACCATCTATGTATAGTAATTCGGGGTCCCTTTGTTTATTACCACTTGAGCGATCGCTTCGCAATGCAGGTGCATATAGAGCCACACAGCTTCGTAATACAGGCAAGGACAACGTTATTAGGTGTCTGACGCGTGCGTATATTTTGGTACGCAACGAGCCTTTGTCTGTGCACACGTCAAATTGAATAAAATATTCGCCCTGACATCACCGTCGCGCGCACTATTTTTTTTAAATGTCCGTTTTTTTTAGAAACTCAAACTGTCGTTTACTGTATAAATCGGAGAAAAGTTTCCAACCGTGAGTGATATATACCAGCGTCCGTTATTCTGCGCAGAACCGGCTTTATATCCGTCCGCCTCCTCCGTTTCGCCCGCCCTCAAGCTTCCAGTTCACTACCACCCGAACTTCGGCGCGCCATAAATCAAGCGCGCATTCTCGTGCGCGAGTTATGACCCCCGCACGTGACACTTCACCGCCATGCTTCCTGCGCGGGCGTTCTCTCGGCGCACTCTCCATTCACTGCCCTCCGTGCTCGCCTTTCTGCTTTCAATTCAAGCCCTCAACCTCCGCTCCCACCTCCACTTTCTTTATTCGCTTTACGGCCCTTCGGAACTAACCTCCGGTCCCCGTTAAGTCCGCCTACCACGAAGAAAGGCCAACGCCTGACAGGTGAGAAGGCCCTAGTTGCGCCTGCTCGCCGTCGTGAAATTAGCCGCGATTGATTTAAGCGTGGTTTATCCAACCGTGACATTAAGCGTGACATTGACCAACGGTACGCGGGCTACCGGGCGGCTCGTATGCGGCACCCTTTTACGCTACTCGGCCTGCTGCTCGGACCTCTGTAAGGCCCGCAGGCGAGTCCGCAACCTTTTTCGCTTCCATCCGGCCGCTTCACCGGCTGCTTTTTCTTGGCACGCGCGATCGCTTGCCGAGCCATTTCGACACCCTTCCGGCGGCGCGCCCCGCTGGAAGGCGGGAGCGCGACGCCGCCTTGTGTAATGTTCCTCTCCTCTGCCTCCGCTTTGGCACTTTGTAATACACGCTGTTTGCCCGCAGCGGCGGCACTGGCCCGTCGGCGGCGTTATACGACGCTGTTCCGCTAAACCCGGAGCCGGCCGTACGATAATGCCGCGAAGGAGAAGCCGAGCAGCTCCATTCTCCTCAAGTGCTAATAAAAGCGGCATTTCACGCACCGTTTTTCTTGCCTCCCTTGTTGGGGCTTTGTCTCGCCCAGATTAGCACTACAATGCCGTTAGACAGCAGCAGGCTCCGGTCGTCACGTCATCTTTTTCTTTTTCTCTCACGCCCGTTCTCTCCGTCTCGAACGCGGCTGGCAGCGGTTTCCTTTCTGGTTCACGAGAGCGATGACCTTGATCAGCGCGTGCTTTTATCTTCTATATTTTTTAAGTTCTTTTCGTGTTATAGGTGTACGGTGTGCGATGAAAGAAAAACACTCGCAGATAGTGACACGCAGGCGTAGAGTGAGCGCGAAAGCGAAGGTAGCGAATTCTTAAGGCATGTCGCCGCCTTCACTTCTGTGCCTGAATAATACAAGCGCACTGTAATGCGCACGACTTTCATTAAAGCCCTGTAAATATCCCCTGTCTGGTCGCTGGAGATTTGGAGGCACTGCTGAGTGACTTCCACGCCGTAGGCAGCCCCCCCTCCCTACCCGCCCTGTCCGTTTTTCTGAAATGCCACGATTATGCACGTCGAGTTACGCGTGATTGGCACTTTGAGATCGTGTGCTCTTGGCCAGTAACATAAAATCCTTTGCAGAAGGACCATGGCCAGATACGTCGGTTTTTCACTCCCATGCACAGGTGGGAAGGGAGGGCCTCAGGTGCTTGGGGAGGCGACACAAGCAGCGTGACTCACTCTTTCCGCCGCTGTGCTGGTACCTTCGCGATCATCTTTTTACGTCTTCCGCTGTCAAAGTTCGCTCAGGGCTGTTTTTCGAGCAACACCTTCTGCTCAGTGGCGCATTCCAAGTACCTGTCTTAGCCGTCCCTTGGGCGTCGATTAGTGCATGTGTTATTCCACGTGCTATGACTTCATCTGGCCACATAAGTAGTGTGATGCAATGTGAACAGCCCATTTCAGATTTTTTTTTTAAATTCGTAGCCTCTCTGCGCGTACTCAGCGAGGACACCCATCTGTAACGCTTGATGTGCCACTTTGTCGTATATAAACATACGACTCATGTGCCAAGGCCTTCGCGTGTTCGTACAACTCTTCTATCATTGCCCCTGGAAAGCAGTTCGTAGCAATGCACTGGTGTCATAGTAAAGTTGACTTTAAGGGAGCTCGGTGTACAGTCGCGAAGTTAAGGGATACATAGGGTCTCGTAGAGGTATAAGGCGAAAACCCAGAGTGCCCCATTATTCGAAAAAGCGTCGTCGTTGTTCTTGTTCTAGTTGCCAGTACAGAATATAGCTGCCCTGGTCCCCCCCTCCCCCACAGCATATGCACATTGTGTTAAAACTGCGCAATCTCCGCACGTTGTCACGCGGACACGCACTGGTTTTAACTTTTACACCGCTGGCAACTGAACGTGACGGCACGTGAGTAGAACAGGCGCGCCCCAGCCGCGCAGAAATTTCGATTCTAGAGAAGTCGTGTCCCCAGTCTGCCCGTTGAAGTATTTCGCGCAGAAAGGAAAGCGATTGAAGAGACAAACACGAGTACCTGAAAATGAGTGGTTGATAAGTATCACATGCTTCCGCCTTCAAAGAACGTAAGCAGGCCCCGAGAAATCTTACAAAAATTAAAGCCGTTTCACTCAATGTCAAAGCTGTTGGAAGTGCAGAGCAGTGATTCGTCATAATGGACTGTAGCGCCCTTATCCGCTCACTGCTGCCACCAATGCAGTACAACTTTCCCGCCCCCGCTGTGCTCGCGTGCCCCCTGCCTGAAACAGCGCCAGCGGGAGTTCTGTTCTTTTTGTGCTTGCTTTACCTCCCGCACGTGCCGGTGTTGCACTGCCACTTTTTTCGCTTACTATCGTAAAAACCAACCCAACCAGCGTTCCGAAGGAACTAAATGAAATCGGCCGCTGCGGGTTAATCACGTATATTTTGCCGGAAATGTAACTGCAGTTTTCGTTGAGCTAAACATCGGGGAAATTTATGACAAGCACCAGCGGTTCACGAGGTTCGAACTGTTATGACTATTTAAACCGCCTGGTTTTCGAAGCATCTGCGAGACGTCCTACGACGGGTACTCCGGGCTCTACTTGGGTCCGTTATCTAGCTGCACCACCTGATTCCGGCAGTCGCTTGACATCGAGCGTTACAGCGAGCTACGACGACAAGGCGAGCCCCTGAAGTGCATCTGCACTTAAAAAGGCCCTGAAGCCTTCCTACTTTGATGTCAGACTGCTCGTAATCACGGTGAAGAAATTTCTTCCCAGCAATGCACTTGTGTATGGGAGTGAAGATAATTTTTGGGGCTCGGTATTTAGCCGAGCGGCTTTCGCATTCCTTCGACAATAGTCTAGCTTACACCTTCTCTTGTAGGTGTTCAAACGAATACTTAACGATGCTTCATAATCCTAATCGTCCTCCGGCTAACCGCCATGATGGCTGAACGAATACAACTCGGTTCTATGGAAGATGTCCACCCCGTCATTAAAGCGAACCAGGGCAACTGGCGCACTATAAAAAAACTGGTTGATTTCTGTCATAGGAGTCGGTAAAACACGAAAGTGAAATGTGCAGCGAAATCTGAAGCTGTGCATGATTTGAGGGTCGGCAGCTGTCTTGTGGGTGTGCCTGGCGAGCGACGTCCTGCTGGCGGGTCCTTCGGCAAAGTGTACTGGCGTCATTTCCGTCACTGATATTACGTCAGTGAAATTCTGGTGTATCCCGGCATAAAACACTTCAGTGTTAAAATATGGTAACGGCGTACTTTGGTCACATATCTGCCGCTACGGTAGCATGCCGATCGGAGTGAAGCAGTCAAGGCATTGAAAAAGTTTTAAAATTAACTGATTTAATTTACTGGTAACATTGATGACATTTAGCACATAAGAATCAGAACGAATACACTTGTTACATAAATGAGAAAGACAGTCGATAGATCAAGAGTACTTGGCGGGACATGGCTGACTGGATCTCGGTCTCCCAGCGGGAGGGCACGACGACGGGCGGCAGTTTCTGAATTGAGCCCTGGTGCAGGCCGCTCGCGCTGCTCAATAGCCGGAGACGCCGCGTTATATTCGCTTCAAGCGGTCCGGTGGGGGACGTATTGGGGGAAAGTGCATCCTGCAGCATGCGGACGCAGTGGAACAAGGCTTTCTGCAGCCAATCGGGGAGACGCTTCTTAGCTCCAATTAGACATGTTCCCGCCAAAGTGAAAAGGAAAAGTTAAACACAGACAGAAGGCCGAACCCGAAAACGCGCACTCGGAGAACCATGCGTGTAAAGAAAGTAGTTTAAACAAAGCGCACTAAAGTAAACAGGGGAAAAGGGGAGGTCGTTTGACGAACACTGGGGACACGGAGCCCGAAGGCGAGCAGCGCACACGCCACAGGGGGAATGGAGCGCCGCGGCCGCGGTAACAGAAGCCGAAACGATGGCTCGCTGCCGGCGTCTCCTGGTCGGCCGACGGACAAACACCCGCGCCGGAGCCGTTTCTCAGAAAAAAGGGGGCCAGGGCCCAGCCGCGTCCGAAGCGCTTTCACCCAAAACACTTCGGAGGAAGAGCCCCGGCGGCAGGACCAGAACTCAAAACAGCCAGAAAACATCAAGAGACCTCCGCTTCGCGACAATATAAAGCCCGAAAACTAACAGCCCTAAGCATAACGTACTCTTTAGTACTAAAGGTTACTTCCCCGCAAGAAGACCCTGTGTGCCGGGGTGCACCCTTTACAGGCCGCTTGCTTTGTTACACTCGCGTCACTTCCGTGACGGATATGACGTTACATCCCCTTTTTTTATTTAACCTAGCCCTGCGAGACACCTCCAGCACTCCAGCGTATTCCGCAGCTCCGGCACAGCCTCTACGCTGATATCACTCTATGGATGGCGGGGGGCTCGGACGGCAGTATCCAGGAGGCGCTTCAGGAGGGCATGCTCGTACTTGAAACTCTGGTAACAGCTAAAGTACTTCCCTGCTCGCCACAGAAATCTGCATTGCTTACCGTACATCCTGGACTATGTCAACCTTCGGGATCGCAACTCATCCAAGTATGTACAATCCGAGGGCATCCCATTCCCAGAGTGACTACACTCCGTATACTTGGCCTGACCATCCAGGCCAACGGGCGTAACACAACGATCGAGACCCTCTCGCACTTCTCCCAGCAGGTAGGGCGAATGCTTGCCCGGGTGGCCAACCAATGCCAGGGAATGCCCGAGTCGACACTTCTGACTGGTGCGCACATTTATAGTTGTGAAATTTGCGGACGCACTACCCTACCTTGAACTCTCAAAGCTGGAGACACAGAAAGTCGATGTCCTCCTCCGCAAAGCTTATAAGCAGGCCCTTGGACTCCCTCCCACCACTTCCACGGCACTATTCTCAGCTCTCGGAGCTCGCAACACGATTGCTGAAATTACAGAAGCAGTGCGTGCGGCGCACATTCAACGTCTAGTGAAATCCCCGGAAGGTCGCACGCTTCTGGCGCGTTTGGGGATCACCATACCGCTACGATCCCCTGACGTTCGCTCCTTACCGACGACTGTTCAAGCAGCCGTACACGCGACCCCGCTACCTCGCAACATGAACCCGGATCTACATCCAGAAAGAAGGCAAGCACAAGCTCGGCAGCTAACCAAAACTCTCCGCGAGCAGTCCAACGTATGGTACACTGACGCTACGCCTTATGCCCAACGACCAAGCTGCTGCGCGGTCGCCTGCAGCTACCCAGAAACCAGCGCCATTGCCCTGGCCATAGTACGGATACGGCCTCTGGAACCCAAGAAACCATCGTCACGGACAGTCAGGACGTCTATCGCACTATATCGAACGGCCTGGGAAGCCCCCACACACTATACTCGGTTACAACTTAAGAACGGCACCGAAGTTGCCGCTGTGCCTCATCACCGCAGCCGGATGTCACTCCGCGCAGGACAAGTAGCGCGTTACTGGGAATATTTTGAACATGGCACGAGCTGTTTTTGTATCCTTTTGGACCTAATAGGCTTATAAACTACTGCAGCGACGGCAAACAAACTACGTGAGAAAAGGCAGACGATATCACGCATTCGTGGCAGTCTCCTTTCAAAACGCGCGCGCCCGTTGGCATCCGGGTCCGTCGCTTAGGCGGAGTGATACCGTACATGAGCTGGTGCCGTTCTTAACTTGTTCCCGAGTATAGCAGTTTTGCGGACGATATCCGATATGCCCCCACTTCCGCAAATCAACCTCATATGGGCACCGGCACATGCTGGGCTGGAGGGCAATGAGGCGGCACACGATTGGGCATGTGAATGCACGAACTAGGACCCATTCGATCGACCCGTCTCTCCCAGCTTGCACTGGCACCCGTTGCTCACATACAGCGAAATTCTTCACTACTACCGCGAAACTCGTCAACAATATCCTAACCCCTCCCGCCACTTTACCCGACAACCACACTCACTCATACAAACTAATACTTACCCCCACCCCAAACTGTTTAGCCGCATAATCCCAGAAACTTATACCGACCAATGTTCAATATGCAAGATTGATAAAGCCACACTCTCACACGTAATCTGGGCTTGCCCGAAGGCACCACCGACGTTCATTAAGAGTAATCACGACTGGGAGGCAGCTCTGCATGGCAGCGACCCGGAGATCCAACTGTGGCTGGTCCGCCTGGCTCTGGACTCGCCGGCACCGTTAGCCCGCCCTCACGAGGGTGCCCGAGGGGCCGGAGCGTGCGGGACAGGGGGGACTTGTCCGTTCTCAAACGGGTCGCTGAGGTGAAGGAGCTTGGCAACATAGGCACCGGCTGAGGCCCACCGCTGCCACTCTAACGCCTTGGCTGCTGGGCTTCTCGCAAGGGGATGAGCACATAAGTCTCTCGCTCTCGCTCTCGCTCTCTCTCTCTCTCTCTCTCAAATGCTTGTATACACCGGAATAAAACACCTTCGTGTTAAAAAAAGTGAGGGGCGCGGGGAGTCAGGCACCGTTCGTTGGGTATTTGGCGTGGCACTTCAACACAGTCCTTAAAACAACAAAAGCAATACGCTCCGCAGTAGCAACTGATTCCCTCCCCTGGCTTTATCCCTCTGACTTGCTCCGACCGCAGGGCGTCGCGTTTCCCGCAATAAGCGAAGCTGTTGTTGCCCCTTCGCGCGGATATATCCGGCTAGCTTCCGAGAGAGGGAGTGCGGAGGAGAATCGGGGGCTCACATTTTCTTTTATTTCGCGTCTTCGTTAGCGAGCTGGCGAAAACAAAAGATCGCCTCGCAAATTCTGCGCCGCGCCTCCCTATTTACGTAGTTTGTGCGTGTGTAAAGACGCCGCCCGGGTGCTGGTTGCAGCAGCAGCGAATTATCGGTCTGCGCGGCAAAGATAAGCGCATAAGCTTCTTCTCATGGATGCGCCCATTCGCCGCCAGCTGCCGTGCATTTCTGCGCCTCTTCGCTGAGCGTGTGGCGCGCCTGATCGAACGCATTGTGGGCTTCTGTTTTCTCTACTTTTTTTCTCTCAGTACGTGCTGCTAATGGGTGCTAATTTCTGATTGCCCTAGTCTTATGTTACGCGTGTGGCTTCACTGTGGCGCTCTTCGCTCGCGAGTAGCGCTGTAGAGGCGTAATTTATGCGTGCGTGTTTTTACTTTCTTCTGGGCCGTGGAGTCCCTGCTGCTGCTGACGCGTTTTTTTTCTATTCCGTAACGCCTCATATCTTTTGGAGCTGATCCATTCTTTTTGAATGTGGTACAGACCGGCGACTTGTGCTCGCATTTGAGCGCGTCCTATGTGCCTCTTTCGCCATGTTTTTTTTTTTTTTTTCCGCGGGTCTCCCGTACTCCTCGTGGCAAGTTTCCTCTGCGCCTCGAGTAATCCTCGTTTGGGTACAGACCCGCATTGCGAACGGCGCAATGCGCGAGTGGAATCCAGGACAAGATTGGCCAATTTTTTGCGGACGTAGTCTCGCCCTTCTTTCGCGAGGTCGGGCCGAAGCAGACCGTGGTAACTATATTGCGTCTGCTCAAATAGCTCTTGCGTCTTGGTCCGCGACGAACAGACATGCTCACATGCGAAATATTTACTAATTATACTGGCATGGAATTTGGGAATAGGTTCGTATATAAGGTTGCGCGTGTCGAGTATCCTGTCCAGATCCCGAAGTATCGCAGGCGTACAACACCACGCGATCAACTTGATTAAGTTGATCGCATGGAGCACGCGATAAACTTAACCCGAGCGTAGATTTAAGGTTTCAAGGCATCTGACCTTCTCAGAGCTGCATAGTTGAGGGGGAGAGTGGGAGTACCATGTGTTGAAGACGCACCTCTGAACAATTGCCTTCTCTGTTGTACGTGTTATGATAGTTTCAATGTATTTTGCATACATACCAGAACGCAAGAGTAATCACTGTTCCAATTTTTAGCACTGTTAGTGCTAAGGCCCCTGACCATAATGTCCAAGATTGAATCCTCCCCAAAACTGACGCCGCTAAGACTGCCTACGGTGATGCTTTTTGTTTCTCGGGCCGAAGGGAAACGACGGATATAAGCTTTCGTCCTCGTGAATCAACTCTTCCCAAAAGCTTAATTGATTGCGTGCACTTCAAAAAGCTGCAAGGGTGTGTGGGTGCGTTTAGCACTCGTGGAGTGGGTGCTTCTCTTGCATTTTTTTTGTTAAAATTCTCACCAGTTATGTGCATTTAGATTCTTGCTTCGGTCCTGAACAGTCTGGGCTAACGTCACCGTCAAAAGCCCGTTTGGGTTTACTTCAGGGGGAAGGCCACTCCGTTCCTTTAACCGTTCCCAAACCTACCGCAAACTCTAAACAGTTACAAGCAGCGTAGTCTTTGTTCTTTTTGCTCAAAGCACTGAACACAATGACTCTAAAACTTTACGCTGAGCTTTGGCCATCTCGCGGCAGCGTGTGCGGAAAGAAGCCACTTTCCGCCCTCCCCGGTGTCCCTTCACCCGGCACGACAGAGAAGCGCCGATCTTCGGCGCAGAATGCCGAGCACTTCCCCGCTGGCGTGCCCAATCTGCGTTTACTGTGGGCACTTTCCCCTGCGCGCGTTGTGCGGAGGACGGCGTAATAAGAAAAGCAGCTGTGCGAGTGGAGTACGGCGTTCTTTGCGCTCACGAGCGCCCCGCTGCCTGCCCGCGTTCGGTTTGTTTTGTCTGCAGGATGTTCTTGTTTACGCTGTGATGAAGCATAGAGGCTGCCAAGTCGGTCGCTCGCTCGCTCGCTGCGGTTGTGAGCAAGCCGCCGCCAAGGACCAGAGGCGCGGCCTCTCCTTTCTTCTTCCACGTCAGTTCCGCGACGCCCCGGCCTGTTTGTTTGAGCTGGCTCCGCATTGTTTGCTATTCCGCAAAGCGACGCCTCATCAGGGGGAGAAAGAGATTGCGTGGAAGGTGGATCTTAAGGGAAGGAGCTCAGAGGCGAGCTGAACCACTTCCAGCCGATGTAATTTTTTTTTCAACCCCAACGTCTAAACGTTCCTTTTACTCGGGCTTTGTACGAAAGCCCTAACTTTCCCTTTCGGTGGCTATGTAAACGGCTGCTCTTTAGTTAGCTAGATGAAAGCTTGTTCTGGGTTAGTGGAGCCTTCTTGCCGCTTTCTACGGTAATATTGCCGATCTGTTCGAAAGAGTAGTGTAGATGGTCCGGCGTGCGGCTTGGTCTGCAGGTCCTTCGAGTAAGGAGGGTTGAGGCTTCAAAATAGCCTGAGCTTACTAGCAAATGCGCAGCAGCAATCATTTTGAGAGGCTTTCTTTGTGTTCCAGTTTCCTCTTTCGTTCCAAGAACTAAAGAACGGTCCCTTTTTCGTTGCCTGCTAAGTCTTGCGATCCCCTAACGGCGGCGCTAAAAAGGTTGTAGAAGATCCCCAAGCAAGTTCTTTTGAGATGGGTACGCGAAGGCTTGCGACTAGTGCGCTAGACGCAGCTTGAACCCCCTTGCACCACTTCTCAGCCAGTTCCTGTCTGCCCCTTGTACTCTAGCCCCAAACTCGAAAAAGAAAGCCGCGTCCAGGGGTGGTATTCTCCTGTGTTGTCCGTTTTGTATCAGTTTCAAAGGTGTCCGTTTTGAGCAAGCCCTGATTGGCTGAAAGCGAACGCCCGGATGTGACGTCTTGCAAGCACGGCTACAGTGGCACGGCGGAGTGGTGAAGCGCGGCTTCTCGGAGCAGACGATTTGGAGCAGACGATTTTTCGTCTCCTTGTTGTTGGTTCGCTGGCGGAACAATAAACACATTAAAGATAGCTCAAAATACCTTTAGTCATTTAAAATGTGTTTACAGGAACAGCTGCGCAAAAGTCAATTCCAAAGCCCGCCTACAACAGGGAGTTCGTCAGAATAAAACGGACCCAAAACGGACGTTTCCAAAACGGACAAACACGAGAATGCCGCCCCAGGAAAAGCACGCTTGAATATATAGTCTAATACCTCCTCCTAGGATCAGTGTGGCGTATGCCATTGCTGCCGAGCGTTTCGCAGCGTCGCAGAGAGCCCGAAAGGGGTATAAGTGGAGCATGCCTATATGCATATAGCATATAAAATACTGAACCAAGGGAACCGTCACACGGGATGTTGCCCCTACATTTCCTCCCTTTATTCCGGGAAAGGCATACAGCGTAACGTACCAGTCTCTCGTCCTCGTTATCCACGGCCGGGTTAGAGCGCGCGCCGCCGCTCTAGCCCGGTTGTGCCTTATCATTGCGATGTCTTGAAAAAGCCGAAAATGAACTGTTGAGACGTTTGTAGTGAAATACAAGGTGTGTCAAACAGCGCGTCCACTTTGCCGAAGCTTTAAGATGCTGCGTTCAGCTGTGGGAGTCACTTTTTAATTTCATTACTCTCATTGCTGTTACTATAAATACAACAAAATTGAGCTGCAGGTTTTGTTGCATACTGCGTGTCATTATATTCCCATAAGATTACTAGTTGTGTCTATCGTGATACTTGTCTCATAAAATGCAGTGTACAGAATTCCGCGTTCATATTTAACCTAAAATTGGATATCGAGACATCACCAGGCAGCTAGCTAAGCAACAACGCAAGTTTCTCCCTTTTTTTTTTTTGTCTGAATTTTCAGTACTTCAGTTAATCCCGTTCCACATTTATTGCTCTATCTGTTAAGTTAGGCTAGCGGTTTGTTAGCCTAATAGCCTCGCTTGTTTCGGCAAACTGTAATGTAGAAATATTTTAATAAAGCACGTACTGCTACATCAATCGCACTACAACACACTATTACGTCACATGGTCAGAGTAAAAAAGTGTATGGGAGTTCGCCACTCGTGTTCTCAATATTTTGCTTCTAATTTGAGTTTCAAATGCACTAACTTTACTTACTCAAACTAAGTACGTACCTAAAAGGTTATACCTTGAGATGGTGTTGTCGGGACGTGTCCATGGCGTCATTGGTTCAGCGCCATCGTCCTTCCTTCTACACCCTTCCTTCCGTTCGCTTTCTTGGCTCATTTCTTGCTTGCCTGTACTGCAGCCTCGTTTTGTATAACGGCTCGTGACCTCGGCGGCAACACCGCTCACATCGCGTTTGTGGGCACTTTCAGCGCGTCGCTCACAGCCCACGCACAGCCGAGAGTTCATTATATTTATAGGCTTCTGGCCCGCAACTTCCGTGATAAGGCCGCAGTGGCGCTACTTTATGCTTTCGTATTTGCCGGCCGTCCAGTTTCGAAAAGTTCGGACAATACGGCGAACGATCACTGGCCCCGTGCGCTTTCTATCGCGGATGCCGAGCCGCGCTTGTTTGTACGTGTACCCGGCGCGTGACCCCATCTTTTCCCGTCTGTTCCCCCGAAATGCCGTTCCTTTTCTTCCTATGCCAAGGCGGCGGGCACTGCTTCGCCGTATGCAATAACTTCTTCTGTCGGGAGGAAGCCGTGGCGAGGAGGAGCGGCAGCAGCCGAGATAAACAGATTGAGGATGCGAGAGGCTGCGTATATCCCTAACGGGGAGGCAGTATGGATCTCCCCACTACACTGCCCGATGCGAAGGGCCCCTCTACACGCGAGCCGGCCAACTTTATTTCAAGGCCTGGCGTATCCCCATCCGGGACCCCTTGCTGCCTCCCTCGCGCGCCGCCTGGTTTCGGCGGGAAGTGGGCCACTTTGGCGCCGGCATGTCGCCGGTCTCTTGGCTGGAGATGTCCGTTGCCATGGCTACGAGGAGAGCGGGAAGAGCGGAGACGGGCCGCGTAAATGCCCTTCCCTTTTCTGCGAGTTTGTTTCTTTGCTGGCGCCGAAGCGGTACGTCCGTATTTCTCGTTTCGTTGACAAGCTTCTTTCGTAAACTTGCTGTCCCATTCTTCGCAGTGCTCTTTTCTTCATCTTCTGTTCTGCTGAGCGTGGGCTAGTGATGAGGACGTGTCTACTGGCTCTTCAGCGTTTCGAAGGATCGCGTATAGGAGACAAAACGAAAATGCTTCTTATTTTTCTCAGTGGCATTGCTTCGGCGTAATTGGATGCAGTCGCTGCGTAGGAGGAGGCGAGCAGTTTTTTGCGGCGCGTATGTGTGGATTGTAGCCCCGCCTGTCGGGAAAGGTTCCCGTGATCGATACTTGCCGTCTTTTCCCGCCGGGAGGCGTAGCGTGTATAGTGCGCGCGTAATGTGTCATGTTCGAGCTTGAGAAACTCGACTACCCCCACGCCTCGCTAGACGGCTCGCATCTTTCTCGCGACTTTCCCTCCGCTCTTCCAAACGGGAAAAATGCCGTGGAAGCCGGCAACGGAAGAAAACGCGCCGAGTTTGACGGCCACGTATTAAAAGCGGAAGCAAGACGTGCTTCGGCCAGTATCGGCCAACTCGAGATAGAATATCCGTTTTTTTTTTTTTTTCATTGCGGCAGCTCCTTCAATTGCCAGTGTCTGTACGATGTCGACTTGTACGATGGAGCGTTTTTCGTAGTAAAAAAACTGGTTGATTTCTCTGTCGTATGAATCGGTAAAACATGAAAGTGAAATGTCCAGCGAAATCTGCAGCTGAGCATGATTTGCCGATGGGCCGCTGTCTTGTGGGTGTGCTTGACGAGCGACGCCCTGCTGGCGGGTCGCTTCGGCAAAGGTGTACGGCGTCATTTCCGTGACGGATATGACGTCAGTGAAATCTTGGTGCACCTTGGCATAATGCACTTTCGTGTTAAAATATAAAACCCGAAAACGAACAATGCTAAATATAATGCACTCTTTAGTACTAAAGGTTGCCTCCCCCCAAGAAGACCCTGTGTGCAGGGGTGCACCCTTTACAGGCCGCTTGCTTCGTTGCACTTGCGTCACCTCCGTGACAGATATAACGTAAGCGAAATCTTCGTTAATCCTGGGACAAAACTGCTGTATTAATCCTGGAGCTAACTGCTGGGTTACTGCGCCAAAGTAGTTCCCAATAAACTAGTTTCGGTTCCAGTTTCGGCGTCGGAGATGAGCATGAGCTCCGTGGTTGAGTGCGCAGAACCACGATCACCGAGCATGCCGGCATATTCGCGTTTCCCCGCGCTTCATTTGTTTGCAAACACAAGCCAACGCTTTGAATGGGGGACTCAGACCGACCGTGGACTCTGTATCGTTCAGAAGTGATGTGAATTTTCGCAGCGCTGCAGTTTTGACGGCATGCACTGATTTGTAATCTCTTCTGGAGCTCAAAACTGGGCAGCGTCACCAGCATGGGTAGAGTACTTGCATAGCGCGGGCGCAAACTGGCTAACCGAACGGATTGCGGAAACGACGGAGAGTCTCGGTTGCATCAGTCCCGCATACACGTGCACTTCGCAAACCACTTCCTTCGTTTGTTTTGACATGTGTTGCTTCTCAAGCTTCTTCAAAATTTAATGCGGAGAACGAAGTAGCGAGCTGCCGCGAGCTGCGGAAGGCCATCGACCAGGACGCCACGTTTTTTTCAGAAGAGAGCCATTGCGACGCCAGTGGCGAAAAAAAAAAAAACACAAATTTAAAAAAATATATTGCTCGGTTTCATATATTCTGGCTATAGTAATTTACTGGAATAATCAATACAAGGCTAAAACATAGGAACTACATATTTTTTAATTGCTTAGGCTACAGCCAGCCAATTATTTTTGTTGAACTACTTCCAGGTGCGCGGCGAAACGGTGTGGTTCGGCTCTGTAGCCTTGATTTCATTGCCAAGGAAAGTTGTCCCCGAGTATCGAAAAACCTCCACGTGCCAATCTGTCTACGAGTATAGATTTGAGAGGGCTGAAGTTCTCTTGATTAAAAAGTCATGGCAGCGTTTTTCAAAATCTCTCGCTTGACCTCACGGTTGCATTTTTAAAACTACCATCACTTGTTTGCCACGTACGACAAGTACACTCTGTGCCTAATCAAAGGCCAGACTCGCGAACAATACCGCGATTTTCACTGCCGCTTCTCCTGCGACGGTATTTCCGGTGGGCTCAGGGCGGCCATATACTTCGCTACGTTGCTTTTCCTCTTTGTTCGAGACGGCTCATTGTCTGAAACGGGAGCGCGTCGAACTGAAAAGAAGCGCGGCTGTGCTAACGCCCAGGTACCAAAGCACACCCGCTGCTTGCTGCACATCCGGGCGGGTGACCTTTTCGTTCCGTTAATCCGATTGGCGGATACAAAAAGACAAACGCCTGAACAAGCGTCATGAAATGAAATGCCTCGGGCCACTCGCTGGAAAAACAAAAGAAAATGTGAGAAACAATCTCGCAGGAGGCCTTCTGGTGTTGGTAGCGTTGTCCCGACCTTCGCCGCTCGACCTTCCGAAAACAATTTTGCCCCCGGCTTCCCGTCTCGTTTGTCCTTTTAATTGCTACTCTCGCGTGTGCGCCGGCATCCGCGTTCTTTCAATTTCCCCAGTCTTCCGCGTGGCTCGGTGTCGGCCGGGCCACGAGTGAGGGGTGGGCGGGCTCTACTGTATACACGGCGTGCTGCTTGGCGGAGGGAAGACAACACGGTCGCGATGTCGCTTCGCTATCTGTCTTCCCGTTGGGTTTTTGTCGTAGTTGCTTGCACGACCCGTGCGCCGGTAACGAGGCCACATTGTTCTTCTTCCGTGTAGTTTACCGCAGGGTTGGCTTTCTCTCCGTGCTCGTTGGCGTACAATGCGGTTCCTACGTTTGTATGGCGGCTCTCCGTGTCGAGCGCATGAACTTGTGCGATAAAGAACGCTTAGTTTTTGCATACTGAATATGCATAAGCTAGAGGTGGGCGTCGTCTATCTTTTGTACTCGGAACCATTTTTCTTCAGTTCATTACACGCTCGGCGCTCCGCCTTCCCTGCACACCGCGCTACGCGCTGGGCTGTTTCGTGTGCGATGTTTTATCAAGCGTTGGAAACGAACGCGGTCCTGTTTGTCACGCAGAGAATGCGCGGAAGCTTCGTTACGTTCTGTCGCGACATGCAATTACAACTCTGGCCACTTTGGGCGGAAACTTTTTCCCATTTGTTGTTTCCGCGCACGCTCACAAACTTTTTGAAAGTCCCAAAAGCTTGTAAGCGTGGCTCTTGTTTGAGCACTACACCGTGCACACGAATAAATAACGGTTTAAATAAAAGCTTTGTGACCTGCGTGCAACGCAAGGCGTTCTTTTAAGGCTCCCGGTAGGAACAACGAAGCTGTGAAGTCATTTTGAGAATTCTCAATGAGAACTGTCAACACGTATATGGTAGTTTTTTGTGTTGTGTTGCAGTTCCTTATGTTTTTGCTTTTCATTCTCTGTGCAGGTAAGCAAAGCCACCCTTGCGTGGCTACCTTGGTGCGCGGCGTCCCACCCGTCTGCAGCAGTGGTCGCCCTGAAGGCCGCCTTTTCTAAGCTGTAACGCTGAGGGGGTCGTGGATATTGTGAGTGCGTCTTCCCTTCTCGTTATTCCTCGCAGCTTCCCGAAGCATTAGGTAACATCAGTGGTTTCACACAGCCAAAATAACGTCCCAGCAATGTTGCAGAGCCACAGATGTTACCGTGGCAAAGGCCACCGTGGGATTTATTATAATCGCTGCACAGACCGCAGTAGTCTTAACTACGCTATGAACGAGTTTAACGTTCTTATGTGACTGAAATTGTGTCCCAATTCGTTGTTCAGCGTGGCTGTGCGTTGAGCTCGGAACTCTAACTGTAGTGACGGATCCAGGCTGATATTAGGCGTTCGGGAAGAGGGTGGGGGTCGTTTTGACATGCCGGCATTTCTAGGGACGCGGCCAACAGGAGGGGAGGGAGGGAAGGTGGACTACGCCTGTGATGTCTTATGAAGGTGATGTCTTACGCCTGTGCTGTACGGTAACTTTCACTTGACAATCGTACTCTCACCCACGATCGCGCCCTATGCATTTACACAATGGGGCACTCGATAGACAAGCAAATCAACGGCCTTCGGAAGGCCTTGAGAAACAGCAGTGTAGCACAGGCATTAGACTCTTAGCGGTGGTAGTCTTTTTTTTATTTGCGATAGAATGCCCGTTGGCATAAAATTGACCTATTCACAGGTAGAGATGGGCACCCGTCTAGAGTGCGTATGACTTCCTACCCACCTCCCACCCATCGCACTCCTATTTGACACTGCGTACAACAAGCTAATGATTGTTGCGATTCCAACCCGTCCTGGGAGGCTTATGAGGCATTTTACAGCCAACATGACAGAAGCGGGGTATGGGGATTGATACATCGAGAATGCCCATCCAGCGATAACGTCGGATGCCAAGCATGCTGTTTCACAGAACTGAAACTTATTTGAATGTTAATATTGGACGTCGTCCAATCTCTTAGCACCTTTACCTGACGTCACTGTGGTCAGTTGGGGCAGCCGCTACAAACCGCGCATGGAAGTTTTGCTTCCTTCAGGCTTTATAAAATAAATACCACCTTATCGCCCGGATAAAAGATGAAAAGTGTTCATTTGAGCCAGTCTACGCAGTGCAAGCGAAAATTGGAGCTTGACAAATTCACTTCAGTGTCCCTTTAAGCGTCCACTACTGTAGTTTGGTGGCTTTATCGGTCTCGTAACCGAGCGAACGAAGGAAGCACCGAAGACGGAAGGAAAACGGAGGCGCAAAGTGTGGCGAAAGTGAGAGAGGGGAGGACGGTTTGCCAAGGCGGCGCTACAGAAGCCCAGCACGCACTGCGTGATGGACGTACGTAGGTCCTTCGGCGTCCTCCCCGTTGCTCTTTTCGCTGTCAATAAAGCAACTCTCTCTCTTCCCCGTTGCGTGGCTCATCCGAACCACGTGACGTTTGCGCGGGAGGTTCAAACACGATTTGCAACATGCTCGGCGGTGGCGACGCGCTGCGGGATAACGGCAGAGTAGCGCGCGACGCCGTGCGTTCGCTGATCAGGCGATCACTTCCCGAGACGCAGCAGGTATTCGCCGTGACTGAGAAGACTGCAGTTCGCGCTGCGCACAAATCTCGCCAGATTTGTGCGCAGTGAGGTTTCAGTGAGATTTGTCGATCGCTTGGCAGGCGAGATCGACTGCCAGGCGATGTCGCGGGCGGAATCGTTGCTGCTCCAGGTGACTCCCAGAGGACCCCTTATCACTTGGTATGCCAAAAGGCTTATAGCTTGCTGGAAGGAGGTGCGCTGGACAGATGGGAAGCGGTGCCGTTATCCAGCAGCCTTTCACCGCTCGTCATTTTATTAGCTAACGTTCCGCAGTCGAGAGGAGCGCAGACCACTCTGTAAAATATGAGTGAAGTAAAATACGTCGTGTAAGACAAGTGACCCAAACTTGTCGCGCCTTTGTTTCATCGGGTAGCCGATTGTCGTTTCCCGAAAGATGGCACGGGTGCTTCGAAGGAACGCTTCACATCCGACCACAGGCGGTAGGACTCGAGTGCACTCCCAGGCCGTACAATTCACTCACGACATTCATTTCGAGCACTTTCCAGCTAGAGGTGCGAGAACGGATAGCGCAAGTTTGGGCATTCGCTTGAAGCGAGCTCCCTCTCCCTCCCGTCAGTGGTTTCAGCCTAGTCTGCGCTTTGTTCCCGCCGCCTCACTTAGCCGAGGCAATAAGCCATCTGCACGCGGGACACGTGCCACACCAGTGACCCAACCTGTGCAGCAAAACGCACCGTGTGGGCCGGTTCGCGGCGGCTCCCGTTCAGCCGCTGGAGATTGCCATTAGTCGCGCACCCCTATCCGCAGTCGACTTCCGCCGTACTGTAATGCGCGTGTGCGTACATACACGCGCCCTTGTCGTCGCTGCAGCCCCCAACTCGGCGTCAATTAGGGAACAGGGACACTTTCTCTCCAGCGTCGCCGGCGTCCCCCAACGCTGCAGGCACCGGGTTTGGGAGCTTGCGCGCGCGCGCGCGCTAATAAGGCCGCCAAGGGGAGCGCGGCGCCTTTTAACAACTTGGCCCTCGGTTGACAGGCCTCGTTTCTGCACGCCTGCTGCTGCCCGCCTCGTTTTCTGTTCCCACTCCAACATTTGGCACTGTGTCCGCCGGGCTCCCCCAGCGAGCCGCGGCGATGCGTGAAAGCACGCAGGCGCCTCGTATGCTGTCCCCGCGGTGCGCTTACGGCCAACAGTTGTGCGGTTAAACGGTCCGTTTTTGTTTTTCGTTTTCAGGGTCTGCTACTTTTGCGCGCCAGGCTGTAATATCAGGAGCTCCTTCAAATGGGGGCGAAGCACCTTAAGGCCGAGGCTTGTTCGGCGTCCGTGCTCACGGCGCAGCTCCGTGTAAATCGAAACATCTGTGAACAAAATGTTCACAAGAGGTTAACGAGAACAAAATAAAAGGTTAACAAAAGGTTAGAGAGGGAGGGAGGGAAAGAGTGCTGCTGGAGAGTCGTGCTGCCTATGCACGGCGAGCATTGGATTGGATTGAATTGAATTGGATTAGATGAAATTGGATTGGATTAGATTGGATGAAATTGAATTCTATTGTATTGGATTGGAAATCGTTTTAGCGGCATGTGATTTACGGTAAGAACAATCCCCAGTGCTTCGCCCACTCGTCATGACTCGCTTCATGGAGATGCGTGTATTTTTTTCCCTTTTTGATGCGCAGTACAAACATAATCGTTCCCCTTATTACAGTCGCCCTGGTTTTGCAAAGCGTCCTGGATACGCACTTTCCGGGTGATTTCAGGGAGGAACAGCTTGTTGGTATGTGTAATGGGTTGGGGGCGGTTAAGGGGAAATCCGATTGAATGCATTTTCTAAGGCTGTGATTTGGGAGCTCTTGGAAAATTTTCATGTGAATGACGCCACAAATTAAAAAAATAAGCCCGAAGAAGCGTGCCTGCACGATAGAGGTGCTGAGATAGGGCGCTGGGGGTGCTGTAGCCGTAGTGCCAATAGACGAGCAATGCTTCAGACGGCACGTAGTATTACAGCACGCACGCCCTCGCCCTGAACTCGCGAGTTGATGTATCGGTTCTCTCGGTCGAAGTAGTTAGCCCGGTAAAGAACAGAGTTGGCAGTTCTCGTTCGCAGGAAACTGTTTGAACCCGCCCTTTTCCAACAGGCAAAGGGGTGTGCCGGCTGGTTGACGGGCTTGTTAACCGCCCTTCTCGGCTTCCCGGCGTTTTCGTCATCGTCGCCGAAAAAAGAACGCATATGCAACTGGGCGGACCTTGTTACGTCTGTCGCGTTGCACAACCAGCACGCGGCCAGATGAGCATGGTGGAGCAAGCACTCCTTCCCCGTCACACGTCAACTCCGTTACACAAAGTGTCAAGTTGCTCGTTTTCTTATCTCTTCTCTCTCTCCGTCCCTCCAAATAAAACTAGCGCCGTATACGTGCGCGTCCTACTTGACCTCGCAGCCTAACATTTTTTTCCTCGTGTCCAAACGTCCACATGTATAGCGGCCGGGAACGGGTCCTTTTTTTTCTTCTCTTCTCGTCGTCTGGCCCAGATGCCTGCTCCGGCGCCTCCCAGGCGCTCCCAGAAGCCGATTTCGCAAACTTTCTACCGCGCCAATCTTTGTCGTCGTGGTTGCCCGACCGTTTGCCGGCGTCTTCCCGCTTCCCCGCGAACCCTATTCTCGACGCTCATTCATCACAGCGCGCGGAATTTCTGCTGGAAGTCGCGACCCCGCAGCCGCGGTGGCGTTAATTTGATCAGCGAATGCAGTCGCGGAAGCGGACGCTTTGAGCGACGTCCCGGCGCTCCCCATCCGCGCCGCCTGGCTTCGCGCCACGCATGTGCGAGGAAGACCAAGCTCGTCGTGGGTGTGAATGGGACACTGGTATCCATCGGACCTTGAGCGAACCCTCTCCCCCTCCCTCTTCACTCGCTGCGTGATGAATGTGGATGACGAAGCCCCTTCCTTTTCGAGTTACAGATGACTGCGTGCTTTCATTTCCTGTACAGTTAGAACAGGGCACGTTATGTTACCACACCGTACGACATATATGTAGCACTTCCGGGTTTCAAAAACTGCTGCGAGCTGCTTTGGCGCTGGTTTGCGAGTCGGCCATTATCTAGTCAAACGAATGTCGCTTGAACGGAAATTCCTGTTAAATGGACAATGTCGGCGGTATCAGTTTTACGATCAGAAGAGCATTTTCGAATAACGCTTCCTCTAAACTTGATTACTTAAGTTTATCAAGTATCACCCGACCGTTGTATGGCACAAGCTTGAGACCCCGTTTTGTCGGCCTCATGTACGCGCATTTACACTTGAAGTATTTGTCGTTGCCTGTTATGTAAATGTGGGTGGTTATCTGCGAGTACAGATTATTCCGGGACAAGTTTTATGCAATTAACAGGACCGCGAAGATATTTAAGATAGTTGTGGCTATTCATTGTACTTTCAAAAGCCAGCGCCCTTTTTCCTCGAAGCCAGAACAGCCGAATGGTCAGTCGAAGCACGCAGATCTGTAACGTATATACACACGCAGTGAACATTCTCGAAAACTTCATTGCCTGTGCTGGAGTTTCCGTGAATTAAAGCGACGAAATTTGGCGTTCACCTGAAATGCAGCCGTGTGGCTACAAAAAAGCTATACAGCTAGTTCAGAAAACATCGCGGTGGAAGTGAAAAATTGGTATTTTTCGGCTTTCGAACCGGGCGCCACCGTCTTTCATGATTTTGCTGTACGAACTATAGGTTAAGCAGCAGGTTAGCCGTTTGTAGCGCGATAACTTGTTAGACAGGAACTGATGTACAAGGCTTCGTTCGAGTGCATGCCGAAATATCTTTCACTGAAACCTGCTTTACCTAGGGGCTGGCCTTAAACTGGGTCATCAACAATCGTACAACGCACACATGTTTTCTATCAAAACTGCGCGAGTCTAGAGCTGTACACGTGTTCAGCCACTCGAGTACTCACTTGTACACGAGCTTTCGCGTGGCACGGATGTGTGCAGGCTTGGCTAGAGAAAAACGTGAACACCATGGCGTGTGGGCACGTGAGTACACGATCACTCGCAAGCATCTTCTTAGACTGAAATGTATGCACTCACCGTTTGAGTGCACTTATTACCCCTCGTGAGAAAACTTCCATGAGTACGAGTATGAGCACATGTCCCTGAATGATCACGCACGCGCGTTTGAACCCACACATTATCAGACACGCGTCATTAGCTCGGGCCAGCACTCCACATCCCAAGCTACACGGAAGATCGAGTGCCAGTGGCGCCCTCGGAGCCAGTACGCCGACCTATGCGCGCAATCAATCAAAACTCGTGTCTTTTTTTAGAAAGCTCCCGCACCGCGTTTTAGGGGACGCAACTACCCTCATTGTTTTTTCCTAATGAATGCGCTAGCCCGAGGCGAAACGTACTATACGCCCCTTCGTCTGTCTCGCGTGACAACCGTGCCACTGTGCCACCGCCTTGCGCAGTCCTGCGCGTGCTCCCTTTTTCCCCTTGAAAACAGAAAACTTCGCCCCCGTCGACCTCGGACGACGCAATGATGCGGAGATGATGCATGGTCCCTTAGCGGAACGCTTATTCCGGCGAAGGTGGCCGATACCACGCACGGGGCGGGACCCTTTGCCCGAACGCGCATCTTCGGGTGACGCTTTTCTCCTCCCCTCGCTGCCAGCGCGCGTGTCACGGTTCTGTCAGTTTCTCGCTCGCGTCGGCCGAGATGACGTGAGAATGGACGCGGCGTTCCAGCGCTGTCCCCGAGGGTTTTAACGAGCCCGGGGGAGGCTGAGCCCGTCTGTGGTGTGTCGCCGACCACTGCGTGATGGATGTCCCGTCGCCCCCTTCGCGTCGCCTTCCGCACGCGACAGAAACAGGCGCGCCAGTCGGCCGTCCGTCGTCCAAACTTGCACGCTGCGGCCATCGGGGAAAATGGACTGACGAGGCCTGGAATTGGGAAATGCGGGCTTCGGTACAGAATCGAACTGCAATCGCTTTTTCCGCGTCGCTCTCGATGGTTGTTTGCTGCAGCTTGTCAACTCGTTATGGGCTGCTACATCTCCCTGTAGGTTAGCTTGAAGTCAAAGTATGTCGTTGCCTTCGATAAACTTAATTCTGAACCTGCTCAATTCAATTTTTAAAAAAATCTGAATTGCTTTGCGTTTTAAATAACAGCTGTCAGAACAGCTTGAATTGATTTCGCGTCACGGTTCTTGGTATTCAATGTCTCCTTTCTCCCAGGCGTGCGAAACGCAGTCTTTAGCACCTGTTTAAAACTGTTCTGTTCAAGGTCACTTGACTTGTAGGTCGCTTATGAAACGCCGTACTCTCTGGAGCCTCGGGGAAAGGCCACCAAGGTCGGCAGACGCTCGTTCATTTAGCCCTTTCTCTTTTTTTTTTTTTTTTGCTCTTATCGTATTCTAAAGCAACCCTACCAGTTCACCACCGAGTTTAGGATGGGCGAGATGATTGCGCAGTACTGAAGGAAACGGCGCCATTTCAGTATTTGGGTCTGCAAAGGCAGTATACGTCAGTGCTCGCAGTCTTGAATATTGACTGAGGTGGCAATCTCTCGCCGCTGTGCCGATAGGTGGGAGAACTTAAGCCTTCTCTCTTCTTAGTTGAGGTCCTTCATGGTACACGCCTTGAATTTCCTTCTAGGATTTCGACACTGCCGTCGCGGATTCTCGCGTAGATGAGCTTTAACGCTTTCGCGCTTTCCCTCCGTGTCTTTTTTTTTTTATCTCGCAAGGCCCTCCAATGTGTTACTTCGGCGTGCCCCGCCTCCTGCCACGTTCCCCCTCGACGCCTCGTCGAATAACGCAGGGGCGTCTTGTATGTATCGGATTACAAGAATATCGCCCGCGCACATGTCGGAAGAAAGCGCTACACAGCTGGAAAACCGAGTCCACAGAGCTTCTGCCGGCGATGGCCAGAAAGAAGCAACAAGAGAAAGTGTGAGGCTGCGAGGAAGAGCACGCTTGATCTATCGGCGTCCTCGTTACCCTAAAGAGTCTACGTCAGCCTTGTAATGCAGCCGCCGCCGTCTCGGATCGCGCCAGCGCGCGACGCCATTCATGCAGTCAAGGTTGGCGGCTGTGGGCTGCGTCGTGCATATAAATTCGCACCTTTTCTTCTGCGGCTGGAGCCGCGTCCGACGACGGCCGCAGGGGGCGGCTGCGGCGCCCGCGCAATACTGGGAAGCGGCATTTCGGATGCCGTAAGGCGCATACATTTCGGCAGGTCTTGTGTGTCTTCGCTTTGTCGCCAGTTCCCGGCCACAACGAGCTCGAAATGAGCGGGTGGAAGAAAGTTGTCGAAAGTTGAGTTTATTGCGACATGTGCAGGAGTAACTATACAGTTGTCGAGGGGAGCGGACAAAAAGGCTACAAAAAAAAAAAAAAGCCTGACAAGGTGACATCCCCCTCCCCCCTCCCGTTTTGGCACGACTCTGCGGCATGTGTCACGTCCTTTGGCTATACAAAATAACACATGTGCAGCTTTCCCGCTCATGGCAGTCCTTTCAACAGTGATTACTCTGCAATTTTTTAGCGAAATGAAAAGTTCTTTTGCACAGCTAATATTTGGGGGGAATACTTGCTTTGTGCAGTTTTAAGTCGCGCACGTTGCGCGACTGGGTTCCTGAGCCATGGGAACTATCCCATAGAAATGCATGGGGAGTTAGATTTGACAGAAAATTACACAAAAAAATATTCAGAAACCTGAAATGTTCTTTTAGCGTGTTAATTTTCATGTTTACTTCTAGCTGTATGCCAAATATCATTTTCCTAAAGTGGTTTTTCTAGGTTCCCGAGAGGTTGTAATTTTGAGCGAGAAAGCTGGGTATGGAAGAATGCACGCAATTATACAGATAAAAAATCGGATTTGTTCTCAGAAACAATAATTGGAATAAAAATTTCACAATAAAAACACATCAGCTCTCAGCTTTCAGGAAACGAGTAGAATTTAAGGTTTCACAGTAAGAAAAAACAGTTCAGCTTTCACAAACAAACAATAATTACAATACAAGATTTCAGAGCGAAAAAAATACCGAAAAAAAAAGGGGACATACAGGACTTCCTTTACGGGCGATACCTTTCCCACAACTCCTCCCTATCCTCCACAACCACCAATGATCCACCGTGCTTTCATAGTTACGCATTTACTTTACGACCGCCGCAGTGGGCGGGTTTTTTTTTATTTGGCTGTAAGTCTTTTGCGGTTAAATCTAGTCCTAGTGAAGGAAAGATGCTGCATCCCTCGCAAGTCACGTTTACTATATCTGGATCCCACACCGGGGGCGTATCCTTCGCGGGCGCCCGTTTGTTAGAAGTAAGCAAGCGAGCCTAACCTAACGCAGAATTCCGCAGTTTATTTCGGTTATTTTACAACAGCCATATTGGTGATCAGGCGGAAAGCTTCGTTCCGTAGTTTCTAGGTGGGTGTACTTAACGTGGCTGTACGCCCCGAACGTGATTAAACTCGAGCTGTGAAATCCCTGTACTCGGCGTGCCCTCGGAAGACTGGCGTCAACACGTACTCGTGCTTAATCCTATTTAAAAAGTACGTCAAGCAAGGTGTTCCTACATTTTCTGTTACGCCTAGCTACGAAGAACCACGTGCCTGCCGCAGTGAAGTGTTGGCGCTTCGATCCGCACAATTGCTATAAATAGGGCCAGCATGGTAGGGTGCGTCTGCTGTGCCTTCTCGCGTGTCGATGTTAATCAGCCTCTTAAACGTTCAGTTTCCGTTAGGACGCAGCTCATGCGTGAAACGCGCGCAATCACATTTGATGGCATGTCCCCTTCGAACATTGTTTTCGTGTTGCACTTGCAGTAAGCGAACTTTTTCCTCGTAGATATCACCCCAATCTACTCTTTGCAACACCAGTCGGAAAACATCGCACGCTTAGACGTCGGAAGCCCGGATTCCGCTGCGTCTGCGTGAATTGGGTTGCGAATTTCCGAAAGCAGTGCCGAGCAAACCACGCGCATTTCTTCGTGGACGGGGAACGGCGTTCGTCGGCCGCCTGTGTGCGTCGGCGACGCCCGCTGCTCGGCACAGCTTGTCGCCGTACAGGCCCAGTGGATGGCGGTGCGGCCTTTTTTCGCGGAAACCCATCCGGTGCAACGCACCCGTCTCGCCGTGCGAAAGGGCGCGTCGTCCCGTACCCGCCGCCAGGTATGCTCCTCCGCAACGCTCGTAATTGAAGCGGGCAGCCCGCTTGTCGCTGGGCGATGACGAACCTCTCGGGGAATGCCCCCGGCGCCTTGAACAGCCCTCTCGTTCCCCTTCAGACTCGTTCTGCGGCCGGTTAGCAGCTCGAGGTGTGCGCAGGTAACCAACAGCACGCGGTGTTCCCTTCCCCCGAAATTGCCGTGACCCCCTGTGCACCCACCTGCTCGTTAGTTTCTGCCTTCGCATCGCCGTCGTTCGCTTACCGTTTCCCGCCCATGTGGTATGACGTAATGTGCTCTGTTTCCTGCTTTTCTGTTTTCCGTTAGCAAGTACCTCGTGTCCGTTACATCTCACTAGCCAGGGTCGAATTTGCCGTCTTAAAAACGTACCCGCCAGGTGAGCAGGACGCTCTGCTCTGTGGCGGGAAAACGTCGGGGGCCCTTTCCGAACGGGGTGAAGCCGGCCCCGACGCGAGGAATACGCGATGTGGCGGCGCGTTTCGCAAGAAGCCGATGAATGGTTGTTCGCCGACGGCGTGGAGTCTTGTTATGGCGGCGGCCGGACGACAGGCCGGCGCGTACTCTTTCGTCTGCGCTGCGGCGGCGGTCAGCGACGCTCCATGAATAGCAATGAAGCAGCGCTGTCGGCTCGTGTGGCGGCCCCGGCTGTCGGCGGCGGCGACGCTGTACACGGGTGACAGGGTATCGTTTCTGGAGCGATCCCATTCCCCTTTCTCTCCCCGTCGAATCGAAGCTGCTGCCTGCCTGTCTACGGCCTCTCGTTCGCACGTCTACGTGTCTGGCCGGACGGCGCCGCGGCGTGGCTCTTCGCGCCTCGCCTGCTTTTCTCCTACTCGTCATTTAGTGGGCGTACGCTCACGTTTTCCGGTTACGGGTGCTCGACTGGACGCTAAGCTTCAAGTCTTCTTATTCTGTTCTGTCCTTTGTTGCTACCCCCTCTACACGTGGTGGCACTAAAGCCGCCTTGAGCTGGATTTATTCCCCATCCCAGCGTATGCTGTATGGATAGCTTGAAAGAAATTGTCCTTACGTCTGTGCATGGTCAATTCCCCTCTTAATACGTGCCCTTTTCCTTTTTGCATTTCCCTGGGTAGCCGTAGTTTGGCTTATCCTGCATGTCCTTGCTGCACCGCTTCCTTAACCCCCCCCCCCCCCCCCTTTTTTTTTTTTTTTTCATCTACGTGTTCGCCTGAAGGCGTGGAACCGTGTACCGCGTGAGTTAAACCTCGTTTTCTGCGCGGGATAAGGGAAGAAGTCTACATAAAACGTGCACATTTGCGAGTTGACGTAGTTCACGCCGCGGGATGAGCTCGCTGTGTCAGCGAATCGCTTTCACTGCAGTTGCATTGGCGAATGCAGCGCTTCAAACACAGCCGGTGATCGTCGACCAGCGTTCATTTGTCAAAGCTCGCTCATTTGCAATGCGCGAGCCAACGGACCATTAAGATGTGAACGTGTATCTCAGGATATTCCGCTTTGGTGTTGACCTACCCTCCATTATCGCGGGCACCAAGGGGAACCACTTTGGTGTGGCTTCTGTCTGACGTTTGTTATGGTGCGCTGATGTTCCCTGTTGTTACGCGCTAATTTAAAGTCTGCTTTCCCGAGCTCCCGTCGCTCATATCGTGAAAAATGTTTCCCAAATAGATACAGATGCAACTTTATTAGGAAAAGGGCTGGCTCAGAGGCCTATAAGGATTGTAGGATTTTATAAGAATTTTTTTTCCTTAATAAAAAAACACACACACACACAGAACGTTAAGGAGCGTATGCTGGGATTGAGCCGATATATTTTATATACACAGTGACGATGTACGGCGAAGTACGCTTGGACTTCGGGCTACCCCAAGCGCAGTCTGGTTGGTGCTTGGCCGCATGTTGTCTAGGATCCGGTACTCATTCTAAAACAGCGATAGCGATGCTTTACTGATACAGCTTGTGCGGTTTTCCTGGATAAAATACGCTTCATGCAGCTCTCATGCCATGGTGTCACGACTCTTTTCTATAATAGTTTCAGACAGTCGTTTAAGGCATCCATTGCCACACTCGCGGCAGTGATGAGGCAAATGCGACCCGGTGCCATTCTTCATACAGATCATGTTCCCTGAGGCGGACATTCACGCATCAGCAGGTTTGTCCGATGTACTGCAAGAAGCGGCATTTGGTAAATGACGCCAACTTGGCAGTCCAGGTACTGCGCACCAATTGGTGCTTTTCTTGGCTGTTCGAACCATTGGTGTTGCTACATGTGCGATAGCCATTCTGTCAGCGTACACTTCGCCAGCGCTTCACTATACTGCCTTTAGCGGTACACTTGCATGCGAGCTTCAATAAGTGCAGGCGAGGGAGGATAACTAACCATTCATGCGGGCGATCCGCTAACTCCGTCTTAATGCTCTGTTTAGAATCTGTGCATGCTTTTCGTCGAGTGAATAAGCGATTCTAAAAAATTAAAACGTGCCGAGGCTCGGGTAATGGAAGTAGGATTAAATAAATGAGCTCGCTGCGAAACTTACTCGAAAATGCACACTCGTTGTTCGTAGTGTGCGCTTCTTGTCTGTGGAGTTTCCCAAAACGAGTGCAGACTCACGGCCAGAGAGCGTTTTTCTCAATTTCGCGTTCGGCGTACCTGCCAGGCCGTTATAATGAAGTGGAATCTATCTACATACGGAATGCGAGCGGGCGTTCTTTTCTTCTTCCGTAGATTCGAATTCGCGATTTACTCGCAGTGCTGTGAGGCGCCTTTGACGAGCCGCACTGTGGTTCTGTTATGCTCTCCGCGGTAAGCTGCTGCCGGCCCCGTCGCCTGCTTCCTATGCGCATATGTTGAGCCACGTGGGGATCTAGCACAATGCTCTGTAAGCAAAAGGATGCGCTGCTTATGGAAACCTCGTCGCTCAGAGCGGTGTTGATACTACGGACACCTAGTTTTCGGCCCCGACGCTTTTGCTGGAGCCCGAGGCACCCAAGGTTGGCGTCGATTTAGGCACCGCCCTTGGCGGTGCAGATGCAGTATAGAAGGACGCAGTCTGGTATTTTCTGTGAACTCCCCATGCCCGCTGTTCGCGTTGTTAACCGATAGCGCACACGCAGTCGCCTTCATCTATGCCTGTGGTTTTTAAATTAACGTTGTTTTTGTTGTTCCACTTCGCACTGACGCAATCACGCCGGAGCGACGCAACCCCTCGCGACCAGAGCTCTGGAAGCAGCGCAGGCTCGCGGCCTCATGGACTAAGGAAGCTGATGATGATTTATATTGACTTCCCCACTCTAGGGGAGTGATGACGTGTCATCTTACCAAAGACTAATGTACCTATGTTTTCTACTCTTGGTTTAATACTAGCGGTGCTTAGGGCAGGCACAAAAAACTTATTAGGCACAAAATACTTTTTTCTCCTGTTACAGGTGGTAACTGTCCTAGGCAATATTCCCCTCTCTGCTTTTCGTCCACCAGCATTCTAATCTTCTTTTCGTCGCCTCGACAGCCTGGAAGTTAACCTCCTTTGTGCTACCTTTAAATCCTGGGGCTTCTGGAAGCCGAGTATTTCCCTCATGTAGAGTTGGTTGGATACCCTCGCATTCTAACACTGTGCCGCATAGCTTGTTTCTTTTCCGCAGACCACGCATGCCCCATCATTTCGCCAATACTGCCCCCCAGAAAGCTTGGTTTGCAAGCAACCTGCTTTAGCCCCAAAAAGCAAAGCACTGCCTGGAAATTATCGTAGAAATGTGCCTTTCTGAGTTGAACCCCCCTCGCACGAATGGCCAAGCGTACAAATTGCCGAAGCCTGGTGAGGAGAGCCGGTCAGCAATTTCCCATCACTTACAATATCAGTCGCTTCGTCATCCGGTATACGTGCAGCGGAAACGTTGTGCAACGACCAGGAAACGCGTCGCGCAGCATCGTGTTCGCGCCATTTAGTTCGCCAACTCGAGCTTTCAAAGCCAAAAAAAAAAAGCTCGGAGTGGATGCTTGCGTTTACTCCTTGCAATTAATTCCTTGTTCTTAGATTCTGCTAGCTCTATTGCCCCATTTTCATAAGTGCACTCATTTCATCTCCCGCCCGTTATCTTGTCTCTCGCGAAGCGAGATATAACCGAGATATAAAACGGGTGTAGTCTTGCGTCCTTTTATTTCTGCTCCGTACGACATCAACTCGTGTGCCGCCCAGGCGGTCCATATATATTCCGCTGCCCAAGTTTTCCCACACGCGTGGGCCCTGGCACATGACACATGGCTGCCCATCCCCGGAAGTTCTGCGCTAGCGAAATTGCTCCCTCTCGATCCATACATATCCGCTCTGCCCTTTTATTTTTCTACGTTAGAGCGAATGGGGTCGAGGCTATGGAAGTCTGAACTGCGCTGCTTTCTTTACTTGCGTGCACTTGGTATACTTCGCTCTCGTGCTAAGCCGTGCAGTTTTGCTACGTCCGTGCTTCTCCGTGATACATGGGTGCCCACATGTGAAGTTCATAGTGCGGGCGTTGTGAGCGGTATTTGCTTTTCGATGCGTCCATGGCACGTGCGTTACTCTCGTTTTATTCTCGCGTTTTTAAGGCGAAAGCCTTGGATATGCTTCATGGAAAGCGCTGTGAGGTACGTAGAATCGTGGATGGAAAAAATAACGGGGAACGCAAGCGCCGGAGGAGGGTGCCGCACGTGCAATACGGGCGGGACCGCCTTGACGGTACTGGCGGTGGCGAACGACCGCCGGTTTTGGGCACCAGCCTCTGGGCTGATCGATCGCTTTGTTTTGTGGCGTGATCTACACTGGCCGAGGTTAAGCAGTTTCGGTTGGCTCCTGGAGAGCCGTGCTGCGCATGCGCGAGGAGCAGTGATGTCTCCTCCGCCGCCGTCGCGAATGGATTGGATTGGAAATCGTTTTAGCAGCAAAAAGCATGATAGTGAGCTAATCCTAGACAACCGGGAAACCTAAGAATAACCAGCTGAACCTTAGCTCACGGTACGTATATCCCGGCATCGTCGAGCTAAGCCACAGCTAATTTTTTTTTTTTATTGTAAAGGCTCGATTTCGGGAAGTAGGCAATACTTCAGCGAACTGTAGGGCTGACGTCGCAGGGTTCGGGGTACTCCGCTACACGTTCGCTTACCTTGCTACTTCGAGCGTGTTAACCGTTACACTGCCTTCTGTTAGGGCGCGAGAATTTACTGAAGCGGCTTCGATTCGCCGAATTTTGCTGAAGCCATCTGTGGCTAGATCCAGCTCCTTTCCCTTCTCGTTCACCCTTAATCAGTCTTCTGGGTCCTTCCCCTCTTCCCCCCGGAAAAGTCTGAACGCTTTACCTAGTGGTATGCCTCTACCTCTTCTGCTGCATCTGCGATCTTTCCCTAATGCTCGTGACTGTTGAAGCATTCAACCCTATGGGCCCAGTCTCGCGATGCTTACGTGCTCGATAGTCCGCAGCTTATCGCGTGCTATGTCTGCTTTGGCTACCTGTCGTTGTCAGAATGGTGGGAGTCAAACTCTGGAAGGGTTCAGCCGACCGCTGAAGTGGATCGGAGGTTAATCGGCCAATTGGCCGTGGCCGGCCTTGGGCGAATGTCTTTCCCTGTTCGCCGGGTTGCACGCGATTCGATGGCCGTTTTTGGGTGAAGTCGTTCTGAGCCGACGAAGAGCGTCGGATTCAAAGTGGAACCGATTGAGCCTCACTCGTCGATAGGGAATCGTTTTCTTAGTCGTATTTGGTATTTAGCCAAGCTCATTACTAGTAATAGTTATAGTAAAACCAACGGCAGAAGACTAACTGCCGTGCGTATGACATTTCCACACGCTAGGAAACCCGAGGTCACCCAGGCGGTCCCAATTATCCGTAGCCCTCCTCTGCGGTGAACCTCGCTGCGTGCATCTCGTTTCTACATAAAAGAACTCCAAATAAGTTTTAATTAGGTACGATGTTCGGCCAGTTTGTCGATCATCGTTTGTCGATCCTCACTGTCCTTCCTCTTTTGTTGCGCTGTAAATTCCCTTAACAATAAAATTACGTGATCACCATCATCCTCATGCCCCAAAACCTTTGTTGTCCCGATTAAATGCTACGCGCATGACCGAGGCTAACGCACGCGTTGTCAGAGCCGAAATGGGGCGTAACCCAATGAATCCTATGGGCATTTATCGATGTACAACACCGCAGGACGCCTTTCCTCGATCCTGATTGGATTGGACGTGCAGCGAGCACACAGCGCCATGCAACTTTTTTTTGTTGTTGTTTCTTCCGTCCTTGGCCTATACGGCTTTGACAGAGGCTTTCCGTGCCCGTTTGCACGTCGTTAGCAGGACTGTCTGTTTGCCCCGGAGGAGAAGCCGTAGTTTTCCTTACCGGGCGACGCCGTGTGTGACACGGCACGATCCGTTTGATACGGGCTGCGTTTGCGCGCCAGTCTTCGTGGAGGTTGCGATGCTCGTAGACGCTGTCCTCGGGCCGAGGTCAAGGCGCCGTTTGCGCTCGTCTCGTGCGTGCAAGTCGTCCTATTGAGTTATGACTCGCTCCCCGTTCACCGTGCGCGCGTCCCTGGCGTCGTTAATGCAACCGAGTCGTCGTCGCTGGGTGCAGCTGGTTGGAGGATTGACTCTAGAAAGCTTTGCCGGAATGATGCTTGTTGGGAGTCGCTTCTGAAGAGTTTTTTACATTAGGCGTGCACGTCATTCACGTACGTCAATTATCAAGCTCCATTTGGTAATGTGACATGAGTCCATTCAGGAAATCCTCGGTAAAACGAGATCGCTTTATTCGAAGTTTTTTACGGTCCCCACTGCCATGCTGAAGCAGATCATCTCCGCTTTGAACAAAGCACCGCGTATAACGAAGTCAGTTTCCCGTCCGAGGACTTTCATTATAACGAGCGCTTGTTGTGCATGCACACGTAAAGGAGCCGGCACCCACGGAGGTGATTAACCGAAGCTTGGAGAGGCGGCTAGTCGTATAAGTCACTAACCACGTCAGTCGCTACGTCACTCATTGTTAATCAGTCAATACTTGCAATCAACTTCACCTGATGCTGATGTTCGTAACACCATTGTGTGGTTGTCCCTAAGTTTTCACAACTCCTGGCGGGGGGACTTACCGATAGTCGCTTTCTGCGACACGTTCATAATATTCCTTGAAGTGAAGGCCTCGACTTGTCCTCCAGCTTACCAAACGCGGGGAGATCTTTCAGAGGACTAGCTTGTGTAACGACAAGCTAATGTGGTTTCAACTTTAGTGCTTAAAAACCAAGCGTGCCCGAAATCTCGTTCTGTTTGATCTCCAGGGGTAGCCGAAAAGGCCGCCACGATGTGCGCATGCCGTCGACGGCGCTCCGACGCGACGGGAATCGGTACGTGTAGCAGTCGCGCACGCGTCAGGCTGCGTCTGCGCTGAGCGCCGTTTTCAATTGGCGACATTTGTCTCCATGTGCCTCCCGGCTCCTTCTGCTGCTCGACCCTAATTCGCGCCGGGGCAGACACGGCTCTGTTCTGCACGTTGCTCGGGTGACTGCGTGTCTCGCTGCATAGGCGGACGACCAGAGCGAGCGTTCTGCCCCGTCGTCGCCGCCTGTGCCTCCCTGCAGCCCAGTTCCGCGAAACTGGGCGCCTTCCTGGAACCGCGGTCGTGTCAGTTATCGTTAACGTCGTGTGGCTCGCGTCTCTGCTTTGCGTTGGGCCTGCGCCCTTCCGCTCTCTGGTCAGCGTTCCTCCCCTGTTGTAGCGACCGTGCCCTGATAAATTTCGCCTTTGCGTCGCAGCCCTAGCAAGAAGGAATCAACCGCCTCGGTTAGCGTGATGCACGCAGACTGTTGTTGTGGTCGGTGTAGTATGACTTCTCGCGGGAAGAAGCTAACGACGCGGACTCTATTCTCATTTGTTAATGCCATGCGGCGGAGGCGTGAACGAATTCTTCGCAAGATTGCTGACAACAGCAACAGAAGAGAATGCCACTGTCACAACACTGCGATCAGTTTGCGCTGCTCGTTGCGAGCAGCTCAGTCATGCGGCGCCAGTCTGCCGGCATTCTTCTTCGCTTTCCCACCAGGCGTTGCGATTAATGTGATTCTCCCATTTAAGTCCGTCCAGCCCAGAACTTTTATTTTGCTAGCCGAACGCTTCCTCGTCCCATATTAGCAAATTAGTGCAATGAAGGCTGAACTGAAACAGCTTCTTTCGGGCCTATCACGAAATCGCACTTGTCGACGCACTCTTAGAACTCCGGGAAGGGAAAAACGCATTCCCCATTTCCGCAGACTCCATACGTTTTGCTCCCCGAGCTCCTCATATCAAGCTCATTTTGCGACTGCGCATGCGTGCAGGTCCCTATGCCGGCTTTCATCTCCCCCGGCTGCCGCCTCCTGCTTTGGGTCGCATCGTGCGAATGAAGAGGGAGGCGGTGGAAAAAAAGGCTGGAGCGACGTTCGGGTTTTCGCGATGGAATCGGCGCGTCTTTTTATAGCCGATCCCAGCGCTCGGGTTAGTTGTGCGGGGCCCGAATGCGCGCTTCGCTGTGCGCGCGTGTTTGCTTGCTTCCAATCGGTTCTCGCCACGACGGGAAACCTCGGCGATGTTATTTTTCCCGGCGCCGCGGCTGGGTGAAATATGGGCGTGCTGCGAACGTGACGCGTCGGGCAGCGAAGAAAAAGTGGGAAGAAGACCCCAGAAGGGCTGCGCCCGCCGTCGAGAGGCCGAGTAGCAGCGCCGCCGCCGCCGCCACGCCAGGCTTGTCTTGTAGTTGTGGGAGGCCGAACCTCTTCTTCGCTGTTTTCTCCCGGACGCAAGAAGGATTTGCGCGTCCTTGGTGCCTCTCATTCCTTTGTCATTTCTCACTTTTTATTTTCCTTCCCCGCCCCCCTCCCCTTGCGGTTCCTCGCGTGTGTCGTGCGAGCGTTATACGCCGCGGGCTGTCCCGTCGCCTCTCCTTTCTGTCGCATTATTCCGGTCGTTTTGATGATCGCCGTGTCTATCTCGCTCATTTCTTCTGCGTTCTTCGTCCCTTCGTGCCCACTGAGGGCTTGCAGGCCGCTTTTTGCTCGCTTGACATTTCGTGCCATTGTCAAGTTAGCCAGGAAACCATAGAGGACCCCTTGCAACAGAAAAAAAAAAGCATGAGTATTGACGCGCCTACACGATAGAAACCCGCACATGCGCATTACTTTATGACCACGGCTGTATGTGGATCGTAAGCCTCGATGTGGTTCTTCTATCAACCCGACTGCGATCGACTATGGAAACGTCGCGAGATTTCCGGAGTTCCCACACAGAGTGCTTCCGAGTTTTCAGAGGTGTCCAGTAATGGCGTTCTTGCCCATTTCTCGGCGCTAGGTGGAGATTGAAGGCGGAAGTAGATTTTTCATCCCTTCACGCTCGACACTCGCGCGCGGCGTTTTCCAGTCGCAGCGGAACTCCCGAGGAGCGCTTCCGGCTGGCGCGCTGGTGAATAATAAAGTACGCCGCCGTTTCAGTTTGGATGGGTGGGTGCCTGCCTCTCTGCGGTGTAGGTGGTATGCTAGTTCTTGAGCAGGGAGCGAAAAATGTCGCATTTGCAATCTGCCTCTGCATCGGCCTTGCCTGTCGTTCTGAGACGCCGTGGGAACGTTAGGGCCGTAACCTTTCGGAGAAACGAAAAAACCAACGGAAACGGCGTTTCACGTGGAAGGATGGGCCGATGTCGCCGGCGAATGTTTCAGGTTGCACGTCTCGCTGGGCCCGTCGGCTGACGTGAGCGTCGCCCGGCGAGATTCATATTCGCGCGGAAACTGCTCGGATGTCTCTCTTGTAGGCAGCGGTAGGTAGTGTGGTAGGCAGAGGATCAAGGAACTGAGAGCGGCATCTGCATAAAAGCGAGTGTGCCTGACCCCCTAATACGCGGCAGGAAGTGTTGCCCACGTTTGTGCTGCGGGGGCGTAGTTCGGCGTCTTTGTGCATACCTTGCGCGCTTTATTCTGTCGGGCAACTTGGGGCTGGCACGCTGGAAGTGCGGTAAAGTTCGCGCTCGCTCCTCTGCTGGCTCCCGCGTCTTTCTCGAGCAGTCGTTGAATCTACCGCAATTCTATTGCCGCCTATATGGGGCCATGAAGAAAGAATAAACTTCGTTCAGTTTGGAACAGTTAATTGTTGGTAACCCACTCACTACATTCCATCTACGATAATTTTTTCTGTGACCGAAAGAACGCGAGATATTGAACTCTCAAATTTCGCGCGCCAGTGAAGTAATGAGCAACAGTGACGTAATATGGACCAGCATTAAAGACATACCCTATTTTTGCGCGTATAACCCGCACCAAAAATGCGAAAATTTCAGTGGCAAAGTAGGGGTGCAGAAATACGCGATGTTCTTCCTTTAGTGCAGCTTCACGACAATGCGCGTTGTGCCGTGAATCTTCTACGCGGTAACACTAAGCCTTTCATGGCAGCGATTGCGCAAAGCATACGAGGACGAGGAACAAAAAAAACAAGGACGAGCGCACTCTAACAACTGAAT
Organism: Haemaphysalis longicornis; assembly: GCF_048455015.1. Lineage (NCBI taxonomy): Eukaryota > Metazoa > Arthropoda > Arachnida > Ixodida > Ixodidae > Haemaphysalis > Haemaphysalis longicornis. Next base: position 17,772,942 of record NW_027526422.1, read on the forward strand.
TTTATCAGTGAATTGTGACTTTTGCCTTGCAGTCAATGTATTCTACTTACTAAATATACGCTTTTTCTGTCTCCATACTATGTGATGCGTTGCTTGAGCAGTAGCTTTGGTGCGGGCAATACGCGAGGACCTTTTTTTTTTTTTTTTTCGGCGAAAGTAGGGGTGCGGATTATATGCGGGGGCGGGTCATATGCGCGAAAATACGATATTTGGCAGTCTTGGCATTCAAGTGATACCGATGAAACCGAAATGGAGGCCCCACTACAATGGTCCAGTCATGTTTCTTGCCGGTCGCCGGCCGCCAATTGCGCAATTAAGAAATCGCGCGAACGTGTCTTGGTAGTTGCCGCCACTGCTTCTTACGTTTTCTTTAATATCTTTAAAATTTGCAATAAAGTTCGTATCATTGTTATCGGGACATCGCAGTTGCTAAATGACTAAACATGTATTTTGTCGTCGTGACGTCTTCACCGGGCTTACGGTGATTTTTTATAGAAGTGGCTCATTGAACCTCTTATAACTGTGGCACCGGCTTTGGTAGCATATGAAATTTAGTCTTCGTTAGTTTCTGCTCCTCCTTTACACCCACTATTCACTCATGTGGTGCAAGGAGATATAGGTTAGCTCTTGTATCTCGGCTGATTGTTTAATAATAAGCCTTTATTCGCATCACATAACGCATACGTGATGCTGGAGGCCCGCGAAAAAAAGCTCATAAATGCAGCTTGACAAGGCCGCAGGCCCCCGCATTGGCAATTTTAGGCAGTTGTCAATAAAGTCATAAAATTGAACATAAAAAGTATAAACAATATGAAACGCACTCCAATTAAAAATTTGGCGGACGTAAAGCGAAGCAACGCATTCAAATATAACGGCATGGCATTACCAAACTGGGGAATACAAGCCACATGTTCCGAAACATCATGACACACACACATTTTATCATAACAAACAGTTCACAACAAATTACGCCGGTAACAGATCCAGGTACACAAATGTCTCATTCAGAGTTTCATTGTGACGACAGTTATACAATTAAGTTATACGGCCAGGGGAGCATACATATAGTAGCAAAAACATAGGGTTAGTGAGACGGTTTTTGTTTTCTTTTTCAGTTGCTCAAGTACTCGCGAAGTTTCCTGAAAGCAAATTTTTCGGGTTCGATGTTTCTCTGAAGCAATGTATTAGGCACTCTCGGCAGCCTGTTTTTTAACCTTTGTAGTCCGTATGTTGTCCGACATGTGTCAACTTTCCATCTCTCAAAATGTCGCGTGCTATATGGGGTGGAGTGTTCATTCTTGCACCCTGCTATGTTGAACTCGATGAAATTAGCGTGCAGAGACCTCCTGCGGTATTGTCCATTAAGGGCCTGCTATTCAATTCTCGTCTGTTTGGAGATTCGCGCTCGTCTGGAAAAATGTATTCGTGAGTGAATGTATTCGTGAACGGTGCCAATCACGAAGACTGAATCTGTAAACGCGGCACGCAAGTAGCTCTTCGATGTGCGCGTGTAAGCCTTTCAGGGGCAGGGGGGGGGGGGGGGGGGGGGGGGTGTCGCTGTCGGTCTAACGACTCCTCTTTTGGTGCCCAACCGTGTGCGATTTCCCGCCTCCGGCGTTCCTTCCGTCTCCGCTGGATTTGCCCGTTCAAACAAACTCCGCGAATAAACTCCCAGACAACGTCTTCCTGCTTTCGAGGGCCTCCTTCTTTCCCGGAAGGCTAAACAGTGCTGGGGCCGGTGTTTTTTCTTGGCCACCCCTCCCCGCCTTCGTGTATTTTTCCTTGTCAGATTGACTCAAGTTCAAGAACGGCCTGCGACGCGCAATCCTTCCGGAAAGCAAGTTCTGCTTCACTGCCTAGCTGCAGTGCCGCGCCGTGAAATCAACAGCCGTCAATCGATGCAAGTTTGCACTAGCTGGTAAGGGTGCGTAGTGTGTTCTGTCAGCGCGAGTAAATGCGATGGGCAGAAAAAGTCCCGGACGTTTTTTTTTTTTTTTTTCTCCCCCATTTCTGCGCCATTGTTCGCACGGATTGAGAAGGCCGCTGGCACTTCAATGCAGTAACTTCCGCTTCAAGAGTTCCGAGCACACTCCTTAATGCAGGTCCTCGTGTTATGCCGTCTGCCCACGGAAATGTTAAAATTTCGTTAAAATTTCTCCCACATTTTACAAGTCCAACACCAGCCCCACTGCAGTTTAACAGCACACATCAGGACCTCTTCTGTTCCCCGGTTGCTTCTCGTTTTTCGAGATATTTTCCACCGGCACGGAATAATTAAACCTCAGCATTTTCTGTTTACTAGGAAGTAAAATCGAAACCAGTCATCGGCGTGGGCACCTTTGTCTCGTTTCTGCTGATACTCCGCCAGGGCGGGTCAGGGCTACGCCCGGGGCGGGCTTTTTAAAAAAAATCTGACAGCTCAAAACCCTCCGAACGAACCCGCGAAAGCCAGTCCGGTAATGTCAACGAACACTCCATTAATTTATCTTTTTTTTGCAGGGGGAGGTGGGGGGGGGGGCTTAAAAAGCCGCGCCAGGTCTTCTTGAAGCTTTTCCCGTCTCCCTATTTCCTTCTTGCTTCCGATGCTCGTGCATTATCGATTAAATCCTATCACTTCCGCTTCATCGCCTCCAATCTTAAACCGCCAGCCTTCCTTCAGGCCCTCCAACGACGCCTTGGCCTCACGGGCGGAGGCGGCGATTGGGTTCCTGTTTCGGGCCCGGTTAATTAAATCTCCGCTCCCCTCTTATAAGCCTCCTCTGTGCGTGTCTGTCTGTGCGCGGTTCTGGAGAAAGGTCTGCGCTGCGCGGCGGCCGTAATTTAGAGATCTCCCTCTATCCTGACTTCGCGACCGCCCTGACTAATCGTCGTGCAAGCTCGCTCTGGCCTCGGCGCCCTTCCCTGCCAAGAGGCCCCGATCTCTCCTTCGAAGCATCTCTGGATCGTGTTGCGTTCGCGTTGTCTGTGCAAGCAGCCACGCACGCGATAAAGGGGAACCAGCGCGAACGCGCGTGAACGTCGGCTGGATGTGAACTCGCGCGTTTGACGGCGGGTAATATGCATGCGTGGGAAAACGAATCAGGGAGTTCGAGACTGCGACTCCTAATCTGTCCTTTCAAGGAGAAATTTACGGGAACGCTGCCACTGTAAAAGTGCGCCGTACTATAATGTCACCCGATTCGTCATTTATCTCCAGCGATGGTCGTCTCGCATGCCGGATGAGCTTCCAGCAGGGTGAGAGCGTGACATCCCTCCACTACGGCGCGCCTTGATAGCCAAAGTGTGTGTGGCGCGTAACACTCCTCCTCCGGGATGGAGGTGGCTGCAGCAGCACAAACGACAATTAACTTCTTTAGTTCAGCATTTCGGTACTAAAAATAAAGGGCATGGCGCTTCCCGATTGTGGTACGAGTCTGTGACACGCCCGTACTTATCCACTTTTAAGACGACCTTAAATGAGTCAATACCTTCATTCAACGTTAAGGTTTGAAAGCTTTCGACACGTCGGGGTGACTCGATGGATAAGGCGTTCTGATATACGGCACAAGGCTTCAGGTCAAACTGCCGCTATAGAAGTCTGTTTTGGACAGAATTGTTACCCGCCGCGGTGGCTTACTGGCTAAGGCGTTGTGCTGCTGAGCACGAGGTCGCAGGTTCGATTCCCGGCCGCGGCGGCCGCTTTTCTGATGTTGGCGAAAAGCAAAACTGCCTGTGTGTACGAGATTTCGGCGCACGGTAAAGATTCCCAGGTGGTCAAAATTAATCCGAAGCCCTCCCCTACAGCGCGTCTCATCGCCTGCGTCGCGTCGGCACGTTGAACCCTTCAATCAAATCGGACAGAATTGTTAAAAGTCAATCTAGAGCTCTTCAATATGGTATTCCTCCTCGTAGGAAGTCGGTTTGGTCCATTAAACTGCACCACAATGCCGAATTCGTACCATTATTTTTACGCACTTACGCGCTGTTATTTCTCTTTCAGCCAATCACTTTTCCATAGTGTATTTTTTTTTTTTTTGCACATGGCATCAGCTTGCTTGGTTCTTCGTAGCCCGACAGCCACTGCTCCGCAACGCCCAACTTTCACAGCAGCTCCTGTTGCGATTCCAAGTCACTTGAAGGAAAAAAATCATCTGCGCGCGTCGATAGTTTTGACGTCCTTCTGGAACAGTGGCAGTTTTCCTTCAATAGGCTCTTCGTATTCAGCGAATTCTTTTTGTTGAAGCTCAAGTTAGATCCTTCTCTGCCGTCCCCCTCCTGTCGTTCAAACCGGCTTGCAAGATTTCCGCATAGCCTGACTTGCAGCGTACCCAGCAGCAACCGAGCGAGCCCGACGCGGCACTCTGCGTTTTCCTCTTACGGAGCGTTCTTTTTTTTTTGACTTGAAGACTAGTTTCTTCGTGTCACCTGACTTCCCTACTTTGTTTGTCCTTCAAACGTTACCTAACGCCCTCGGCCTCGCTTTTTATCTTTACTTTCGAACAGCACCCTCGCCGTCACCGATGATTTCTTTGTTCACTGCATGCGGCGTGCATGCGGGATTTCAGATCGCAGTGTAGCGTAAAGGAACCGTTCGCAGCTCTTTTGCTTTGTGCAGTTTTCTGCGCCTGTTACGCGTCGCTCCACGGCGCTCCTCGTGTGCTTCCCTTCGAGACTTGCGAGGCTGCACGCGTCGGCGGCTTGAGCTATCAACGATCCCTTCACGGCGGACAGCCGTCAAAACTGTCCGTAACATGCTCACCTGACACGAGCATCCCTCTCGTGTGAGCCTTGAGCGAACTCTTTGCAGGTTGTTAGTGGGGGTACCGCAGGGGGTACGACTTGGGTGCCACCACGCCGCATGCGTTGAAGTTTGCTCTTTAGCGTGTGGTAGGATCGAAGACCGTCGTTCGTCGAACTATACCACGGCTCGGTAGGCATTGTCACGAGGCATAATGATGCCGAAACAAACAAGCGAGTGAGACGTTGACGCTCTCACGTATGCTACGTATCTGCATGGTAGAGGCGCGTGCACCTAACTGTGGAAAGGCGAGTCAAAAATGCCTGACCGTTTCGACAACAGACTACCTTTAGGCAGCAGGTTGTCTAAAGCCACTATAGTTCCTACATTTCGTTTGGAGGCAACTTTATAGCTGAATGTTTCCGGAATTAAGTTAAACTTGGCATCGCACAACGTCGCGCGCAACCTTCACGGAACGCTCAAATCAGAGCGGTGGTGTAGAACACTGACATCGAGCGGCGAGAACCATTATCTTGATCTCACCCCTCCAGTTTCACTTTTTCCTTGAGCGTAGTGTGCACTGCACTCATCCTGTTTTCGCAACCACTTGATGCTGAATTACGCGGAAGGCACGATTCCTCGAAGCCGTGTATGGCTGCCGTTAGTGATGCCGTCCGCCGGCCGCCTTCGGGGCATCCTGGGGGAGAGAGGGGGGTCGTTGACGTTCCTGCCAGCTCTGTCCGTCTAGCCCATGTCTGCGAACGAACGCTTAATGAGTGGGCTGCCTGCTGCACCGAGCCGGGAAGGCGCGCCGGCAGTTCCCGTAATTCCTCGCTGTTATGCCCTTGCTCCGCGTCCAGTGGCCTGCGAGAGCCCACCGGGGGTCATCCTCGGCGCAGTGTAGCTGCTGCTACGGACCGGCTGTGTGCCTTGTGAACGCGCATGGCAACGCTCGCATTCAGCTGTCGCTTCGGGTGTGGTAGGTTCGGAACCTCAAAGCTCCCCACGATAAGCGGAATTTTGCTCGCATGTTCTAGCACGGCGTCCTGATGCAAGTTCCCCGTAGAAGTGGTTACACTGAAAACGAGCGCGTACGGGAAGTTCTCGTCGTAGTATCTACCTAATACAACGAATTCACTCTGATTTTTGCCGCCGTGCCGTTCTTTTTTTTTTTTTTTATGAGGTGTTCATGACATGCGCATTTAAGCGTATAAAATCTAGGGCCTATCATTTGTCTGACGTTAGTGAAGTCCATCCTGGCGTAATCTTCCGATCGCTTAAATACTTCTCCAAACTGCTGCTGCTGCTGATCTTAATTTCTCGAAGCCGTAGTGCCAAAGGAATGTCCTGGAAACCTGGGCGTTGTGGCGTTCGCTTTTATGCGGATAAAAACGTCGATCGATTAGATTGACATACAGTAGACTTCTGTTCAGACGAACTCGCTTAGAACGAATTTCATGACAAAGACGAACAACACTATGGCTCTCTTGTAACGTGCACAGTGCAAAAAAAAAATCCTCTTAAGAAGCATTTATGGCAATACGACATTCTCATGGTGCCTACAGGTAGTGTGCGTGTGTGTGTTCTTTAATAGCGCACGATGGCAGCAGTTCTAGACATTTTTTTTTTCAGCACGCCGTTCAGGCACTTCCATCGGTTCCAAGTCCACCCCGAAGTGAGCGGCACCTCCGACGTCGTCCTAATCATCGCATGGTTTCTGGCGCCCGTCATGTTTGATCTGCCCGTGGATTAATCAGCGCTTCTGTCTACACGCGGCCAAACCCACGGCCGGTCCGTAGCGTGCACGTCACGCGTGCACTGCCGTCGAGCCGACCCGTCGGTGCAGATGGCAAATCTCGAGGTGATCAAACAAGTCTCCTTCTGAGTGTCCCGCAGTGCTGCCGCTCGCCCTTCTCTGAACTGCCAAATGCGCGTTAGAGCGCATGCGCAGCCGGGAAGCCTTCCTGTTTTTCTCAAAACGCGAACGTTAAAAAGACAGCAGACGGCGGTGAGTGACGTTTTGCAGAACCCTGCTTCTTGGTGCGAGTGCCACATTGTTTACCCCCCTTTCGTGGTACCGTGTAAACTAATTACTGCTGAAGTATGACTTCAGGCTGGCGTGAAAGAGCTAGGCTGCATGATGTACAGCAGATCTGCCGCTTGGCTCTCGAACATGTAAAGTGTATTAACTCTGTTGTTCCCTGTCGTGATTGTTTACTTAAATCGCGCTCTGTAGTCGTAAGAAATTAGCTGGCAGCCTTCTAAGGTTGCGGACACGCTTCGACCTCTCTGTGTAAACAGGCGATTTAGTTTGCCGTTTATAGCGCGCTCGTAAGTGCCCACATGTCTGGCATTAAGACGGTGCGCGTTGTACACTTCCCGCTGCTGATTTTCCCGCCTCACTCTTTTTTGTCTTCTATAGTTTTTGTATAGCGCACTAACCGCTTTTAAATGCTAGATATAGACAATGCACCAGCCTTTCTGTCGTGATACTGCGATAGTTCGTGTTCTCAAAATTGAAAATTAACTTGTCTTTACTTGTATGGACAAATCGTCACTACTACATAAGAGGCAGCTCCGTGTGCTTACTACACCTAACAGTAAGCAGGGTTACGACGGACAACAAAGAATTGTCCATAAAGAATTTCAATAGCTTAACTGTCTGCGTATAGCTTACTGGCGTACCACATTCCAACTGCTTCGCAGTCACGAACCGTGCAAGAAAAAACTTGATTGATTGAGGTACGAACTTGATGACAATTGTGCACTAAATAGCTTCGCTGGCGTTTTACCTACTATTTTTGATATGGCAACTTGTAAAAGCAGTTTAAAGGAGCCGCCACAAACGTAGGCTTCTGCAGGGGTGCATAGAATGGATTTATAATATGTCTGAGCTTATACGATTCCCTATAGAAGACCACTACTATGCATGGTAGTTGTGACGTACCGTGCGTCACGAATATGCGAGAGCGAGGAGGAATGTGGGAGTAACTGCGAAGTCTGTATGTGTTCGCAATTATAAATGTTAAGTACCTTTCATCGCCTTGCAAAAGCCGGCCGAGACTCGAAATTTATTGGCCGAATTGCTGGCATATTTTATGCTTCCAGGGCCCTTTAAATAGCGCTGTTGCTAAAATTGGCAATTTAATTTGCATAACAAATACGAGCACACATTGGCGATTCGACTGCGTCTGAAAGCATTCGAAACAATTTGAGAATATTTGCAGTTTTCTCGAGCTTGGCTCAGATGAGGCTCTCCCGAGATCGAAAGAATGACGGAGGCCTCCGTTACGGTGGGCAATGTGCAGCGGATGTTCGTGAAAACCACGAATCTTGAGTTGTGGCCGCAACCAACGTAGTGTTGCTCGTACTCGGTGCTTAGCACACCCCATTACTTGAAATGGGGTGACCCTTTTGTACAGGAACTTCTATTAATACAACACTTTAAAATGCCGCTCACCGCAGTTGCCTGTCCTGGCTGTTTAACACGAAAGTGTTTTATTCCAGGATTCACGAAGATTTCGCTTACGTTATCTGTCACGGAAGTGACGCCAGTACAACGAAGCAAGCGGCCTGTAAAGGGTGCACCTCTGCACATAGGGTGTTCTTGTGGGGAAGCAGCCTTTAGTACTAAAAAGTACGTTATACTTTGGGTTGTTCGTTTTGCGGTTTCATATATTTTAAAACGAGTGTTTTATGCCGAGGTGCACCAAGATTTCACTGACGTCATATCCGTCATTAAAATGACGCCAGTGCCCCTTTGTCGAAGCGACCCGCCAGCAGGACGTCGCTCACCAAGCACACCCACAAGACAGCCGCCGACCCGCAAATCATGCTCAGCTGCAGATTTCGCTGCACATTTCACTTTCGTGTTTTACCGATTCCTATGACACATGAATCAACCAGTTTTTTTAAAGAGTTGTAATCCTGCACGCCCACCAACATTGTAGTGTGGGCGAGTGTACGTCATCGAGTATGTGTGGTTTAAGGTTGTATAAAAACAGCTAGGGAGCACGGAAAATACTATAATTGCAGCGGAAACGATAGACCGGCTAGCTGCGTTGCAGCCAAACAAGAAGAATAAGGAATCCCTTTGTGTACCCGTAACTCGATCCTGCGGATGCTCCCGCTTGTTCGGTTTTTCTTCTTACGACTGGGTGTAACCCGAGATTCAAAGTGTTTGTGGACCGTTACCTTGCCGCGCTGGATGGACCCCGAGCTTAGCGCTGCACGCAATCTGCCGTGCGCATTAGGGGGCGCGGACGCGCCTCTCCATCTTGCGAGTAATGTTCCAGCGGTTTTTTTTTTTTCTCTCATACCGCGACCACGCTACAAGGAGAGAAGGCTATTTTGCTCCGTTTGCTTCCCCCCCCCCCTTCCCCCCAACCCACGCAGAAGCCTCGTTTGGTGCTGCCTTCATCCTCCTTCCGCTCTTTGTGCTCCAGTCGGTAAACATCACAGGGCCGCCTTCCTTTCGTAGAACGGGCAATCCGGGCTTTAAGTTTACCTTTTCAATTTGTCTCTTATTAAAGGCCCGTTCGTTGTTTCTGCGCCGGGGGGAGGCTGAGGGAACGCTGGCGCAGCTTTGGTTCCTCCCGCTCCCTGTGTGTTTGGCGAACTTTTCCTTTCTCGGCCTCCCCCGCTTAGCTGGTTCGGCGAAGCCTTCCCGTGCGGACCCCGCTCTCTCCGGCCATCTCAGAATAACTCTCCCAGGGCCCGAGCCGCGCGCGTCTTGCGGTGCCTCGTTGAGGGATCGGGCGAGCTGCTTCGGGGAGCCGTCCGGGGCTGGCCGGAGGAGAGCGCGTGCCGCATGGCCACCGGACCGGTCAACGAAGACAAAGGCTCGCCGAGGGCAGAGGCGCAAAACAAGATTGAGCGCGAGACGTGGTGTTGTAGCCGGGGGCCTGTGCGTGCGTGCCAGGAGCTTGGCCTTCGAAAGGCGAGGCTGTTGAGGGGTTTCTCGCTGATGGAATTGGAGGCCCAGAGCTCGGCGCTCGTCGAGTCGGGAAAAAGTTTTTAGTAGCCCGGACAAGCTCATCTCACTAGTACTGCTGTTCTCTCCCTCGAAGGGTTTATGGTTCCGTTCTGGGGCCGGTGTATCTCCTTTTTTTTTTTTTTTTTTTTGTACCAAGGCTGCTCTGGGCAATAGCTTGCGTGCTCGCTTCTACGGATTTGGACCGAGCGGAGAAACAGCTGACCCCTTTTAGTGTTCGGGCACCGGTGGTGGACAGATGCGAAGCAAGTAACCGCGAGTTCCGTGCGTTTCGCAGTCTCGAAACGCCGCGTGTTTGTTTCTAAGACTGTGGGCGGCCTCGTGTGCTACGATTTCCGTTAAAGCTGCCCTGTATCGCCGTGCCAGCGGCGCAATTGGGCAGAAAAGTAAACAAAAGGGCGATTATTATTTTTTACCAGCCGTGTTTACCTGTTCAACCGAAAACAGCAAATCGAATAAGGAAACCTTAAAGGTACCCTGCAACGCTTTTTTCAGAACTTTTTTTTTTTAATCTTAAATGCTTGCAGAACGTAGTAACTCAACACGCCTAGTACTTAGATGAGGGGGTCTCAAAGTACCTCAGCCAAATGATTACTACTCTATGCCCATCAGATAACTTGTAAACTCGCTCAAAAGATTCTTCTCGTTCCCGTGCTTGACGTTCTTCGACAGCTGGAATGACGTGACTAAGGCCATGTAGCGGCTGGTGGCGGGTTTTCCTTCAGTTGCAGCAATAAACGCTTTTCGATGGGAACTTTAAAAAAAAAAAGCCACAAAAACAAAGCAGAAATGGAAGGCGTATCTGGTGCAACGAGCAAATTACGCACTGCCGCTCCGTGCTGGCGATAACTATAGCTTTCGCAGTGGTTCTAGACGCGAAGGGAAGACTGAAAGCGCTTGTCGAAAGTGTTGCAGGGTCCCTTTAAATGGGGTAATTCAGCTCATCATAAGCGAAGTGACTGAAAACCTCAAACAATATTCGTCACTGCCAGTGATGGCGTTGTAGTAATCTAGCCTGGAGGGAAGCATGCCGCGGTCGTATAATTCGGCATCGCAGTTAATTCCAGATACTAAGCAAAAGGCGCCGTACGCGACGTTGAATCGCAAATTACCACGCGAGGGTACCTTGCGCGAGTTTCCTTGTTCCTCGGAAGTGGTGACGCCGGAGGAAGTGAGTTGGAGGCTGTGCTGCACTAATGCTACGCTAATTGCTTCGTCCTTGCTTCCGGGTTTTTCCCCCGTTGGGATCTGTGCCTAGAGGTTTAAAGGTTGCTAGGATTAATGCTCCGGCTCGGGAAAGCTCTGAAACCTCACTCCAGCGTTATTTCAGATTCAAACGGCAACTATTCGGCATCGGTGCGGATGGAACCGGGTGTTTGTAAAAACGCCGTTGGAGTTTGGAGTGCGCGTCGTTATAGCGTTCGTCGTTCGTGTGTTTGTTGAAACTGTTTTCTCTGAGTCGGGCCTGAGAGGCATTCAGTCACCGTTTATTTTTTGCAGGCTTAGAAAATTTTCAATTCCGGTGCTGCTCCTGAAAGTGGGCTTTCAGCACAAGCAGATTGGCGCTCATTAGGGGGGCCCGCTCTCGGCTTAATTCGCGCTTGCTCACGGGCGTCTCTGCACAGATGGCGTCTCGCAGCTCGCTCTTCTAGGTTTATTTTCGGGTACGTTGTATATAGACCGTTGTTTCGGCTGTAAGCAGATAAGCCGCGCGTGCCTTGACCTGTAAGGGCGCTGCGCTGAGCGTTGGCTTCGCCTTTTTAAAAAATGCTCAGTGACACCATAGTCCAGAACGATGTAAGCCTGGGGCCTTGCGTATCACGAAGCTTTAGTGCTAGACTGTAAATGTCCATAATTCTCCCTGAAATTGTTGCTATTAATGACAACCATCTTTTTCGTGAAACGGTAGGTGACATTGTAATCACAGGATCTATTTAATCGAGTTAGTGTAGTTTTGTTTGCACGCTGACTTTTTGCTTGTAATCGTACTAACGCTGTATTTTTTTCCTCCCCACCATGTACCATGTGCTATTCAGTCTAATCCGCTCCCCTCTGTAATGCCATTTGGCTCTGAGGGTATAAGTAATCCCTGGAGGCTACGCTGTTTGTGAAAAAAAAATGCAGTCTCAGACAACCGAAATCAAACTTTTCGCAATGAAAAGTTGGCGCTGGTTGTCAGTGAACACAGAAAGCTTTGTAATCCTTCTAAGAGGCAGCTATTCGGCTGTATATACGACACCGGCGCTCTCGTATTTATTGGTAATTTGTGCTCTAGTTCACGTAAAATTAAGCGCCCCGGACACCTTAGATATTTCCGTATACTGGCGATTCGGGTGATTCGTTACGGGCCGTGTTCCCTTTTAAACGGGCGTCTGTTTAGCGAGTTTCGAAATTACGCATCAAGTGCAAGCTCGGTTGTGCAGCGTCATATGCGTTGTGGACTGAAGGCAAGGAAGACGCGTACGGAATTTTCGGTGATTGGCTTTCCAGTAGCTATTCACATTGTAACACCGCTATTCGTCCCCTGAAAGTCGCCACTGCAGTAACGGAAAATGTCCTCGTGTCTAGGGGGAACGAGCCTCCCAACCGGCTAGTCACCACGCTTATTTGGCGTGGTGACATCCGCACACTTGTGGCCTCTTTCTGACGAATAATTGCTTGCTGTTCTGTGACCGCTCCTCCAGATGTAGCGTGTACGTGACGGAGTGGCGTCTGACTACCCCTAGCTGTGCGCAAATTTAGTTCCTTGACGTAAGCGCAACTACGTCATTCGTGCCTGCAAGGACCCCTGCGACACCCTTCGTCGCATACTTCCCTCCGACCTTTCTCATTGCGTTGATTGAACGAGAACCATCAATATTCCTTCCGCTCTTTATTGTCACGAAGCCCGTGGCTTTCCAAAGGGTACCGTTCTCTTACTGGCCGTTCCACGATTAACGAGTTTCTGAGCGTTCGGCGCGTCGCGTTCCCTGCGCACGGTCTGTTCTCACTCACTGGGTGTCGAATACGGAGTTCATTGACCTCCTTCGTTGCGGCGCCCCACCACTTAATCGTTATGAAATCTCTGGACAGTGCGGCTAATCGCTGGCTAGCGTTCGTGGGCGTCGGTTGAGGAAGAGAAATGACTCCGGAATTTTTAAGGCCCGATGAAAATTTAAGAAACTTCGCTAGCGTTGTTTCTGCATTGCTATGATGGATCACCGCGGTCCGACATTCCCTCGAGAGTTTGTGGAGGGTGAGGCCAGACGAATTTGATTAAAGGGCGCGACCGGGTCGCTGGAAAGTGTTGTGCGAGTGCGATGTATCGACCTCTGCGCCCAAGGACAACTGCACATGTTACCAGGCGTCGCTATGGCTGGGAAATTGTTGACACGCCGGGGTCGTCAGTACCTTGCTGCCCTATTTTGTATTGCCGCATCATATCTTTCCCCACACTGCGTACATTTAAACACGCCCGAACTGGGCTGTAAATCGACCGCGTTCTCTTAAGGCGCATTGATCTCGGACCTGTTTTATAGAGCTTCACACGGCCGGCGTCTTATCGATTTGGTCCGGAACTATGTTCGAGAATAGGTGATACTGTTAAGCTGGACTGTGCCGCGCAGGCAGGGTCAGGTCATTTAGTTATTGGCCATAGAACTTTCCGGTCGCCTGAAATGCCAAGTCTCGTTGTAAACTGTACTACTCAAAGTGTCACATGCCACAGCGAAACAATTAATCGCCGCGGATGAGTTTAGATAAGCTCGGTGTATGCCTAGGTTCCACTATAATAGCGAAATTGTCGGCGCAGCGTTTGTGTCGTAACCTCCGCGGTCGGTAGCGCGGGTTGTTCACCTTGCGCAAAGCGGCCGCCGGTGTCAGCACCTGCCTCGTCCCTCCTTTTCGTGAATGACCGACGAGCGTGTTTAGTTGCTGGCTGCTGTTGGCACTGGTGCCTCTGCCCCCTCGCGCTGATTGACGAGTACCCACGGCTGCCTGTTGGAGCGGCTCCACTCTGGGACGTGGTTTATTTCGCCGGGTCCCTTTCTTCGTCGCTACAGACGTCGATTGTGCGGAAAGGGGAGAAATCCCCCTCCTCCATTCTTCGTTACATTCTTCGTCGGCGCTCGTTAGCGGCGCGGGTGGTGGGTGGCCGGATGTTTCGGCCCCGAGGTCGACGACTTTTCGGGCCTCTTCTCTCCGCGCCGGCTGCTCCAGCGACATCGGCATTATTCGCGCCAACTTTTCCGTCATGCCACCCTGTACGAGGCCTACGCACAAGCACGCGCGCAAAAAGTTGGTAACGGCGCCTAGCTTTCTTGATTACTCTTCCCTTCCACCGGGTGGCTTTCTCTGATCCACGCATTGCATCCTCGTGTGCTCCAGTTGGGTCGACTACAGCATTTACGCCGGAGACACGAATCCAATAAAAGCTAAACGTGGATCATTTCACCCGTTTTTAGGCTCGATACCTTTCATTGCGGGTTTGTACACTGAATTTATATTTCAAATAGAGCGATTTCGTCATAACGCGGATTCAGTTTTCAAGGCCACGAATGCAGTTCCCTGAGAGCGAATAATCCCCGCTTTTAACAAGGCATCGCTTAGAACAAAGTTGATTGCTTCATTGTGGGAGTTTAACTCGCCTAAGCTACCTACACCTGGGCCGTGAGGCGCGCCGTCGTCGAGGGTTCCAGATTTTGTCCACCCCTGGATCTTTAACTTTCGCAGAAATCGACACACGGGCGTTCTCGCTTTTCGCTTTCCTCTGAAGAGCGGTCCCAGCGGCCGAGGTCCAGTTCGCGCCCTTGAGTATATACAACCACTGAGCCACCGCGGAGGTTGCATATAATGAAAATTTCCTGTCCCGCGAGCTCGGTTGTAACCATCGCAGTTTACTATATTTTTTTTTGGGGGGGGGACACTTTTATTGTCGGTGCCACTTACTGTTACCACTAATGCGTGGTTTTAAACGTATAAGGCGCGTTTACTTGCGGGGTTTTGCTCGTTTTTCTCGTGTGCCACCACGAAACGCTCAATTTTTTCCGAGTCATCAAAACAAATTGTTGGCCCGGGAATCTGGTCCTAAGCACAGTTGTTCCAATAACCGATAGCTGATTATTTTAGTTGCTCAAGGCTGAGCTTCTCAGTGCTGCGTTGCTGCGATCATTCGCACAGATTCGCAGAAACGAAACTGCATCCCTCGGATGCTATAAGCAATATTCGGGTGGTCATTCGATGGCCTAGCACCTCATATTCTATGGCACAGCATATTTTGTACTAAAAAGAAAAAAGAAACTTGCAAATTTTGATCGCTGGCTGGTGCCTATGTTAGTTTCAGTAACACCCGCGGTATTCAAGCTTTTTACTCCTTGTCGTACATCTTCGTCAGACCACGCACGCCCCAATGCGAGCTTTCAAACGCACGAGTGAACGCGCGCTATTCAGGTTTTCGTGCATCGACGCTCCGTGCTTGCGTAAACGCCATTGCGCCAACGCTCGCGGCCACTGGTCGACTTCGGGCTTCTTTGCTCCTGGAATAAGACGTCTTGCAGGGCGACGCGCGCGCCCTGTTCGCTCCTGCTTGCCTCCGAGCCGAGTTAATGTCCTTTAATTGAAGGGCACGCGTGTTTCCAACGGTCGAGAACGTATCTCGCAAAAGCAAAGGGGCTGGCCGAGCCTGCAGCGCAAGGCGTGCGAGCTAAAGTAAGGAATTCGTCGTCGTCACCAAAGATTGGCCGCCTAATGGTCCGTGTCTCCCGCTCGCGCTGTCTGCTTGCTGACGGTTGCTCTGGCCTGGTCGTCAGCGATGGCGGCGTCGGGGTCAGATACGGCCGGGGAAGGGCTTGAGGCTGACCAGAGCACGTGCTCGCTGCTGTGCCGTGTGTAGGGCACCGGGCCAGACTGTTTCAAATGACGAACGCCGTTGCAGCGATGTCCCTATCAGCGTGCGATCTCGGCCGGAAAGTCGGATCATCGACACTCCGCCGGCGAGAGGGCATCTTCCCCGGCTCGTTTCGAAGGAACACGCGTCTTCTCTGCACGCCAGGGCAATTATCGCATAGCCTTCAAACTCGGTGATGAGTCTCTTCTTCCCGGCTTGCTCTTTTTTTCCCATGTGCAGTGCCCACAGCCTTTCCCGCCGCCTCTCCTTGCGGGGGGGCTTCACCTGCTGCTCTGAAGCGCTGCCACACGTCGAAGCAATGGCCGGAGTGATGCGCAATTTATAAGCGCTAATGATAGCCTGCAGCCGGTGCCCTGTTCGCATCTCTCGGGTTCACTGTACTGCTCCATTTCACTGGTAAACTAAGCTCTTCACGTGATCGTGGCTGTTGACTGCTGACGTTGGCTAAGTTTTCCGCGTATTCTCGAGAAGCGCCGTTCGATGACGCCAGCGGTGCGACAGTCAGAGGTTGTTTTATACCCCTGTCACACGGCAAATCTAATGTCATTCAAACTGAACGACATTAGCTGTTAATGACATTCGACTCCGCCCTGCGGGTCTACACGGCGGAACAAATGTCATTTGATTGTGATAGCGGTGACGATTAGGGAGCTCGCAAAACCGCAAAATTACATTTTCAAGCGCATCTAGAATGTTTTCACACGTAACATTTTTTTTTTTACAAAACGTAACAAAGGATTATTTTAAATAAAAACAAGAAAACCACCGATTTTGGTGACATCAGTACCCATCACAAGCTGAGACAAGTCTGCAAAAAATCCGGATCAGGGTAGCGCGCGCGCACTGGTGAAGAGATTTTCTTTTTTGTTAGTACTGGTTTGTATTTATTTATTCTAACGACACGAAGAAAATATAAGCTTACTGACAGTTTTTAGAAACTGTATTCTTTGGTTTATTACTGAATTTTCCTCTCTAAGGACGCGCTACTGCTGTCGAGGCTACTCATTTGGCCACTGAGGTCCGGGACCTCAGTTAGCCGCTAAATGTCATTCACCTCAAATTTCATTCGGTATTCTCGTGTAGCGCCGAACTAATGGCATTTAGAGCGAATGACATTTGCTGTAAATGTCATGAGATCTGCCGTGTGACAGGGGTATTACTGTCACGAGGTCTCGTAATGCGTACGGAGCGCATCGAGATTGCGTCGTACCAATAAGTATTTGGTGCGAGTGAAAGAACAGCATGCTGCCACTGTTTTCTGAAGATTTCAACCCGAAGAGCCTCTTAACCGCAACGTTCTCTCCACAAGACGTGAGCAATAGGTGAGCCACTGAACGCAAAGCCGGCGTCGGCGTTGTCTAACAGCGAAAAAGCTTCCGAACTCCTACTGGCTACCAGCCATACCACTCATGAGCCAATCAACTCCGTGAAAGTTGACGACCAACGTAGAGGCGACAGAATTATGTATAAATTTACCGTTGCTGAAGGCGGTTAAACCGCGTTTGTCGAGCGAAAACTGTTTTCGTGCCGATAGCGGGAGGTGAACGGGCACAGTTTTACCGCAAGACGAAACAGACGCTGTAGGCGCGAACGAGCAGTGAACTCGAATGCAGCCAGCGCCTCATTGTGTCGTTTTCTGGTGGCACGCGCCCTTGCGCTTTCCCCCTCTCCGCGCCCCCTCCTTGGAAAGAACGGGTGAGTAGGCGCTTTCACTGCGCAACCGCACGAGGCGCTGGCTCGACCTTGACTGAGCTTGAAGGTCAGATTTACGCTACGAGGAACGAACCGTTTTCTGGGTTTGCCTTCGAGTAATAAGCTTCGCTTAAGAAGCACAGATGACGAACGCGTATGCTAGGCGATGCGTGCACGTGTACAGAGCTGCATGGGAAAACGGAGAGGACAGCGGCAGCTATTCGGCTGCCAGTCTCCTCGCGACGAGCTTAGCGCCCGGCTGCTGCTCTTGCTCCTCTCACCCAGCGGCGCAATAGTCGCCAGCCGTGTGTGCGTGCGTGCGTGTGTGTGTGTAGTAGACGTAACGTGTTAATTTTAAAACAATTCTTTTTTAGCTATAAAATAAGCCTTTGACCACGATCGCTCTTCTGTGGGCTCTGTTCTGTTCAGCTTCAGCCCACTAGTGATCATATCGAGCTGTTGGGGAATTTCGAGTGGCAGTGCTTGACGGACGAGCCTGCTTCCATCCACGCCGCCCTGTTTTTCTTTTTGTCCGGGGAAGACCTGCGGTGCTAGACGTAACGAGCCTGCTTTCGTCGCTCCGATGAGAAGAGAGCTCTATCGGTGCGCGCGCTGTCCGTCCTAAACGTGATATACCAGCGTGGTTCTCCACGCGCGTATATATATCTATATATACACGTACGTGATTTCTGGATCCTCCGCCGACGTCCAACCACTCGAGTCCCCCGCGAGCCTTTCAGCCACCGGGACCTCTTCTATGCAGGCGCACTTCTGTCGGCGAACCTTCCTTCTCTTCACCTTCAACTTGGATTTGGGAGGGTGTTCGGCCTCCCGTGTTCTCATCCTCCTCCCGTTGTCTCCTTCTCCCTTGTGTACTCACCTTTTCTCGGGAAGGCGCCCCTGCGGTGGCCCGGACGCTCCGGAGCACGTACTCCCGCACTACTACTGCACCCTTCGGCCCAGCGGACGTGCGCAGTGCGAGCACGGGATGCCTCTCTGCCCCGCGCGGTGCTCGACTACGCTCGCCTCTTCCGCGAAGGCTTCTTCTCGAAAGAATCCGGCCAGCTGCAGGGAGTAGAGCGGGCGCCAATTAGCTCAATCCGAGTTAATTAGGAGCAGTTACGGTTTCCATTAAACCACCCCCTTCCCCCTCTACCAGGTTTATTTTTCGCTCTGTACTTGCGTTCCTGCAGACACGTTTCTCTGCATTCGCGCTGCGCTGCGTGTATAGTTGGTGGGTGGTCTAGCGGCGCCGTCTTCCTTTCGGTCTACAGGATGAAGCACGGGCCGAGAAAGAGTGGCTCTGGAAGGCTGTCGGAGTTCATTGAGCGCGTCTGCTTCGACATTCATTGGCCGAATGCAGCCCGTTCGCGCAGTGCTGGGACAGCTGCAGCAGACTTAGTCGGCCTACTGAGCGTTAAAAGACGGGCACACGTTTGCCCTGTTATCTTTGTGTGGCTTGGGTAGAGCAAAAATACTTGTATCATCTGACGTTCAACATCCTAAAATTGCTGACCGCTCCCTGAAGCTTTCTGTGTACGTCTGTGTTGACCCTATCGCGCTAAACCCAGGCCGTATATGCTGAATCGAACGTCAAGTTTAAAAAGGCGGGAATCGTTGATTCGGCCAGGTGCGCTTCTGAAGGCTCTTCATGCTCGCGAAATAAGGTTTTTGTTTAGCATAATTCATTCGGAACGCTTTCAGTGCTCCATCGACCTACTTTTTGCGACAATTTATCCTTTTACTTGCAAAACTAAAGGCCGGCCAATTTTACTATAGCACGACTTATTTTAACGTCTGCCAGTCCTTTGTTTGTACAGTGAAACACTCCACCTATGCGAAAAGCATTTTCTAGCGTGGAGGCACAGCGTCCGTGTTCTCTGCTGCATGCACACAGCTTACGAAAGTTCTAAATAAGGCGCCCCCTGTTGTGGTAGCGGCGTTGTTCCATATGCAGTACGGGGAGCGCACGGGGAAGTGTTTTCATGCTGTTTCCATGCTCCTAGAGCCGCTACCCATAAACAGTGCCGGCACTTCTGTTGTGCATGTGCGCCCGTCCGTGTTTAGCGCTCCGCACCTTTTTTTTTTGCAGCCAGTGTCCCACTGATTGTTAATGAGCTGTGGTTTTCTTCCTTTCGCCCTGATAAAGCGCGCCTATTGTTTCCGGCTGTCTTGCATGAGTGTCGCTTCCAAAGTCTTCGTTTGAAGGCGTCTGGTCGTGGTCTGGTTACGAGCAAAAAGAAAAAAGAGCACCCAGAACAAAGGCCCAGCATATGCTGCCTTATGTGCGTGACTGCTTTTACCAGAGAAGAGAGTATTCAGCTTCTTTTTGCACATTGATGGCTGCTCCAGACTTCACACCATCTCACCCCCCGCATTAGACTCGGCACCTCCTGCATCGTGAGGCACTTTAGTATTTAACAACTCCAGTGTGACAACATTACTGTTAGACTCCCAAAAAACGACACCCTATAGGTGCGGGGCAAGCACTCCTGGACAGCCGCTTCACGAACGGCACGCCCTACTTGCCACTCGATACACCGGACAGGATTCGACTGAACATCATATTTTGACAAGCCTACAAAACAGCACCCGGGTAACCCACCTTTCACTTCAACGTGGGCGTATAACACTAGAAGTACAGAACACGTTCAAACAATGCAGGATGCTAACTGGTCGTAGAAGTGTCATCGTCTCAAAATAACATCCCCAAGCCATAGGCAAACCGTATACCTCCACCCCCAGGATTCCTGAAATACAGATAGTGCGGGCATTAGGCCGCAGCACCGTGTACAGCCGTACGGAGTGTACACTCCGTACCCCTACGGTCATCTGTTTCATCTACTTAACCCAATAGCCATCCCTTTGCTACAATCCACAACCCGGTACCATATGGCGTGGGCGTGTCAACTCCAGACCAACCTACATTCCCTGGCGCTCCAAAGTTGCGTTCTCGTCCATTGAAGATTTATTTATACAACCAAAATGCTTGCCGCCTGAAAGGTTGGCATGTCTGTTATGTTAGAGGAACATTCACGTTCCAAAAATTTCGCGTACATCAAATTGTAATGTCGGGGATAATTCAGATACTATGGCGACACTGCTACGCCTCGCGATAGCAACGCTTGACAATGTTTTATAACTTAAACTTTATTAGACGTTTCAGTAGGTTTGGTGTTCAGGACAGACTTCGATGCTGTGGTCTGAGTAATCTGCATCAAGAGCGGCGGCCCCTAAGCGCGGCCTCTTTGGGTCGATTCGATACTCCTAGAAAAACCTGTAGGAAGGCTTGCTTGCCTTTTTTTCTTTTTTTTTTCTGCGCTTATTTTTTATTCCAGTTTAGTTTTCCCAGATTTGCATGCGCGAGTTCCCGAAAGAAATTAGAAATTTTTTTAGACTACCCAAATACTTGCTCAACAAAAGGGGAGTCATCGGATGCCAGCTGTTGCGCAAACGCGGACAGATTTCCAGCTCCGAGGGGGCCAGTGGAGCGGGAAATGTCGCTTCCATACGACGCTGGCCCTCGCTGCGTATCAGTCCCGTAAAAACTGAAACTTCGCACAATGACCTTCGTTCGATCGGGAGCGCTTTTGTCCCGCGTGCGCGATTCGAGTATTGGAAGGAATACAAACGGCAGGGACAGGCTTTCGGAAGCTTGCTTCCGAAATCTGCGCCTCTTGTGCAGTGCAGTGTGCGGACCGAACGCTGTATCCTCCATACGGTTTTTCTCTTTCCTTTCTTTTTTTTTCTTTCTTTCTTTCTTTCTTCCTTTCTTCCTTTCTGTTATTTCTTTCTTTCTTTCTGTTATTTCTTGCTTTCTTTCTGTTATTTCTTGCTTTCTTTCTTTCTCTTTCTTTCTCTTTCTTTTCTGTCTTTCTTTCTTTCTCTTTCTTTCGTTCTTTCCTGTCTTTCGTTCTTTCCTGTCTTTCTTTGCCTTTGCGATGTCTCTTTTAAGCCAGCAGAGGGTTGGATTTGTATTCGTTCCTTAGACGGATTGGATTGTGAAGTTTATCTAGCTGGACGCGTCAATACGTCATTTTCTCTCTACCTCATACTTTCCCGACAATTTACTATTGTTTCGAGAACAAGGACCGCACTTCGCTGAGCTCGCCAAAGTGTTTTTTTTTATTATTTAACGCTGTAGAAGAGGGTAGGGTAGAGGATGATGGTCACAATCAGTCGTCCACTATTCGTCCCTAACCCCATGCTGCAGCAATATTTTTTTCTCAGAAGTAACACTTGCGCCCAGTTAATAGAAAACATTTCTTTAGGAGGCTGGTCTCGCTTTGACAGTACCAACTACATGGATGCTCTTGACGAGCGGCGTCTCGTATAGCGTGGGAAAAAATGAGTCAACGGTGGATAACGTGCCGGGTCGTCCTCTAAACGTTGCTCGGCGGAAGTGCAACGGTTCCGTGTGCTGCGGCGTTGCTGCGGCCACTGCGGCATTGCCTGGCACTTAGGGAGCGCCGTTTGAATGATGGCCTTGCTTTCTTGCTCTGGGAAGATAAACCTTTAGCGCAGACCAGGCGTCTAGACGGGAGTGCAGTTGGCGTTGCCGCAAGCGCCGATAGAGCGCCCACGTCTGCACGCTGCTGCAAGCAGCATTTCTTTTGTTCTTTTATTACCTTGCAAGAGCACAACATAGCGGACGGGGTCCGATCGAAAAGGAAAAGCACTTGGTTCACGCGCTGTGTGACCAGACGGAACATTCGCCTGGATTGGGCTGCGTTGGATCGGAAAGCGTTTTAAAGAGTCTTTCTTGGGCTACTGAACGGGAAAATTTTGGTCTGTCTGTCTTCCCGTCTGTCACTTGATTCAGCCAGCTTGCAAAAGTGATCCATGATCGGCACAATAGTCTATGTTCATACTTGTCAGCTTTGTTGAACAAGAACAAGATATTACGCAAATATAAGGCCGAAAACCAATACACGAATGATATTTGCAGTGTTCCTTTATTAAAAAAATTACGGATGCTTGCTTTTTGAGATGGCAAATAAAATACTACATCAACTGCAGAAAATGGTCGTCTGCTGTTGCCCACGCTGCCTGGCGGAATCCTAAAAAAATCAAACTGCAACAACGAAAGGTTCCACGAGATAGGTTCCACGTTCCGTTTAACGCTCGTAGAGTAGGGCAACGTGGTTCTATAAACGTCGTAGTCGGGTGCCTCGATTCACGCGCGTCTCCGCCGTACGGCAGCACTGGCATCGAGGCACCCGAATTGGAGCAGTGGAACGCGGTAAATTTAAATTGACTTGAGCAAACCTCTAGCGTGTCATCTTGGAAGGGACGAGACGGGAGAGCAACAGCATGAGAGGTGAGCGGGAAAGAGAAGGGATGCATTTACCTGCCAGGGGCCCGCCAGTAGACTATCGTCTTGCGTCGACATTTGCAATGAAAGGAGCAGGTACGCGGCCATTTTTTATTTGAAACTGCGGACATCAACTGTCAGATGCGGGTCGCAAACATCAGTTTATTGTAAGGTAGCTCTTTTTTTAATTCTGACTACAGAGCGAGGTATGTTCACGATACTTTGGGTGTCCCCACCTAGTTCGGATCTGACCCGAATTCGATTTTCACGCTCCCCGCCTGCGCTCAGGTCAGCTCGAGTTCTTTGTTTTCATCGTGGCGGTTTTTCCCAGGGCCCCTGAAGGGTCGATGGGCTACACGCTGAACGCCCTAGTTCCCGTGTGTCATGTTCCGCGGGGCTTTTCAAAAGTTTCACGCTTTTCGCTTCGCGTTACAAGCAACTTCGGCGAGCTGCTTTTGTGTGAACGTTTTGAGGCCGGCGGCGAACATTTGATCCATGTTTTTGATGCGTCAGCAAATAATCTCCTCATGCTTGTTAATCTGTCCAACCATTGATGGTATTCACTAAAGCCTTCGAGTCACTGTCGCTCAATTCACAACGGCATATTTTTGACCTGTAATTAATGTTAGGTTTATAGAAAGCGTAATGCACTTCGTGTTTTGTTTCTTTCCAACAAGACGGCATGGTTTTACGGATAGCCAGACCCAACAGTGGAAAGTGTGACATACGGATCTTTCTGGAAAAGTAAATAGCTCTACGCAGGGACCATTGTTCCACGTCCCGGCCGATGTTGCTTCAACTCGCGTACCTGTACAGGCCTCCGAGCTGCCTTCATGCCCGTCATGTGCCGTTCGCCACTCGCAGTCGCATTAAGTTCCAAGTCTAGTTAAAATCAGTCAGACGCGGGTTCGTGAAAGAAATACGTTTGCTTACAACCACTCTCTGCACGAGGGCACGTACAGGGTCCCGTCAAAAGTAATCAGAACATAGTCTGGTAAATTTACAGGAATGTCCTCATCCGGAAGCTGCCTGGCTGCATTGGTGTGCCCTCCCTAATAAAAAAAGCTTACTGAAAATCGGTAATGGCTGTCATAAAGCCAGTAAGACAGATATTTTGTGATATTCACAAATCCTTGTTCTAGTTACTTATGACGGCACCTGTACACTTCTGAACACGGGTGGTTATAACGCCTATTTTAAGGCTCGGCTCTCGCATCTTGCACTGTTCGAAACCGAGCGGCGATTACGACACCGCATTTCATTTTGCCGCTTCACGCGGCGAGAGCTCACCCGCCTAGCGCTGGAGCTGCGTGGAGAGGCCACCCTGGGAGCACGTATGTGAAGGACACGTTGGCGAAGGCGAAGCAACGCGCAAAACCGGTAGCAGAGCCGACAAGCCTGTGTCACCACTACTTCCTTTGTAATTCCTGCTCGGTACAACTCTTTATGAAGCCGTAGTTTGGCAGCCTAGCTCTTTCGCTTGTCTTTTTTTTTTTTTTTTTTCAAGCCTCGTGCGTTAGCCTTACCACCTCCCCTCCGCCCCTTCAAGTGTTGCATGCGCTGTTGCGTTATTTACGTGCCCGTACTATGCGTGCTAGATATGGGAATCTCGATTAGATTTTTTAATCGCCAATTAAAGTTTGAAAGGTCGCTTACTGCGTGACATTCAATCATTGCTGCGAAAGGAAAGTGCAAAGGAAGTGCGATCACTACAATCGGCGAACTGTCAACTCGGGCCGAGTTTCAGGGGCTCTCTTAATACGCTCATCCCACGTGAAGATGCCTCGACAAGGCGATGTTATTTTGTTGACTGACTTATGGCCTTTATAACATGTCTTATTTTTGCCAAGTAACTTGTATTAAGATGTGCTGTTTAATTTAAAAAGGTCTCGGCGCTTTTTTTTTTTTTTTTTTTGCGGTAAAGCTGTACGTAATGAACCTATAGCGCTTTCGACCCGGGTCTTTGATTACAGAAAGGAAACATACAAAACACTTCAACCTAAAAGGAGCCCCTTCGGCGCTCGGGGTAAATGCGACGCTGTGATTACTTAGAGGGTCGATGCTCCTTCGAACGAGTTCGGGCTCCTCTAGCACGCTAGACAATCTTGCCGAGAGTTATCTAATTGCGTTAGCAAGTTGCGAGCTTCAGCTCTGGCGCTGTTCGGCCAAAGGAGAGGTGAGAACTGAGGGACCTCACCACTGGGTCCCACTCGGAGGCTATGGATTGCTCGGCTAAGTGCCGTAATGCCATTGCGCTAACCTGGTTTCAGCGGCTGTGAGCCCGAGGCTTTCATTGATCTGGGATGGACCACCAACGCGGCTGCCCTCCGCCGCTCACGAGCGTCGGGTCGGCCGAGGAAAATATGGTTGAAGATAATTTAGCCCTCCTTCGCACGACGGCGGGAAATTTAAACGTCACAGCACTGCCAAAGTTGGGCTACTTGCCTTTGGGTGCTTTGGTTTTAATACCAATATCTGCACCGCAAGTGTTCCGGTCTTCATAAATATTGTAAGCGACCGAAGGTGTACAATTCCTGAGATATGGTACTGGTATTTCTGCACCACGGCATGGTGTTCTTAAGGGCGAAATCTGCTGGCAGTACTGTCTGAATTCTTCATTTTCACTTATGCAAGAATGTAAAGTTACCTTCTGTCTTTAAAAAAGTTCAGTGCCAAGGGCAAACTCGGTTTTACAAAGACTACCTCAAGGAAAACGACACGTTTGTACATTCCAAGCTAATCATGCAAGATTTCTTCACAAACCAAACGAAGCTCGGCTGGGGAAAAAGGCCAATTCAGCGTTAATGGGGGCGTTGCTGAGCGTGGGGTTGGCAACGTCTGTCACTTCTGTTCGCAACTCATGCAACAAGCCATCGCACAATTGTAAGGTTAGCTGTATTCCAGTGTAAGCGGTCCTACCTCCGCACTATCGTCCCTCGCCCACTGATTTTTCACCGCGCGCACGGCAACGAGACCGCAATAATGCGTTGCACATAAAGAGCGCGTCAATTCGGGCTCTCCATGTGCAATGTGACAAGAATATTTGTCAAAATTCGGGATGGAGGGCAGCCTCTTTCCGGAAGTCTTAAGATGCCACGTCACCGGGTCCCCGCTACACTGAAGGCACCTGATCGAGGGTTGAGCGTGAGTGTTACCTTTCTTCATTTCGATTTGCCGACTCAACGACCACGGGGTGGCGAGATTGCCGCACTTTTTTTGCGTACCGTTAACATGTTAAAAACAATTTTTCTAGGGAGCGAAAACTATGTGCGGTTACTCAATTATCCCGGCGTTGTCGGTCAAGCTAAGTTCCCATCAGCTCCCCAGGTAGAGGTTGCGCAAATTTCGTTCAATCAGTATGCTTCGCCGCGTGCAACCCTTACTTGCTCCGCATCGCTCCAGGCAATTTCACCGCGAGTCGGCTCCCAAAACTCCTTCCAGCGCGCTCGGTGGAAGCCGCGTTTCCTACTCAGTCGTCGACCGGAGTTGTTCACTGGGGCCTCGGCTGCGACCGCATCGACCCACCGCGCCGCTAATGCTAACCGCACCACGGCTACAACACGCCGCCTCAGGGCTGCGCGTACGTGGGCCGGCATCCGTGATTAGCATGCTAACGAGCGGCGGGGGGTGCTGTTTTTCGTCGTGACGCGAGACCCCCACCTGTTGTCAGTGCGCCGCGCGACAGAGGCTCGTGAATAATGGGCCGTGCACGCTTATTCCGCGGCTCGGCTTTCCCCGTTGTCGTCGAGCGTGTCTGCGGTGTGTGTTTACACGCGCGCGCTGGCGTAACGCTACGCGGGTTGACTCGGCTGCCTGGCGCCGAGCGTGGGACGTCTTGCGTGCCGGATTCCCCCGCGACCGTGCACGAGAATGCGCGCGTCACTGGGCGTCTGACTCGCGCGCGGGTGTTTTACTTTGACGAGTTCTTCTGCTCTGACAGGACCCAAATGGGAGGCCGAGGCCCTTCGCCTAAAATCACTTAGCTTGCCGCTCAGTATAAGCTCCCACTTGAGGAGGCCTGTAGTGGGAACTTGTGGGAAGCCTGTAGTGAAGCCCACGCTGCTGTGCTAGTTGCAGATGGCTCCGGAGTAGGTATAGCGCTATTGGGGGCTGGGGCTGCCGGCGTATCATGTCGTCGCCGTCGTATTATGTAGTCACGGTACTAAAACACCGGGACAACTGTTTTCCAACGCCTCGTGCTAAAACGCAACGCATGCTAAAAGAAAAAGGGGATAATGGATAAAACCAGTTCAGAATAAACTAGCATGATTTTAAGGCTTGTCGAACGCTCCCTGTGCGCTTCAGCAATCGTCAAGCACAACTAGAAGCTGTTTGTTTACGGGTTATGTGTTACACTCAACTACCCACCGGCTCTCGACGGTAGGCCTGATTGGGTCGGGTGGTCGTTCGAAGTAAGAAAAGGCGTACTTAGCTGGTGCCAGGGCGTCGTTGATCACTGAGGAAGAGCCCCCAGGGCGAGGCGCGGGCATAGCACTGCGCTCGCGTTGACCCCTGCCACTACCCCAAACAGAGGCAGATGGGCCATGCGAATTGCTTGAATCCAGCACAATCCAGCGCCCAGTGAGCGCGCGCAGTGTGGCAAGACTTGCAATCTTTGAATACACTTATACACTGCATGTTCCGCCCCTCCGCAGGCTTGACGTTAGTGTAGATGGCCCGGGATTTTTTCAGCAAGAACGCGGTCCATTGGAGGGCTCTTACGGGTGTATCAAAGGTTGCAAAATAATACTGTGTGGACTTGAAGCCCAGGTATGTCTGAGCCGTAGCTACTGTGGAAAGGCTCCGATCCGTTGCGTCACCCATTCGAGTCCCGTTCTTAGCCGTCGATGCCTTTGTCTCTAAAACGCTAGAAGCCTTCTCAACGCGCTTTATATATGCATGCACAAGTACTCGCGTTGTACAGGGGTCGTGCGGCGAGGTTCCGCAATATTCCGTTCATTTCGTTTAATAGAAACGTTTGCTGCCGAAGCAGGTGTTTCTTCGTCCCTCGTCAATGTTGCCCGTACATATACGAAAGAGTAGCCGTTGCCGCCTGTATATATGCACCGGCGCAGTTCCTGTACCTGCTGTTGATACATTACTTTTTCTGTTTCCGCTCTTGCCGGTCTTGCAACTCTTGCTTGATTTCTACCGCTGCAGCGGGCTAGCCGTGTCTCTCAAACCACGAAGATTAAATGAGGGAGAAAAAAAGGGCTCCTACTCGAGCGTGGAAGACGCAATAAGGAAACGCGGAATTGCGGTGCGCTGAGGCGAACGTCCGGGTGCAATAAAGGTCCGCGTACTTCTCAGTGGGCTGAATACATCAGAGGCTGAGCGCAGGTGATGACTCAGGCCGTCTCGAGGGTGGGTGCGGATTCTCTCCAAGGGGAGTGCGTATCGACCCGTCAGAGTGGCTTCTTTTTCAGAAAAGAAAACGCGCAGGTTCGCCGTCATGCGTTCGCCGACGTGCTGCTCTGCAGGAAGGAGAATAGGAGACGGAATAGTAGGGAAAAAAATAGCTCGATAGCGTCCTGTTTAGAGGCATTGCATATAACCTAATAGAGGTACTAAGTGGACACCTGTACCGTTGTGGCGACGCCAATCTTCTGGTAGTCGAATAATGCGACCAGGGCTTTGCGCTGCGGTTAGGGCGAGTGTCATAGTTCAAGCATCAGGTTTAGCGTATCGGTCCAGGGTTAAGACATTCCATCTTCTGCTGTTAACAGTACCGTTCGTCGGTGTAAGCGTATCGCTCCAGTAGAACATGTTCGTCGGTTTTCCGAGGCTCACAGGCGAGATTGAGGCTGTCAGAACAACTACCCGGCTGACTCTAGGTAGTTTCATAGACTGCGGTTACCGTGGCGTTCCCGAATTCCTTCCTAAATCATATATGCTAGACTTCGAGCCCACTTTTGGCCCGTCAGCGCGCGTGCGGCTTTCACATCGCGGCTACCAACTGTTTGCGCTCGCTCGCCGCTGGCATCGCGCGAACCACACACCCGAGCGCCTCTGGGACCCGCTATCTTTGCCTTCGGGGTCGTTAAGCGCGCCGAGGACATATTCGAGCTCGTCGACGCCGTACGTGTTGACGAGACCTTGCTTTGGGAGAGCGCTAATTTAAAGTGCGCGCAATTGTGTCCGGCCGGCAAGCCTGCCGAAGTGTTTCCCCGGCTCCGGGAGGACGATGAAGTCGTTAATGAATTGCGTCGCCTGCGCGCGCGAAGATAGACGTGGCGTGCGGGACCCGCCGTAGTACGTCTGCATGCGTTCGCCTCTGGCGTCGGGCGTTGTGAGAGTGCTTATTAATAACCTCTCGCTCGTGATTTACGACCGGGAGGCCCTGCCATTTATACGGCTGGTCTCCTTTTTTAGTACGCGTTGTTGGATACATCCCATGTGACCTGCTGTGGTTTCGTCCTTGAATTGTCCGCTGGCCATGTCTTCCGCTTTAGCGCAAAGGGAAACAGCCAGGCTGGCTCTCGGGATGGCACTGTTGCGATACTACTCATCCCGCACCTCCGTATAGGCCGGACATCGTCTTCTCGGTTTACGTACGGCTGTCTTATCTTGCCAGCACTTTCCTTGTAGCCCAAACTTCAGCTCGGGGCTTTGTGCTACAAGTGTCGCTCGTGAACATCCTTCCGTCACAACGAAGTGACCCGGAGGTCGTGAATGCTCCCTGATATCAGAATTCAGTCCACTGCTCTAAGGGGTTTCTTTCTCGGCGTGAATTCGAGAACGCGCTTATAGTGAAAATAACCTAAATTGAAAAAAGTAACATTTCGTTCCTCATGCGCGTAGGAAGGCGGCCTTTCCACGCTGCTTTGATTTTTCTGCAGCTCAATCCGCCGTAATCGCTGATCATTCCTAAGACCGTCATTGAATAGCGATGCACGGGCACATGTCTTAGCGTCAGAATATATCGAAACGGCGCTATTCATTTCCTCAGCTTGTTTTTTTTTTAAATGCAGAGCATTTCAGTAACTCACGATGTCACCCGCGTTGACGTCCGTCGTAGTCCACACCGTCGTTGTCCGCACCCCTCCCCCTACGCTATATAAAAAAAAATACTATCCGGCGCCTGGTTTCGATCCCTCGACCCTGCGGGCGGAACGCAATGTACATGGTGCTCTACCCAGTGCGCCACAAAGCCGACACAGAATTGGAGGCTACGAACGCGCCTTATATCCTTGACTCATTCAAACTACGTCAAGAAGCTGGTGATACAACGCATTCACTACCACCAACTCCCCAAACACTAAACATTAACGCAATACACCCACCCCCTATGCGACGCATTTACTCGAGTCCCCCTGGCGGGGAGATGGGCCCAATTTTTTTTTTCCTCCCAGCCTCGCGTTTTCTAAGGACGTGCTCCATCTTAGCTCATATTGCCTCGTTCTTCTGATTCAATCCGTCGTACACCATTTAATATCTTGTCGGCGCGACTCTGAGATTCCCCGAGGAGGCCGGAAGGTTAAAAACGAACCGTATAGAGCCTTAGTAATGACAGCAAAAGAAGACATGCTTCAGTTGATTCTCGTGCGAGCTTAGACCTTCGCTAGAAAAGTTTCTTTCCTTCTTCAGTGTGAGAAGTAAAGCCAAAAAAAAAAAAAGACGGTGGGTGGAAGCGAATGTTCTAATCGACAAGGCTGTATAAAGGAACAAGTACAAAGGCTCACTATGGCGTATGTAGCACGAAACAACGATGAGGTATAAAGGGAGCGGCTTCAAATGCTAGAACAAGGCGACACACGGAGTCTTTTTCTCATGAAAAAAAAAAAGCGGGGACGCTAGAGGTGGATGACAGAATGATCCGGAGAAGACCGTCTGAAGGCAACGAGTGAGCAGACAGCCAGCCGTATATTCCTCCGCCTTTCGTCGTCGGGGATTTGATTATGGCTGGAAGACACGCGCGTAGAGTTCCGCCCACTTGCGTGCATACTCCTGTGCGCTGCGTTCTTCGTCGCGTGTTGCGTCTCCGCTAGGTTCCTTTTCTTTCACCCTTCGGTTCTTACGGTGCTCGTGGAGGCGTATAGCATAGTGTGGCGGTGCGTCTACAAATGTGCGTGTGTGCCTCTGCGGGGCAGAACGGGCAAATCACCCTTCGCTAGACCTGTAGCGCGGTCCCTAACTAATACGCCTTCCCGCTACTTAGTTACCACGCCCAGTTTTGCGCTATAGAACTGGTTTCGTGAGAAGTTGTTTATTCGTTCTGTTTTTTTTTTTTGTTTCCGCCAGCAACTAAACCGTGAAAACAGCAGTTTCGATATGAAATTGACCAAGTGATGCTGTCATCGTTATCACGTGACTAAGTGCAGATGACGCGAAAAAAGCGATGTGCCATATGCCCCTCCAAGAGGCCAAGAAATATCGTTACCACGTGACTAAGTGCAGATGACGCGAAAAAAGCGATGTGCCATATGCCCCTCCAAGGGGCCAAGAAATCTGGAGTTTAATGCTGTGGCGCCAAATGGCATGCTCAAGCTTTTGAGTGATTCAACTCGGGTGTACATTTTATCGCTTTTTTTTGTTGCTATATGAAGTAGCAAGCAAAGCTCGGTGCTAGGCTGACTGTTTTGCATAAGAGCTTTCTCCCGCTGTCTGTCTTATTCGTACTCTTCAGATGTCATTTTCCAGCAAAATATCGCCTGGCGTTGTCAGACACCCCGTTACAAAAAAAAAAAAAATTATCTGCTGCATAGCGCGTTAGACAATTTTAAAACACCGGATGTGGTCGCTATTAACTTTGAAAAGATTGTTCCGTTCTTATCAGTGTCAAGGCAATAACTGGCGGCTTATTTTTATTTTAATCTTACGTACAATGACGTCTCGGAATGTACTTGCACGTAAATCACGTAGGCACATTCTCGCTGTCATTTGGGTTTTTTTTAACTTAGCTCCCTATAGCTAAAAGCTCGTGTCTGAAATTTATGCTGACACAAATGTATGAATGAGTGCTGTTCTGTAGTGAGCTTCGTGAAGCATATTTACCGATTAATGCACGAGCGCACCCGCTTATTGAATATATTAATATCGTCTTCCCATGGCCGGCTCGTGCCTAGGCAATCTTATTTGAGGCTCACATAATAATTCGTGCGTGTCTAAAATGTTTTGCTACGGAACACTTTAACAAAGAAATGCGGAAACACCAGTTGATCGGTTTTAATTAAATAAAACTCCTCAAGCTCAAAAAGAGCTTGCACACCTTGAAGTACAGAGTTACCCGTTTTAATGATATCAGAGCTCCATGACTGTTGCGGTTCCGTAATACGCGCGTGTATCCTTACCGTACAGCCTAGTGGTGAGAACTAATACCGTACATTTCGCGCTTTCAGTTCGCAACGTAACTTTACTTCAATCCTCTTACCGCTCCCACTTAAATAAAAAAATTGCCTTTATCCGGTGAGACAAATCGAAATACTGCAGAAAAGAAGCTAACCCTAACCGGTTTCCGAGCACGTAGTTTGCGCCCAGACGCATCATCGACTGAATTGCAGCCGCGATGCTCGGCGCGTTTAATTTACTTCTGCGGCCGCCGCACGGCGCTCTTCCTTTAGCGCGCGCGCGCGCGCTCTAACCCACTCACGTCTCTCGTTTGCAGGAAGCGTATACGTTGGTAAGGACGGGCCAATGTTTATTCTGCTCTCGTCCCATCTCTGTTCAGGCTTTTGTTCCCCAGTATTAGCCACGCCTGATGGAGAGCGGCTCCGCGCAATATCCCCCTTCATTTTCGACTCGAGCTCGGGCGCACCGCTGCTCCTGCTTCGAGCGTCTTCGCGCCGTTCCCAATTTAAAGTGTGCGCATTATTATGCGAGGCCCAGCAGGGGGCGCTCGCAGCTGTGGCATGCTTTTTTTTCATATCCACGCGCTAATTATGCGTCGTCATATTCTTTCTAGCTGTCCTTTTGCTCCTTCGGTTGATGTTTTTTGCGTGATATCTCGAGGGATAATTGTTTCATCCACTCTTCGTGAGCTCGTCTTGCTTTCTTTCGAGGCAAGTCGTTGTTTGGCGGGTGGGATATTAAAAAAAAAGAAAAAAAAAAAAAAAGCGTGTGGCATGCGATCCTCCTTAACCACGCGAAGTTACTTCAAGATCTGACGAACATATATGCGTACGTTCATGGCAATTAAAAGGTGCGGGACAGGCTCAGGCATTTACACGTGTTTTGTCATTCACCGGAGTGCTATTTAGCGTAGCCTTCGCGGCACAACTTCGTTTGCTTTAGTTGCATAGCACTGGCGAGTCAAAGGAAGAGTCGTTTAAGTTTTATTTTTGTTTGGGTGTACTATCTTGGGGCTATTGTTCAATGAGCAAAAAAAAACAAACTGTTATCCGACTATTATATACCCCTGTCCCTCGGGCACTTTCTATCGCGATTGAGTCTATCTGGATGGAACTCGATCCGGACCCTAACCTTAGCACCCACACCTCATTTACGAAACTTTTACAATATACTCCCGACATCTGAACATGGTACGTTGATTTCTTTAGCAAGAGCAGTGTCGCCTCCTTCAATCAAACGTCGATTTGAATTTCCAACCATTCTCGTTGCTGTTTTAAGTGGTCTCTAGTGCAAAGAACAAGCTTTCTAATCGAAAAATACGTTGCGCGAATCTATTTGTATTAACAGAATTGTTCAGGCCGAGACAAATACACCCGGCGTAGACAAAACCCCGACCGCGCGTGAACGCGTGCCTCGCGGCAACCGCCCGGCATCGCCCAGGCTCGCCCGTGGGCTTGTGCCACATGAGGAGCTCCTGCCTTCGTCGTCGTCGTCGTCCTCGTGCAGCGACCGGCGCGCCCGGGTCCGCCGCGCAGAATGCGATGACGACAAATCTGTGAAGCCATCGCTTCATAATGCACACGTGGAGACGGCCACCGGATGAGCTCACGAAGTGGAGGTCTACCGAGGTGAGGACGGGCTACAAGAGGATTTTCCTTGCGCGGCTGTGCCGTCGGAGGACTCCGACGAAAGGAGTAACGAAGATTGGTACTGGTAGAAGCTGCGCAAGCTGCGCCAATTTTTTTTTTTAATGTATAAGGGGCAGAAATAATCTGCAAAAACCACAGTCGCGCTTTCTCTCAAGTTAATCATCTACTCATCAAATTACAGAAAAACGGAAACTTAAAGCATTAAAAGTAAAGAAATTGTTCATACAATCGCGTATATTTTTAATACAATTTATTTGCCCGCGCGCGGCCTATTTTATCGAGCCGGCTACCTCTTGCTCCACCTCTCTTGGCTTCCACCTTTGCTCCACCACCTGCTAGGAGACTGATGCTTCCTCCATACGTTCACATTCGCGAAAATGACTCGCCTGCTACGCGAGCTCAGCCACTCCAGCGAACACCAAGGCAATCCTGTGTACCTAATTTCGTTTCCGACTGCGTAACATGTTGCGAGCCGCGTGAGATTAGACTTGTAAACGTGAGCTGCCACATCCCTCGTATCGGTACGCGCACCTTGTTAGCCTTGCGCCAGTAAGCGGGCAACATTTACATCTTGCTCGTTTCGTCCTTCTGGCAAATTGGCAGCAGAAGCAAATTTCGCCTCGTGTGCACGGATATACTTCCAGACCCGGCGCCTTGCATCCGAACGCGGCGCATGTGTTGTACGACAACTGGTTCTCCATTACGCCGATTAGTATATGCCGCCCTCGCAGATTGCGAAAAACCTTTAACACATCCAGACGGCGGGCGTCACATTTGGTTTTCGCGCCTTTTCCGGCGTTCTGCTCGTCGCCGTGTCATTGCACGATTTCGTGGATAAAATACCTTCCGGGAGAGTCGGTGTCTCCTGACGTCCTTTAAGTTTCAGCCGCTTCTACCCACTCCTCCTGGGTCCTTCTCGCCTTATTGTGGCGTCTGTGCCGGCGCCGAACTTCGGACAAAGCTGCGTGGGAGGCACCGCCCCGTGCGCCATATTGTTTCATGACTGGAAACAAACGCGCAGTGCCGCTCGGTGCATTCGTCTACCGGCGGGCTAAACATAGATCCCCGAGTGTGAGCTCTGCGCCAGACCTCGAGTGTTTTCCGCGGCCTTCGCCGGCATGATTCAGTTGCCGTCCCTCTCGAGCACTCGCACTGGCAATGACACACTCCAGTTACTCTCTGGCGCGCACCGCCAGCCGCGGCCCGGATTGCAACTCCCCGTGCCGTTTTTCCTGCACCGTCTCATCCGTCAGGCGCGTGTCGGGCAGTTTCCGTGCTTCGCCGCCGAGGCCATGCCGGCGAGTGATTGGCGTTCTGGCTCGACTCGCACACGCCACCGTGGTTCTACAACTAGGCACCTTAGGTTAGTCCATTGAAGCAGCTCAAGGACGTGCTAATGAATGTCGTTCAGTCCTGCAGGTGACTGAAGCAACGACGATGCGAGGATCTCCGCACCAGAGTTACTTGATGTATAAGGAGTTGCAAAACCCCGTATAGGCCCCGTGCATCAAAAAGTGGCCCCACCACTGGACCATTGTTTTGGATTTTCCTGTAAAGTGGTGCAATCTGTTGGTGACAAAATGAACTATTCAACGTGGTTCGATGATTGGAGCGAAAAATAGTATTTGGGTGCTTACGTAAATTTGTTGTGCCGAAGAAGCCCAGTATGTTCATATATGCATTCGAACCTAGAGTAGTAAAAAAATGCGGCTGTGTGGTCAGCAAGGTGCGTTATCGCCTGCGCAGTGTCGTCTGCTCTGCGTCATCTGCGGTCTTCCGGTGGCAAAAGAGTTAGAAATAGCTTCGACTGCTTTACGGAAGCTTGAAAGGATTATTTAGAGCCACTGCATCAGCTACAGGACTAGTTTTGGCATACAGGGTGATGTAGGCAGGGCGACAACTGCACATTTAGTACTTCAGGTCCGACCTTTGTAGTGCTGGAGTGCCCGAACAAGCGCCAATCGTTTGCGGCAGTTGAGCAGACGCAGAAATCATCGCAACAAAAAACCGCAGCTAGGAAAGCAATGAATAACTTTAGAAAAGTACAAAAGTAAAAAAAAATGTGCACCTCTAAAGTTCCCCGTAAATTCTCCGTTTGAATAATTAGTTTTTTGAATAGTGCGTGCAGTGGCCGCGGTGGCACCACCGTAAGTACGATCTAAAGCGGGGCGGGGGCAGGTGTGGGCCTTTTTTTTTTTTTTTTTTTTTTTTTTTTCGGAGTTTCGCAACTGCCTGCATCGAAGAGCTCTGCTCCGCACTGCATGCTTTAGTTTGCTGACAGTACTGCGGTGCTCCGACTCGCTTCTTGCCTCCGTGCCAGGATTCCGTGTCGTCTGGGCCGCCTGATGGCCGGCATGCGTGACGGGAAGTCTAGTCTGCCTTCGCTTGGCACCCTGCGCGATGTCTGCTCGCCGACTAGACCGTGTCTCCGAGACCTTTTGGCACCCTCTCCTTCGCTTCTGATCTGTCGGCATTTATTTGTGGGCACTGGTGTCGGTTCGCTCTCCGGAAAGAATAACTCAACGTGCTGTTTGAACGTCTGACGTGACCCAACTCGTGGCGACTAATTCAGTAGGTTTGGTAGCTCGCTTACGTAATTGTGTTCAAGAATTTAAAGGGTCACGAAGTTTGGAGTAAGTTAAGATTTTTTAAAATGACTGCTGTCTTTTTCGTTGCGCAGCAACAAATGTCTGCGGCTTTCAAGTTTGCGGACGTTAAGGGCTTTAAGCTTGTTACAGCACGGCTTATCGAAATCTTCATGAAGCCAAATTAACAGAAAAAAGTGACGTCCAAATTAAATTATTTGTTGTTACGGCTTTTCAAACTTGGCTCCGAGACCAATTTTTTGCCAACTGTGTGGCTAAATGGTACGAGCAGTGCGTTTTGGTGCTGAAATAAACCTACTAATAAATAATAAAAAAGTAATAATAAATAAAATATACATATATATATATATATATATATATATTAAAAAAATAACAAATAATACAAACTAATATGTGCTTTGTTCCTCGTTGTTTCCCTCCTATTGTCAGGTATGACAGTCGCCGATGATGTTCAGCTCCATCCTCTCTGAAGCCCCGTTTTAACGAGTGGCTTGGATGTCGCAATTTCTAACTAGATATTGCGCATATTGTATGCCTTCATTCCTGTATTTACCATCAAAATGGCTCGTACCCGAGTCACTAAAAACGTTCAAATGGCACTTGCAAGTGCCGTGTTTTTTTTTTCATTTTTCTTAATATTCTAGTTTCAATTCAATTTTAAATTCTGACATTGTCCTACATCTGAGGCCCTTACGGCAATGAAACGTAAAAAAAAAAAAAAAAAGCGGCGGTTTGTTTAGGTTTTCTTTTTAGTGACTTTGCCGCAAGTCCTTCACGCTAAGCGGGAAAGCTACCCTTCAGTTCGAGTGTCTTGACATCACGAGCGGCTCAACCGGACCTAGCAATTCCAAGGCAGTTTTGTTTCCGCTTCAATTTGACCTCGAATAATTTGTCTCATCGAACCTTACCAATTTAAGACTGATAACGTGTAATCAGTAATTCGCTCAAGCATTACGAACCTGCAAATAGGGATGTTCTTTCGACTGATTATACCCCTTGGCTTCGCAGCGCGTAAACGGACCAGCGACAAGAAAAGTGACTGCAAACAAGCGCTGGTTCTTGTTTGTATTCCCTCTTCTTTGTCCTTGGTCCGTTTTCGCGCTGTGAAGCTCATAGATTACGAACTAGCCGGTACCATCACGCTCTTATGCTCATATCCATCCAGCTTGATTTTTTTTTTTTTTTTTGGGGGGGGGGGGGGGGGGGGATCTGAAGGCGACTCCTCCTTCTGTGAATCGCACTTAGAAACAAGCTATTTCGCAACAAATCATGTATAGCACCTGTTCCACCGCAATTTTGCTTGATTTATTAGATGTCCACCGCTTGGACAATGTTGTAAACGTTTTATTGCGTCTACTTGACCAATTCGTATTCAACTTATCTGGGGTATCTCTGCTAGCGAAGATCTGCTCAATAATTCATATCCTTTACCTATTTTTAACGCTCTGTGGTAGGGCTTGGGCAGTTCACCTCCAGCCGTTTCCTTTTCTCGTTCTTATGAACCTAATTACGCAGTTCTCACCTCCAGTAGATTTCTCTTTCCGCCGGTTAACTTTGGCTACAGCGCAGCCAAGTCAACTGGCATTGCAGCCACTCCAAGAACTGGCTCCTCAACCTCACCTAACCCTAACTCCGGCGCGGCGATAGATCGCGTGACTTCCCTCGGTAACGCCGAATGCCCTCCGTGCTTAGCTGCACCGCGGCATCGCGTTTTCTCCCTCAGTGGCCGTCTTGTTGCAACGCGTCCTCTCCTCCTCCTCCATTACCTCCTCCACCCCCTGTCACTGCCGTCGTCCATCCGTTTACGGTCCCAAGAACATCGCGCGCGCGCGCTTGCGACGAGCCGGCCGCGCCCACTTCGGGCCGAACCTCACCCTTGGCGCTGCAGATCGGCGGCGAGATTCACTGGCGCAATGTAGTGACCACCAGCCCGTACTTCATTGACTCGAATGGACCCCGGGACGCCTCCCCACTCCTCCTCCTCTTCCTCCTCCTCCGCGTCCCCCGTCCCGATCATGACGCGCGGACTGCTTCTCCTCTGCGCTCCTCCTTGCCTTCCGACCTTAACAGCTCAGAGGACGGCGCGAAAGGTGGAACGGAGGAAATGTAGCATCTTGCCCCAATGTCTGCGTGTGCTTGCTTACATTCTTCTTCTTTTTTTCGTGCTTCTCACCCGAGCTGCGACGATGTTCCTTCCGATGATGACCGCGGTTACCCCCTTTCCCTTCGGCGCTACTTTTACTTTCTCATGTTCTTACGAAAAGCTCCTTGCAGACAAGCCTGGCGTCTTTGTATCTGTTTCGGCTTTTCTCTTTCGTTATCGCGGGTAAGTGCTTTCCTGTCGGGCAGTCGTTCTACCGGAGTGCCGTAACAACGGCCCGTTCTCCTGCCGGCCTCGCAGTGCCGGCACTCCCCCGGTTCCTGGCGCGATGCTTCTTTCCTCCACGTCGTTTCTTTTTCTTTTCGAACGCGCGGTATCCATTCCGCTCAATGTGGCTTAGGCATGGCTGCTCCTCTCCTGATGCGTC
Source organism: Haemaphysalis longicornis (assembly GCF_048455015.1). Taxonomy (NCBI): domain Eukaryota; kingdom Metazoa; phylum Arthropoda; class Arachnida; order Ixodida; family Ixodidae; genus Haemaphysalis; species Haemaphysalis longicornis. Next base: position 17,811,613 of record NW_027526422.1, read on the forward strand.
GTTTCGATGGTGATGTTCTTCGGCGCGCTATATACGGGCGGCATGCTTTCGCGCGCACAGCTGTCGGGGCTTTCGCAACAGCCTATGTACCGCGGTCGTTATCGATGGCCAGGGCTGCAACTTACGGCCGCTCTCTTTTTTTCTCCCTCGTTTTTACTATCATTCGTTCGTCAGTGGAGGCGAAAACTGGTTAAAATTCTTACTCTTTACACCCGTTCTGGCCAGTCTACCGAAACTGCGAAAAATAGGGTCGGTAATAACGCGACCGCGTTATGAAGGGAGGTAGGGGGAGTGATGGGTGGAGATGAGGACAGTTAAGCAGATCCCGCGAAAAGCGGAGGCTGTCGTTGCACCGAAAATAGTTTCTCCTGCACGTAGGAAACGTCGATAAGGCGCGCTGTGCCGCAAGGAGGATGGCCGTAATGGGAAGGGGGTGCCTCTTAAACAAATGCGCGCACATTCTCCTAATGGACGCATACGGAAGATATATGGCGCTGCTGGCCGCCAGACAGAAGTCGTGCGCGGACTGAGCTTGTTCTTAGAGTTAGCAGTTTCCATTTGCGCTATACCGTGCTCGTCAAACCGTGCTTTACGTCTGCGAACCTCGCTGAAAATCGAGCAGAGTTAGTCATAAAAGCGACGGCGTTAAGTTTTATTTTCTTTCTGTAGCTACTTTAGTTGCGTAGACGCGTTTATCAAGTTTACGAGAAAATTGTGCGGCCTGCGTAAAATGCCTCTGGTTGTAGACTTGCTTTTGAAATGATGCGAATAATATTCAGAAACCTCTAACGCCTTTAAGCGTCAATTTGTTATAAAAAGTACGATGCGTTGTTAACGCGTTTCTTGGCTATCCGTTACGAACCGAAAATAAGCCGACGGGCAATGCTAACTGGTTGGCTAGTGTGTTGGAAGCAGTAGTCAAGGGCGCTGAACAGTCACTGTGGAGGCGCGATTTTCAGAAATGACTCGCCTGATGACGTATAGTCCCCACGTGCTGTAGTGTCGCGCATTACTCCGCTGGTCAGAGTCCGAACAATGCGCCTGCAGGGGCTGTGGATCAGCCTCCATAAACGGTATTCCTCACGTGCCGCCAAAGTGCCATCTTCTAATGGTTAGGCAACGCTGCTTTACCCTGGTGCTTCAAAAAAAAAAAAGCATTTCCTTCTGATATTGGTGGCTTTGCAGTTCGGTTCCAGTGATACTCAGAGGGCGACCTAACCTAAAGGGACCAGGAAGTCAAAATACAGTTTTTAGGACAAGCAGGATTTCTCAATGAACCAAATTTAACGCAAACTTCGTCTTTTTCTTATTTCGACAAGGTTTTCGTAGTAGTGGCAATTCACCGGCCACTTTCTCGCCCAGACCTTATGCCGTCACTAGGACTCGCTTGTGCGATTGGCGGAAACTAGAGTCACTAAATAAAAACCGTATATAGTGACACTAGCGGAAACCTTACAAAGTCACCGTCAAGAAACGTACGTCTATGTGCGAATGTATATAGTTGCACCCCTAGTCCCGTTTGATCCGCACCATTTGAACGGTAACAGGGAGCTGGCGCACTGTTCCGAGTGTTCCCCTATTTCTTACGTCACTACTCACGTTGTGAACAGTAAAATTTGACTTGGTTTTACCGCTTATCTATTTTTGGTGAAAACGTACTTTGAGGTCGGAATGGAGTTGAGTGAGTTGCCAACTACTAGGCTTTTCCTAAAGAGGGAAAAACCGATCTTCAAATAAACAAGGCTGTATTTTGTTTACTACTGGAGATGCTGAGCTGAGAAGCCAGAACGTGGGACCGCTTGCTGCAGTTGCGAAGGACAGAAGTGGCGTTCATCTGTCGCGGATGCTGAGCGGCCCCCCTTTCTCAGTTCCAAGGACCCATTGCGACTAATCATCACTGGGTTTTGCGGTTCGCATGTTCTATGCATTTTTTTTTACCATTACTTATTCGAAAGGTTCCGATCTCCACCTTTCCAATTCTTCAGCCCGTTCTCCGAACGTAATCCCCGGTCGTATTACATTAATTACCATCACTTGTGCTAGGTAATTCTTTAAATGGCGGTTTTCTTCGTTCAAGTGCGGTGAAACAATATCTCGCACATCCCTGCCGTCGGTGAAGCCATCGCCGGTGTTTCTGAAACGAACACAACACTGGCGGCGTATATTTCTAGAACTGTCTTCGTAAATCGACGCACCGTAGTCCTTTTCTTCAGCCATCGCTCAGACACGTGTGCCACGACAGGTGGCGTACGTGTGTCGCGTCCCAAAGAGACTGTCCGAAGCAGAGGCCGAGCCGGGCCGTGAGCTCGGGAAGCGGCGACCTTCTTTTGGCGGGTTGTGCTCGATCGATGACCCTCTGAAGATGGAAGGGTTGCCCGCCTCATCACGTGCCGATGGGGCCGACGCGTCGACAAAGAGCCTGCATGCCGACCGGGCGCCCTTTATTCCCCCCCCTTCCCCCTTTTTTTTTTTCTTTCGCCCACTTTTGCCGCCAAGACCTGCGGCCGCTGCTCAAGGACTCGACCCCACCCCTCCTTCGTTTCGAGCATGTCGCATGCCCCGTGCGGACGGGGCGATTGGATTCTGCATCCCGTGAGGATCACCTTGCCGAAATTGCCTGCCTATTCCATTCTTTTTATCCCTCATCTCTCGCACCTGCCCAAGCCTTCTGTTTCTTCCCTGTTATGTTTTTAGTAGACGGTGGGTGGGACATCGCCTTAAGCGCCATTCTACTAGGCATTTAATCTTTTCGTGCCTGCACGATGACTGCATTAGATGCGTGGTGCGAAAGTGGCTAAAACGTTCTGCTGACCACAGGGACGCGGGCCGCGCTTTTGATCTTTGTCGTGGCGACTCCTCTTGACAGAGGCGCGAGACTAAAACGCCAATTTTGTTATTACAGCACACATTAAAAAATCCCAAGGTGGTCCTAATTATTCCGTGGCCCCCCCAATACGGCGAGCTTCAGTTCAAGTTTCACCTTTGCTGTGTAAAACACAAAGATCTTTGAGGCATTGAGATTAAGACGCATCTTATTGAAGCCGTTGAGATGTACGAGATTGCTTCAGGGGCAAATTCGAGGAACTCGACCGTAGGCACGCATACTCGAGCCTTGTGCCTTCAAAGTTCTGCAGAATAACCGCACTCGCTCCACTAGTTGCCACAGAGATTGCCCGTGTACTTCACGCTGCGTTTCAACTCCTCCCACGCATATCATACCGTCCTCTTCCACACGTGTTCACATTGCCTTGTGTTGTCTTGTCGACACTTCTATTCCTCCGCGATCCCATCCCCCAGCTTTCTAAAAACGTTTGCACAATGTATACATTTACCTCGCGTTGATGTCGTAACGCAGCACCTTCCCGGAGGATTCTCGAAAGGAAATAGATACCGCGATAGAGGCCGTCGAGATGCTTGCGTTACCCCTTCGATCATCGAAAAAAAAACTGGAAGCGTCTGAAGGCTCAGACTTTGATCCCGACGTGGTCTCTTCCGCGCTTTCATGTTGTCCTCGGCGCCGTTTCTTGGTTGCTGTCTCGGAGATTTTCCCACCCTTAAACACATCTGCGATGATTCTCCATATTTCTTATTTCCCCCAATGGAAATTTGATTTCCAACCCAAAATGGCTCCGTTCATTCAGATGCTCCCTCTGCCGACCGGTCTCTTTCTTTCGTAATCTATTTTTTTCCCCGCTCTCTCCTTTGAGACCCTCAGTGCTTCCCTCCGCGTTTGTCTCGAAAGAAGTGCACGCCATTCCCTAAATTTTCGACGGCTGGAGGAAAACGGAAAACGTCGAGATCGACTGAACGACGAAAGAAAAAAAAATCGCGGGGAACGATTTTTCACGCTTTCTCCGAAACGTGCCTGTCCGCAGCGGTCGAGAAGACTTTGAAGTAAGACAAATGGCGCCTTAATTCTTTCCTCACGCCAGCCTCCCTTTCGGACTTCGATTCCGCTTTTATCTCCTGTATTAGGCGTTGCTTCGCTGATCTCACGGCCCCGTTATAGTAACGGCGTTTTTTTTTCTCTCTCTCTCTCTCTCGTAGTTTGCCCGAAAGCTTCGAGCGGCTGCGTTTTGGGGATTTGCTGCTGCTTGGCTGCGGGAGTTTGCAGTCAAGTTTTGTGCCAGTTAAATTAAATACACCCGCCTCGTTGACGACGAAATCCGCGCCGCTTTTTGCCGGGATCCAATTTACGCGGCTGTTTCTGGTCGTGTGATGCTTTTCGCTCTTTCGGATGTAAAGGCATGAAATTTACGCCAACGGATTCATGGATTGTACGAAAAGACCAGAATTCTCCGTACTAAGATTGCTAAAAACTCTACACCTATGAAACCTCGGATGTAAGGCCTCGTATTAATTCGCCTTTCTGGCGTTTCAGGCTTAATTTTCGGTATGCCTCTGAATCCAATCTTTCTTGTTCCCAATATTGGCACTGCCTTTTCCCCTTTACGTACCGCGCTTCATAATTCTACGCTCGGGGCACTTGGCTCCCACTCCAGTCGCTAGCGGAGTATCAGCCTTGTACGAGCTCTTTTCAGTGCTTGCCTTTTGTCAAAGCAGCAGTCGCCGCTTTCGAGCCATTGACACGTTTTAAGACCAACCGGTCGGCGCTTTCGCAGTGTCGTTAAACTTGGCCTGGGAAGCGTTTAATTGCTCGATTGCGCGCCGGTCGAGCATGCCTTGGCTTCCGCTGCTCAGCGCTTATCGTCTAACGGGAAGTGTCACCGTAGCTCGATGCCAGGCCGGTAATTACCCCTTGTTGATTAATCTTCACAAGTTACCTGTAATTGAGGCTTCCTGTTTGTTTATTTTATAGTGTAGCGGCATTCAGGTATCACTGCTCAATAGCGTTGGAAGGTATTCGAAGTGTTAATGTTTTCATCCTGTCAACACGAGGGAATTCAGGCACCAATATATATGGAGCAACGGTACCTGCTGGCTAGGCGTGCTGCGCAAGTTTTTCTTCCGCATAGTAGCTCGTGGGCATGTTTTTTTTTTTTTTTTTTTTACTTTCGTGATTTTGTTTGGAAATGAAGGGCCACTGGCGTTCCGTCGTTAACTGCCCGGTAATTATGGTCGTTTCTGCAGTACTGCATAGACGTCTGTGCTCAGAGTGCAATGATGTTTACATACGCTCGAAAATACCCCGGAAGCCAGTTTTTTAGGTCTGCATCGCAAGCCGTCCGCCCAGAGGGGCGTTCTCTCTCTACTGGCATCTTACGCCTCGTTAACTTGTCGCGTCTCGACGTTCGTGTCATCGCTGTTATTCCCCGTCGGCGCCTGCCGCTCTGTTCAGAGCAGCAGACTTCCTCCGGCATGAAAGCACATCCAAAACCAACACGAAAAGGCGCCTTTCATTCGATGCGACCATGCGCTCTGTAGCAGCTGACGTAATTGCGACCGCTGGCAACGCCCTCCTAGACGCAAGTTTTCCTTCGCGTGCGCTTGGTTGGGCGGCCGAAGTTTACATTCACTCCGGCTGATAGTCTTGCTCTTTCGTCTTACTGGTGTTATGAGTGGGCACATTAGTTGGGTATACTCCCCAACCGGTTTGCGGCCGCTTACAAGCGGTTGGAGGAGCTCGTGCATGCCACCTGTCTGCTGCATGGGCTCCGCTCTGTTCTCCATCACCTCGTTAATAAGCAAGCGCTGCCCGACGTTCACTCGCTATCACGGAGCAACCGTAGTCCGGTCCCACTTGTCCAGACTGGTTGCACAACCGCATGTTGCTTACCTCCTTGCATTGCACTTGTCCGTGAACTTTCCCTTCTTTGTGGCGCTTTCATTGTCTCGAAGTATACGAACTGTGTTGCCCTCACGTCAAGCGGAACGGAGCTTTCGCGGCAACCCGTCGGAAAACTTTGTCCGAATGTTTGACGACACGTTGTCGCGCTGCGGCGCCAGGCATGCCGAGCATTGTAAACCTGTTTCTACTCGAAACAAAGCGCAGTCGATCCAAATGCGTCTCGGCCGCTTTGTCTTCATTAGCACCTTCACAGACAAGACACCGCACCCGCTATAGATGAGCCTTTGTCTCCGATTAATCACGCCCGTATCGTTAGAGCTCGTTACTCTCGTTAGAGCTTCTCGCCATTGTTCGCTGAGAAAAAAATACATAGTACATGCTCATACTGCCCAAGGACGCGTACATTGATGTGAAGGCCTTGGCAGCACGGGTTTGCGCCCAGACTCCAGTTAATTGAGAACCAAATCGTTACAGCAGAGTAGGCGGAGGCTGAGGCAGGGGTTCAGCCTTGAAACTAGTTACTGGCGGAGAGGTGGACCATAGCAGAGCGGATAACCTGTCTGGTACAGTACACGGTGGTCGAAAAACGCGACTGGGCGTTCGCAGAAGGGCCGAAATCGGTGTGCGCATGCGCAGGTGTGCCCACCACGTACGTACCGGGGTCAGTTCGCTCTACCCGAACTCTGGTCAACGTTCCCACCGCATCGCATGCACGCAATGATCTCCGCATGCATTCCCACTCGGAGAATTGAGTTAGGCGGCGCGCATCCGTGGACGTTGGGGAAATACACACAAAAAAACGGATAAGGGGCAATACGCTGCATGGAGCACGTTTAAAGCAGGTTTGCGGTAGGTATTCCTACTCGGGGAAGATCTAATTAAGCTGCTGCGTCCGTGAACGTTTGGCAAAAAAAGAGAGAAGGATAAGAGTATGCACTGGAGAACCTTTTAAACCAGGTTTACATTTTTTTTTTTTTTTGCTTGGCATGCTTTGCGCGTACCCGTCCGGGAGCGCCAAGAGGCAGAGTACCGACTGGCTATATGCTTTCTTTGTTATACTTTTCACGTGGTTATTCCTGTCTTGTGCCTCCCCCACCTCGCAAACACGCGGGAACGCGGACGGTCACGCACGTATTTTCTTCCTTTTGTGCGGACTTCGCCTTTATGGCAACGTTTCGTATCTTGTCTTTGTCGTTCTGGGTAAATTTTGATTAACAAGTGATGCGCAATACGAAGGCGCACCTAGCCAGGATCGAATCCATGGCGGAGGTGGGCAATACGGCAACTCGTGCGGATACATACGAGAAAGCTCATCGTATAGCGGCGTTTACTGCATATTTAGGCGAGCTTGGAACTGCACGCGGGGAAACTCAGCCGCAGAGCGGCGCGTTTCCCCCAAAAAATGCGTCCAATTGCCGTACACCGAATTTTACTGATATGATAAAATAGAACTTGCACCTTGCTGGAATCGCTCTCATCTGTGCAAGTTAGTGTACGTAATCGGATTAGAAATATAGCTTGAACTTAGACGAACTCCAGAAAGAAAATACACGTCACTGCGGTAGTCTATGTTCAAGCTGATTTCCATCCGATGGTGTGCCTAGCTGGTTATTTAAAACCCTCCATTGTCACCGAAATACCTGAAAAAGACCGCATGGAATTTGTTCGTTTAGTTTTTCATTCGAAAGAAAAAAATTCGAAGATGTATTCGGGTAAACGGTAGTCCCAGAAGCAGAACATAACTATGTTATTTACATCGCGGTGGACAAATATACGCGCTTACTGTTAATTTTTCGATACTACCGCTAAGCTAAACTGAGTACTACCCTCTTAATGTCTCCTTACTATAACTCCACGATGACTGAGCAACAGAAAGCAAAAAAAAAAAAAACAGATCTGCGTCCTTGCTCGATTCTCTGAACCTCCTGTGCTGGCATTGTTTCGCAGTACCATGACCCACTTGCCCATCCTTAGCTGGCTTCCTTGAGCCCGAATAAGCTGTTCTACGCGCGTTTCTCGGGGCTGCGTAAAAATAGCCCCATCCTAGGACAAAATGGGCTGCGGCCTGGACAGCAGCAACCCAGGAGTCCTTTGGGAGAAAGCTTTTCTAAAGCGAAATGGTTATTGTCGGAAAACGGCTCGCCACACACTTTCAGCTTCTCTCATTAGGGCGCAAGCCTTGTGCCTCGTCAAGCGCGAAAAGTGACCGCCGTCATCTGCTTCCGCGAATGACAAGAATGGCCGCCGTTGTAAAGGGAAAATAAACACATTTTGTTTGGTATAGTATACCAAAGCTATAGTATACCTTGCTAAAAAGCGTCGTAAGCTTTCCCAATGCTCAACCATCGGCTCAACACAGTTATTTGATGGGCTATGGGCACGTATCGTGTGGATGAATGCGGGGAAATGCTCACAGCTGCAGATATCCCCTGAGAGAGGTGGTCAAACTAAAGCCTTCCGTATCGTGGTTACATTATACTTCGCTCGCGTCGTTCTAATAGCGTGAAGCTCGATCAGTGCAGCGAATGTAACGTGAAAGTATGAGCGCAGTTTGCATAGTGCTATAGCTATCTGTGCAACCGGTGCCGTGCACGACTGCGCTCCCATTTTGTAGCGCCTTTGTCATTTGTCATTATCATTCTCAATCCATTTTTGTCATTATGTCGGGCAGCAATTCCGTAAGAACGCGAGTTTTCCAACGGGGATGTTACAATATCCGACTCCTTTTCCAGCATTTTGCAAAATCGTGAGGATGCCTTCTCTACGGAGATAAAATTTGGCAATTTAAAAGCCTTTATCGTGGGGTTCTTCACAGCTCCGTTGCACAAGGTGGTCGTTTCCCAAGCTTTGTCGCGAATGCACCGCTCCTTCTTTACCCTTTAAGCCAACTAACGGCGCGCGAAGATAAGAGCGACATGTTTGCGACCGCGTTGAAGGTGTGCCCAGAATGCGAGCGATTGCAGGCGACGTCCCCCTTTTCCGGTCGCTTCTCGCCGAAGGGTCCTTTTAGCTCGGCCGAGTGACTCTGAAATTGCTCATTGCGGCGCATTGCACGGGTTTCGGTCGGCTGTTAGCGCGCCCGATGCATTAACGCGAGAATGTCTGCGCGGATTCCTCGGTCGCGAACCCGCTAACGACTCCTGGGATTGCCTCCTACACGCGTCGTCCGCCCTCAGTTGGGTTTTACGACTGAGCTTTCCGGGGAATACGGCGAGCGTTTAGGCGGTGCTCCGAGAGCCTTGTGGCGTGCCTGGATTAACGCCTTCGCGTTACGCGGAGGCCGGAGTCGGGCCTTTCACTTGCGCCCCTTTAAATCCACATTAAAACTGTAATACTTTACTCCACGTAGCCGTAATTGAATAAACAGTGCAGTTAAAACCCCGTATACTTGCTCCGTGTCGGGAGCATTGCAGCGCTCTGTTGTGGGCTTGTTCGGATGTGGGGGCACTGTAATGCCGCAGTGGGTGTAAAACCAGGATTGTGTAATGCTAAAGCTCACACAGCTAAAACACAGCTTGTGCATGCATAAAAGATACGAAGTGCACCGTCTCCGCACGTCGTACAAAATTCCTAAATATTTTATGCTGTTTGCTGTGGAACTAAGCAGCAGTTTTTTTTTTTTTTTTTTGCGTGAACATAGTTCTGCAGTTGCGAATTCCGTAAACACTAATCTAACGTTGTATAAACTTGACGCTCACATACTCGTTCACACGATTTTTTCCTTACGTACACACGTTTTCTTGGCTTCAGAGCCGCGATGTTTTTTTTTTTCTTCACTTTGTTAAATTCAAATTTTTCATAAATGAAATAACTCGCATCGCTGTTCCTACTGAACGCTGTTTTTTTTTTTTTTTTTTTGTCCAAGTTCTCAAAGCTAACATAGCCTGTTTTCTGTGCTTACATATGCGATTGGCCTTAATGCATGAAAAGTACGCACTGATATTTGTTCTGATGCATGCTCATCGCGTACAGGGTAAAAACTGTTCAGTTTTAGCGCAAAATGTTCGATTCCAGAACTATGCTTTCATAACTGCCGTTCCTAACGGCGATACTCTCTCCACACGAATCCCGCCGCCTATAACGGTGCCAAGCGCGCCCGTTATTCCCGCGTTATAATGCCCCTATATGTTGCCCTTCTTTCTTTCTTCATGGTGCTGACGTCGCCTTGTGTTCACGGAGGATGCCCGGTTATTACGCAAGCAGATGCGCGGCATTACCGCGCTGGCGGAGGCACGTGTTGGGTCATCGCGCATGCCGTCTGCTATATGACGTAAAGCGAAATTAGCCGCCTTTAGTGGCCGTAAAAAAGCCGCCCAATGGTTATCGCCGGTCGTACGCGTTCGGGAGCCCGTGTACTGCTTCACGGAGCATGATTTTGTGCATAAAAGCTTTTCTTATTATCCCCCTTGTTTTCTTTTATTGAAGACTAAAAGTTCGTGCGGAGGTTCCCTAAACTACCGTAATTTGGAGTAACGTTGTCTGCTTCCACAGTGAATACTTGCAGCCGCGATCATCGCAGTTCTGCCCTGTTGCTCGTAAAGCATGTGGAGGCACGCTGTGGTTGCGTGCCTGTTATGTTTAGTCACATTATTGTAGTGCGAAACAGATAAACATGGATGCACTTCGGAGTCCCGAAGGAGCAGAAGACATTATGTGGACCTTGTATCTCGATGGTCGGTGGACTATACTTGACGGTCGGTGGACTATACTTGACGGTCGGTGGACTATAGTTGACGGTCGGTGGACTATAGTTGACGGTCGGTGGACTATAGTTGACGGTCGGTGGACTATAGTTGACGGTCGGTGGACTATAGTTGACGGTCGGTGGACTATAGTTGACGGTCGGTGGACTATGCTTGACGGTCGGTGGACTATGCTTGGACTTGACGGTTGGTGGACTGGACTTGGACTTGACGGTTGGTGGACTGGACTTGAGGGGAAAAGCGAAACAAATTCTTAGTGTGCACTTTTCGACTATGCAATGCACGACAAAACTTTCTACAAGTGACTGCTTCGTATACTGTGGCAAGTGTTTCAAATGGGAAATACTGATTACGCGAAATGCATGTGCAGACTTCTACACGGAAATATGCCTTTTTTTTTTCTCTGTGCCTTTTTATTTCGTGTACGCCTGGCTGCACCCTTCGCTGAGCAAAGCGGCAAAGGCTGCTTCAACAGGAGTCTCAAACCTGAACGAGAAGCTTTGCCATTGCGGCCACACGTACACGTCTCACATTCGCTTGCCAGGCTAGTCACTTCACGCTCGGCCTTCCCAATGTGAGGCAGTTACGGTTCACGACATCTGCTTCTGGAAATTAGGTGCTATTCCCTTCGTCCTAGTTAGCGCACATTTTGACTGTCGCTAAGTAAAGTGTACGGGTCTTTCTTTTCGCTTAAAATGCACGAAGATCCGACGCAGGCAAAGGTTGCGTTTCTTTCGTAACGCGCGGATACTCGCCGGCTCGCGTGCTTCCCAATCCTGTTCCGTACCTCACTTTTTCCTCTTAAATATTTCTATCAGGGAAACTGATCCTCGCTGAGAGGAAAAAGAGGAATGGAGAGTGAACCGGTTATCCCCACGAAAAGCTTACTAAGCACTTGCAGGTTGCGAGATTTGATCTTTGTTTGCCAGGGAAGCGCGCTACCGCTATTGAAGTTATTGCTTGTTTGTCTCTCTTGCATACGTGACAAACGCAAGGCTATTTCGCCGGCACTAAGTCGATATAAAACATTCTAAGCTATCGGGGTTTTTAAGCCAGCACGAATGCTGAAGCCACGTTGCTGCTCCGGGCGACAAAGCCTTGGACGAAACCTGTGTAAGCTTATTTCCCAAGCTCCCCCGAAAAGTTTCTTTTGAACGCACGTTCCTCCATCTTCGTGGTCCTTGTATAAAAACGCGGCGGGTTGTCTTCCTGCAGAGAGCCAATACGGGAACATGTGGGTGGAGCCCGGTGCTGTGTTTTCGTGCACGGGCGCAGAGCCGTAATGCTAGCAGCGCTCATATCCTGCCCGAGCGCGAGCTCTTGTGTTTATCGCCGCCTCCGCAGCCTTGATGAAACGTGACGTTCTCGCATCTACCGGCTCATGGTCGCCGCGTCGCCACGGAAGCGCTGACTGCTTCCGTCAGCGGCCCTGAATAATTTACGCCTCCTGGCAACCGATCCGCGGCGATACACCGTCTGCCCTCCTCTCGCTTCGGCTGCGTCCGCATTTTGTTTCTCGTGCTGTTTTCGCCGACTCCGACATTGAACTCCATGGAAACGATGTCGGCTTTGCTGAGACAAGCGGCTTGCGTGAGCGCGCGTGGATCCGAATTTTTCGGCTAATTTGTAAAGTATAGACAATTAGATTGGCTTTATGCGTCGCCCCCTCCCCCTCCTTCCCCCCCTCCTTTTTTTTTTGGGGGGGGGGGGGGAGGGGTGCATATCGTGGCCTTTTTTTACTGAATGTTTAAAGCTACACAACGTTGCGAGGAAACGTTGAGTTGAGGAAACGTTGAGGAAACGTTGAGAATTCTGTCTGAGAACTTGAGCGTTAGCTTGCGAAAAGCTTCTCTGAATGCGAAAAAAAAAAAGCCTCTGAACATGTTTTTATGCCCTTGTTAACACGGCAAGGTGATGGAAGGATGGATATGGATCGATAAGGACATAAATACATCGAGCTCTCTCTTGATTAAACCACTTATAGAGGTCAGCAACTGCTGTTCGCACTTGTCAGCCTCCTCATGCCTGGCGAGCTGGACTTGAATTGACCTTCAGAAAGTTGATGGCTTCTCCACAGTGCTTTTTCAGTGTCCGCGCGTATCTCGAAGTTACCCACTTGCGGATGTGCTCACTCTCCTCCGCGCACGGCTGCGACAACCGGCGTGATCTGCACATCTTAGTGCTGTGCGAGTCTTCTACTTGCGACTTCCTGCCCAACCGTCACTAGCCACGCCCCCCTGCTGCTAAGTGTCCCCTATCCCATGCGTGGAGGACTCCCGCTGAACTGGACCGGGGCTGAGTGCTCGGCCAATGTCTCGTCTGGAAGACTTCGTTTTCCCTCCGACGAGTAGAGAGCGCCAGTTTTCCTCCTTTCGTGCCCTCTTGTTTCGAAATAAACGGCTTATACCACGTCAGGTCTGTTGAGCGCGAGCTCTCAAGCTTCCCGTGCCGGGAAGTTCAGCTTGAATGCTCGCCGGGAGCGACGCGTATCACGGAACGGAGGTGTGCCGATACAACGCGCCGGTTTTAGGGGGGAAGCACTAGCGTCTAGGAAGCACCCTAGGTCCTCGCTTTGTCCGGGGTTTGGCGCTTTTCTTAACGAATTTTCCACTTCACCCACAGACATAACCGCACGTTGACACATCTAAACACCGATTTTTATTTCTGAGCACTATCTGCATGGACCTTTGCGTCAGCGTCCGCTCCGTTTCAGCGCATGAACTACGGCCTGTGCCTCGCCAGCGGGGCTTCACCCTCGGCTTGGTATCGCCTTCTGAGGCGGAAGATGCCGCCAGCGAAACGGGAAAATGACTCCCCGCCGAAATGGGCTTCGCGCCTGTGGCCACGTTCTCCCGTTCGATGGACTCTCACGGCGACTCCCTTCATTCTCTTCCCGGGCGCTGCTTGTTGCCGCGCGTAGATGAACCGTGCACCTATGTTTCGGCGTCCTGTTCTTGGCTTCACTGCAGTTCTCTGCCTGTCTCGTGTCCCTCTTTCCCCTTCCCGTCTCCGAAGCGACTCGTTACCTCCGTGTGCCGTGTTCTGGCTCCAGCCGTGGCCACCGGTCCGGAAACAACAGCCGGTCGTCCTTCACCAACCGCCATCGCCTTCGTGTCCGCACGGCGAAAGTTTTCGCGGTCTTGTGACTCGTCTCGGAAGCAGCCGGAAAAAGAGCCGATCGTTGTTGGCTCGGCATTCGAGATGTCGTGTTCTTCGCGATGTTTGGCTCCTCGATCTTTCGCTTTGTTCTGTCGAAACCAGGTAGTTGTTCGTCCTTGCAGGAAGACGAACGAGCTCGTCCCAAGTGCTACCTGCAGATTAAATGAACAACTTAGCAGCGAGTCATTTCCGGTTAGCACCCCTTCCCTGCTTGAGCTAACGGATTATTTCAATCGCATCTGGCAGACGGGCTTACTCCCAGATGAATGGAAAACGGCGGAAGTCAGGCTCATACCTAAGCCGGCAAACCACCGAGCACTGATAAACTTCGACCTATTTCCCTCGCATCATGTGTAGGCACATTGTTGGGGAACATCGTTTTAAACAGGCTACAAACGTATCTCAAAGATTACGATAAGCTACCTACGACCATGTTTGGCTTTCGCCTCGTCTGTCTACGCAAGACATCTTACTCTAGCTCAAGGAAGAGGTTGTGCTGCCTGCCACCCGCAACTCACACACAGCCATCCTTACGCTGGACCTCAAGGGGGCATTTGACAATGTTAAACACGCCGCCATCCTCTCGCAACTAAATACTCTCGGCTGCGGGCTTAGAATGTATCAGTACATAAGAGATTTCCCCACAGGTCGTAGGGCAATACTTAAAGTAGGAGACCTAGTCACAGATTCCATCCTGCTGGGCAGCCGCGGCATACCACAAGGGGCAGTGCTCTCCCCGTTGTTGTTCAACATTGCTCTCATAGGTCTCCCTCCCTTATTGTATTCTATTCCGGGCATACATCACGGCTTGTATGCAGATGGCATTACCATCTGGTCGAAGACAGGATCCCTAGGCGAGATAGAGGAGCGCCTACAAACTGCAGCCAACACGGTGAATCATTACGCCGAGTCTTGCGGCCTCCAATGTGCTCCACAAGAATTGAAGCTCCTCCTTGTTTGCACAAGAAACTCCTCCAAAGGCCACCCACCGTCACCATCCACATGAAGGGCCACACCGTCGTTCCCTCCTCGCATATCAATATCCTTGGTATGACCTTTCAAGAACAAACTCCATCCTAATAAATAGGCTAAAACCTACCTCGGACCAAGTCGCACATATTATCAGGCGTGTGCAGATGTATTGGCATGTGTATCCTAGGCTCCGGCATATGTATCGTAGTCTTTTGTTCTCTGTAATGTGCAATTTTCGGCGTTAGCTTCTTCGGCTCTACAGTAGCTCATTTGCATGCTGGGTAGTTCGTGGCGGTAATCTCTTGAATCTCTGAAAGACGTCCTGCACTTAAATCACTGTCGACATGCAAGTAGCAGGTACAGTTTGGTTCTGAGATTTTTCTGCGCGCTTGGAAAAACAAGCTTGTCCGGGCGCTTCGTCGCCCCTTTCGGAAGGGCGGGTCACTGCCCTTGCGACCACCGCGGGCGATTAGCTTTGAAAGCTATCTGATCCAAAATGCTTGCGGCAGGGGTGCGCGCGAGCGATCTTTGAAAGCGGCTGAAAGCCTTTCCCAAACAGACAGCTCCTTTTGAGCGCTGCGTTAGGCAACAATGTAAAAGAGCAACACAGACGCGTGTAATCAGTTCCGCGCCTTTTTGTCACACCGGGCGGAAAAACGCGCGCGCGGACGCACGCGCCATTTTTCACGAATCCGATGCCAGCGAGCGCGCGCTTTCCCCCGAGCTCCGCGAGCGCTCCCGTTAAATCGCCGCCTGCCACGACCTTAATGCCCCCAAAGATTAGCATCTATGAAATGTTGTCGATGCGCGGGGGGAGAGTGCGAGACAACGCTGCTGCTTCCGTGCTTCCGACGCTGCGCTGGGGCCGGTTTTGTCGAGCTGTGCGCCCGAAATGGATGGCGACAAAAAAGCGGGTTAATGTCGCACAGCACGTTGGCCGGCATGACTCTCCGGATGTCGCCAGCCGGAACTTCGTCGAGAAAAGCAGTGCGAGTGCGCATGCGCTAGCATCGAGTCTTTCACGCGACCAACCACACCGTTCATTTTCTCCAAGTTCTTACGGCGAAGCTGTCCATGGCTGGGATCGGGGATTTTATGGCATCTACGCGGGAAAATTCCCCTAAAAAGAGAGTGAAATAGCAAACATACGCAAACGCATATCGCGAAAACGAACGCTTATCGCCGCTCTCCTAGGAGCTATGTGTTTGAATGTATGGGTGGCCTCTGCGAGAAAGGCGCGAAATCGGGCTGAGACTAGTTAAGTTTCTATTGGCCATTTGTTGTTTCTATTGGCCATATTGGCTATTAGCAAATCGGTATTTTGAAGTGCAGAAACGAAAAATTGCGAGAAATTGCCGAGCGCGCGCATGTGAGCGCGGGCCTCGCGACGACCGCTAAGCGTCCCCAGCGCATGTTTGTGAAGCCAAGCATACCTGCTTAAGGAAATTGGCCAAGATTGGACAAAAAAAAAAAAAATTCCAGCGTTCGCTGTAATTGTGGCAAGTTTCTCAGAACCATAACACTTCCAGAAATGAAGCAAGCTCACCCGTATAGCAAAAAAAAAAAAAAAAAAGACTAAAGGTCGTTGCGGCAGCGAAGAAGCAAATCGGCGGCAATCGGGGACTTAACCTTCGTGATGGTCGTAAATGTTTCGTACAGCTTCGCTACATTCAAGTCATACGCGGTTGTAATATACCTTGAATGCTCACACTAACGCATAAGCAATGCTTTGCGTGGAATAAATTGTCAAAACATCGCATCGGGACTGCGGGGAGAACCATTTCTGTGGCGTCGATTGCCTTGCTTTAGACTCCTCGCTGTACCTGTATAGTCTCTATCTACTTGTGCTTTACCTCAGCCGTGGTTTTTCTTTTGACCCTTTTTCTCTCACAAGTGTACTTATAATAGCTATCGTATTTTGTCTTAATGAATTTGTTTGCAACCTGTGGAGACATTTCAAAAGTGTCACTGGCTGTAGGAGCTTTTGAAAGTCCGCGCAACGGCCGCCATTTCTTAATGCTGCTGCGGCGTGGCATAGGATGCTCTAGTTGTCCCATGCAATTCCTGATGGCGTAATGAAGGCATTCTACCCCGTTCTCTTTTCCGCAGGCCGACCACGACCTGACTTTTGATGAGGGCGGTGAGGCGTCCCACCAGGACGCCGCCAGGACGTCGCAGAGGAACCCCGCCGCGTCTCCTTTAGACGGCTTCGCAGATTTCACGGGCTCCGTGCTGAAGCGCGCCAGACGCTGGATTTTTGGCGGCTCGACCAAGACCGAAACCAAGGCGGAGACGCTCGAGCCGACGGAGGCCGATGTCACCACGACGACGGCCGCTCCGTACTCGACGCGGCGCTACCACCGGCAGGTGGACGATGACGACTCATTCGAGGCGTCTGGCGACGGTTACGGGGACGACGAGGACTTCACCTCGTCCACGCACAGTGGCCACTCTCCCCCTGTAGACATCCCCGGCCGGCCGCACCATCCTTCGTCGCCGCCTCCACTCTTCGAGACGAAGAAAGGACACGGCGAAGGCGGTGAGTGAATTCTGCTGGCCACTTGTGCCTGCATGCGATTCTTAGCAGTAGCTTCCTGACTTGAGAACGCCTGTGTGTCGAGCACACAGTCGGCCCAAGTGTCCATCTTTCCGCCCGTGGGCCTTCATCGGACGAAGGCAATTGACTATGCAACTATCCGGGGCTGTTACCGCACAATCCTGAAAAGTTTGTAAAACCGCGTAGCTTTTGCGAGTTTGTAGAGCAGTAACCGGGTGTGTTTTGCGGTGTTTCCCTGCGAGTCTGGTATTGCAAAACAGCGCGACATTTAAAACGCTGTACTTTGCGAAAGCGGCCAGGGGAGTTTATTGGAGAGTCCCAGCGGAGTTTAGTGGACAGTATCAAGAAATCCCCGACGTCTGTGTGCGCTAGCAGACCGAATATAGCGCTTGTAAGTACAGATGTCTTGTACGATCTACGAAACGTGGTCGGCAGGCGCGATTCGCTACGTAGAAAGTTGGCTAACAAGAATATGCCGAAGGTCGACCCTGGCGGAAGTGTTTCGTTAAAAAAATGATTCAGCGCGTGGCCTCGATTGCAGGCGCCGACCTGGGTCCAAGGTGGCATGAGGCTACGTGAACGAGCGAGAAGCAAACTCTTCGCAAAAAAAAAAAAAAAGAAAACTATTGTCCGTGTTTATTGACAACAGCCGAGTTGACTAGAGCAGTGCTTTCTCTTTTTTTTTTTACTATTGGCCATTCGTAACTGCTACATTTTGTGCATAGATGCCGCGCACTCTTAAACGCTGTGCGTCGAAAACCTGCGTACAGAACGGAGGAAGTTGGAAGTGGGTAGTTCCCCGCATTTACTTTCGTTATCGGTGAACCCTTCAAGCGCTTGCACTGGTATACGGCAAGCGGTAGGTGCCGACGTGCCTACTTGCACCCGTAGCGTTGAACGCTTGCCCCGAACCTCTGCAATGACAGCAAGATCAAATTAGATACGACACGGTAGATATATGGTCAATTCTAAAGCTAGACCTAAGTAGTCATGCCGACGTATGGCGCTTTCCTCCTCGCTGTATTCTATAGGCCCCGACGGGCATAGCGCTTATTCTTGCTGTTCGCGGCCCGATCGTCGTCGGTGGTTCCTTCCGCTGTGTTCGCGCCCATTGCCGCACACATTTCTTTCAGTAGGCCTCACTGTGCAGCGCACAATGTGGGACAACCAGCTTACAAAGCCGAATCTTCCACCGATCTCCTTAAGACGGCGTCACTTTATAACACTAATACGTTACAAGGAAGGTAGCCGAAAGGAGAGGGCGTGCTGAAGTGAGGAGGAGGAGGAGGGGAGCGGCTTTTCTCGGCCCACGCACTGAAAAAAACAAGGTGGTTAGCCTGTAACAGCTGCTCTGTAAAAAAGTCTTTGCAATTCGAAACAGCTTTAATTTACTTGAAGCCTTTTTGAGCTCAGTGCTTAGGCGCCCGCTCCTGTGGTTTCGCGTCGCCGTCATCCTCGTAACCGAGCGAACGAACGGGACACTGAAGATAGACGACATACAGCCAGCAGGAAAGCGGAGGAGGAAAGTATGGAGAAAGTGTGAGAGGGAGGGCGGTATGCCGAGGCCGCGCGAGACATCCTCGGCAGCGAGGACGCGCTGAGAGATAACGCCGGAGTAGGGCGCGCCGTCGTGAGGTCGTGACGCGATCACTTCTCGGTGACATCGCATAGCTGCTGCGTTTCGCTCTCAAATTTTTCATTAGAGAGTATCGTAATCTTCAGCCAATCTTTTTTAACGTGTCCCTTTAAGCTTTCGATATCTCTTTTACCACCGCCTACTTATAATAACGGCAGCTGTGGTCAAATCACTACGACGTTTTCGGGGCTAGTCACCGGTGAGTGAGGCTAGACACCGGTGAGTGGCGAGTGTAACAATCCCGCCGATATTCTCAATTGCCTGAACAGGCATAAATGCTTTCATCCTCCTGCGCACATGGCCGACTCGGCTGCGAGCTCATCCACTCGTGTGTGCCACCCACGTTAGTTTCGATTGATTGATTGTAGGGTTTAACGCGCCGACGCAACGCAGGCGATGAGGCGCGCCGTAGTGGAGGGCTCCGGATTAATTTTGACCACCTGGGGATCTTTAACGTGCGCCGAAATCTCGTACACACGGGCGTTTTTGCTTTTCGCCTCCATCAGAAAAGCGGCCGCCGCGGCCGGGAATCGAACCCGCGACTTCGTGCTCAGCAGCGCAACGCCTTAGCCACTGAGCCACCGCGGCGGGTGTTAGTTTCGATTAGATTCTTCTTCGTTTCGATTAGATTCTTCTTCGTTTCGATTACTTTATCACAATACGCCTCGAGCTTCGCAATCGCTGCGCCTCCTGCCGCCGCTTCTCCGCAGCGCTTACGGGATGACCGCTGCGCAGCCGATAGCGGCTCATGCATTGCTTCTTATTATGGTGATGCCTGCAAGTAAGGAGTACCTTTAGGGCACTTCAAAAAAAAAAACAAACAAAAAAAAAACAGCTGCGTCCTCGTCGAGTGCTCGAACGCCTACAAGATCTATCCGGGGACGCGGTACTGCGCGCTTCGCCGCTCTTACGTGACATTTTTGCCACATTGACTTGTTCAGGGTAATGATCAATATCTAAGATATGAAGCGTAACTGGCGTGCTGTCAGGCATGAGTGCTCCGCGAGATTTTGTAAGCACATGAAACTGATTTCTATCGTATTGTATAGTCGTAGCATGAGCATCTAAACGAACGCTGCTTACGGAGGTACTGTTTGTAATTCCACTGCCCTGAAATTTACTATCAGCTCCATGCATATGCCGGTTTCGCGACGCCGATCTGTTACAGACCTGGTGCTTATGCGGACCGAATGCGCCACACTAAGATCGCGTCAGAAGGATTTACTCTCGTAAATACGCCACATTTGCGAACAGAGTGACTGCTCCACATACAAACGTAAAATATCAGCCGCGAAGTGCCGCAAAAGCAACGGCAGCAGTGGTGAGCGGGCCAGAGACTCCCGCGACTGCTTTCGAAACGGGCCGCTAGGGGTGATTTCAGTGGCACCCCTACAAGCAGCTCTCGAGGCGTATAGTAAGGCTCCGTATTAAATCGTGAACACTGCAAATACAAATCGGGTGAAAATTTCACGAAAACCCCCCAAGCGTGCTTTGCGCTTCGCATAGCTGCAGTAGGAGAAGCCTAACTTTTGTTACGCCGCGGTGTAAAAAAGCTTTGTTCAGAGAAGAGTAGGGTCTGAATAAACCCACCATAATTGCAAATCTGTTACCTAAGGAGCTTCATAGACTTCTTTTAATGCGACAGTGCGTGTTCTGCGGGAAATGCTAAATACGTATATTAAAAAAAAAAAAACTATCGAATTAGACGCTGGACTGTTGCAGTAAGAGCGGTGTTTGATTTCGTCCTCGTAAACATAGCCGCTCAGATCACATCGAATGTTTTATTCTGTGTTCGTATATTATTACTTTACTTTTTTTCCTCATCCCGGCTTGTTTTTCCCGAGAATGTGGTCGCCGCATGTGAAACATGTGGGCCAGGAAAAAAAAAAAAAAAAAAACTCGCTGCCTGAGGTCTACGACCTCGGCTCGAGGCAAACAAACGAACCTGCTAGGAAAGCGCTAAGAATGGCTCGGAGCCTGCGATGAAAAGAACCCCTGTGTTTGGACGTTTCCGTCTTGTCCCGCCCCGACCACGTGTCGCCATTGTTTAGAGCAGTTGAACTATATTTAATTCGCAACAATAGTGCACAAGGGAGTGTTCATCGTTTTAAGCCCACGTTTAATTGTTCTGAATGACTTATTACCGTTAAGGCCCAACCACATGCACGCGTAAAACCGACGTACTCGCGCAACAACGTACGCCTGCGGCGGCATACGCCGCTGCCTTTACGCCGGCCGACGACGTCGGAGAGGGCGAGTAACCACATATCGCCGCAACGCGCGCGTAAACCAATGCGCCGCGCAGTGTGGCTCGACTACTTCGGACTCAGCTTTGTGGCGACCAGTTCAACTACATTTTATCTCAAATAAAGCAAATAATTCCTATTCTCACAAAAACACTTGTATTTAAAGCAGAAACAACAAAACAGTTCTTGGGACATTAAAAAACGTTATGGGTTAGTATGCATTCTTGGCAGGCACAAAACCCTTCCGCTACATTTGGCGTAAAACTGCCTTGCTCTCATAGTTGCTCGTTGCTTCGCGTGTTTTGTCCGGTTGTTTGGTTACCGTATTTTACAAATTACTTCGTTTTATCGCATAATGAATAGTGAAGTTAGCTTATTTATCAATTCACTGTCTTGTTATGCGACCTGTGCGCCGATAACATCACCGCCAGAGGTGTACGTCAACACCGTACGTCCGAAAGTTTGCGTCGATGTCTGGCGCGCTCTGAGTTGGGCGTAACAAGCGCGTACCAATGCATTCCGCGTTCCTTACGCGCTTACGCCGGTTTACGTCGTTGCGCGAGTACGTCGGTTTTACGCGTGCGTGTGGTTGGGCCTTTATTCGCAGAGCATGCAGCTCCAGCCGGGAATACACCACACGAGAAGCCCGTGTGTACGAGATTAATGATAGCGATTCCCTAATGGCGGAAATTTCTGTACGACGCGCATAGTATGTTCGGTGTTACCTTTCGCGCGTGAAGTTCTGACTTGTTACTTTATTACGGGTACTACAACCACCCATAAACTCTGGTTCACTTCTTTTTGGCGCTTTCGTTGACCGCAGCTTCGTACTGCAGACGGATATCGTGTTGGCGTAATGATGTTGCGGCATGGCCGTTGATATCGGAAACATTTCTGGCTGATCCTTGAAGACAAGATAGGACTCTGCGCTGGCACCTTCCACTTCTTTGTGATTTAAGGAAGGTCCGAAAGAGTGCGCAAATATCTGATTCGGTCATAAAAAGTCAAGCACGTGCGCTGGGCAGGTGAACCATCCATGAAAAAGGCGGAATTAACGCCGTTAGAAAGGAACCTTTCTCTTTCCTGTCACTTGATTGGTACGCATAACAGTAGTATTTTGTTATTAGGTGTTGTCTGATTACAAAAAGGTGGCTGTACGAAGGCGCACGCTCACTAAAATTCATCTTTGCCGATGAATATTACCTACTTCTGCTGTTAACGATGGCTGGAGGGTTGCTTTTTTAAAACTCTATACAATAGTAGCCGTAGTTAGGTGGTTAAGCCGGTGGCTGTAGTTATGTGCTGCGGGGAATAAGACCTCCGATTTCGCGAACAGCATGCTTTCTCCGAGGTGTCACGAGTATGTGGCGTGATAAAAACAATGGCATTTGAGCGTTTGGACATAAAGCCAATTTTATGAAATTCATGGCGTTTTAATTTGCAATAAACAATCAGTTCAGGCAGTAATGATAACTATTTCGCTTACTATATACACCGACTGCTTTTCTGACCCATTTTTTCTTGTTTTTTTTTTTTTTTTGCTACGAAGCGCGTTCTTAACTGTCGTACCAGCGTAAACGTCCACGGCCGTCGACACTTGTACCGACAGCTGCCAGGCTACGGATAGGCCACACTTACGTAACACATTTCTTGCTCACTGGGTCTTCGAGACACCTGTGCGGCAGGCGTGGAGAGGGCCTATCCGTAGTTCCCATACTAACCACACGCAAGGCACTCCACACCACACGACGCGAACACTTTCCAGACATCTACAGAGGACAAATCCCACTCCACACATCGCACTTCTTAAGTGATGAACCAATATTTTCTGTCAAACGTGTTTTTAAGTATTTATCAGAAGTTAAATTTCTGAATCTGATATCGTATCATGCATAACCAGAACCTGACCCTCTACACCAGCCATCTCCATTGTCTTTGTTTTTACCTCTGTTGCTATTCAATTTTAGTATTCACTTTTAATCTATGCTAGCTAACCATCTGTTTTTTTTTTTTTTTTTTTTTTTGGCGCTCTTTGCCCTAGTTGGCCTTGCGCCAATAAAATGCAGCTATCATTGTACCGACAGTCGAACCCAAAACTCCGGCTGAATACGATACATGCAAGCTCTAGAAGACCCCGCGACCCGGAGCAACTTCCTTTTGTGTGAACTGTGCAACAGCAGCTCGAACGCCTGTCGCGGAGGAACTGCCCGCGGCGCTTCCGATAACAGCCGGAAACTTCCGCATTCCCCCGGTATACACACCGAGCGGGCTGTCCGGGCGGGGGCCCGCTGTGGCGCATTCGGGAATGCCAATGACTTCGGCCCGCGGCTTCGTCCCGCGTGTTATATGTCTGTATACCGTCACGTCCGGGCATTGCATTCGTTCGCGAACCCCGCACTGGAGTCTCGACTGCGGACAGCTGCTCCCCCTTTTCATTTGTTTTCCTGGGTTTGAGGCAGCGCAGATGGCAGTCTCTGGGTGTGCGCGCACGCGTGAACTTTATCCCGAAAATTTCGTGCAGTATTGCATGGAAAACCAGCGTGTGCTCAGTCGTAATAGCCCCTGCTTATGAAAGGGGGGTCTCGTAACTAAAGCTGATTCGTTCATGGGTGTCTCACTGTCTGTCTCGCTCAAGTTTATTGGTCCCTTTCTGTATTTCGTTTCTCTTTTTCATGTACGTGGGAGAGAGGGTGTTAAAGGAGGTTGCATAAAATGGTGATTTCAACACAATCGTAATACGAATAATGCATGAAAATGCACAGCATTTAACAGTCGGCAAACAGTTGGAAGCCCGAATCGCAGAAACGCGATGTCTTCACTTTTCTGAACCGAGGGCTAGACAATGTGTACGCATGTGTTTCTCTATGAAACTGAAATCGCTCTTATATAGGTCGTATACGTTACGTTTGAGAAAGACTGTTGTGCTTCAGGTTACCGTGTTTGCCTTACGTCAGCTTCTTTCTTACGCTGTTCCAGATTTTCATCACTGCTTTTTTATTCTCCCTTCGATTCACATCCTACGTGTAAACAAGAGCGTATCTATGGTATTATCGTAATGGTAGGGTTTTATGCTCGGCTGCTTTACAAACTGCTCGCCTCCCGATCTAAAGGAACTAGAAATATTTGTGCAGTATGCTGCAGGCGGCACCCAATCGGTTGGTTTACAGTAAAAGTAAAGATAATAATATAGATAAAAGTAGCTGGGTGAAGTTTACCCGGAATTCTGAACCCCTCCCCCACTCGAGTGTCCAGTCGGCGATCCTTGAAAGCTACTTTCGCGTGCAAATGCACTGCGGTATCCTCCACTCATCCGAGTCGAGGAAACACCTGGAGGGGAGGACAGACTCGAATACTGCCCTAAGTTTCGAAGACCTCGGTTCCGTGTCATGGCGCGCGCACGTGGGTTTCAGGGGTCGCCTGAAGATAGGGTAGGGGCGATGCGACTGTGTACGGCGGTCACGTCTAACTGGCCGAACGGTTGGGTTATCCGCCGCCATAGGCTGCCAAACAGCGCTGTAGTACACCCCTGAGGAAATCGAACTCGCCGCTGATACAACTTGTGCCCGAAATACAACGCAGCTTCGATGCGAGCCGCGGCTGCTGCACCTTCTGCCCCGAACGCGCTGGACTGAACTTCCCCGGCTGCTGCTGCTCCTACTGCGCATAACCACTCGTACAGGGCGTAACGCAGCCGCCGGGTATTACACACCTCGCCGTCTTCGCCGGGCGTCTGGATTTGTTTTCGCTCCGCGCGCTAGACAGGGCGAGCCGCTCGCCAGTCTGGTTCCGAGAACCAGTTAATAGGCGCCTCGTCTGACGAAGTCGAGCGCTATGCTGCCACCCCGTCGGCGAGGAATTGTTGAGCGCCCGTGCGTCTGTGCGGCGCGTGAGCGAATGAAAGTTGTTTTTACCGCGATGGAGTAAAATGGGGCAATGCGGCTGCGCAACTCTTGTCCGCGGTTGTTTTCGTTGTAGAAGAGTACGGTATCTTGTGCCGGCGTCCACGTGCATGCGGCGTACGGATGAACACCATAAGGACCAGAGCGGTAGTATTAAGTGCAGGCGTCGTGGGATGCACGCCCCTTTTTGTGTGTGCGTCTAAGTATTACGCCCGCTGGGGATAGTTTGCGGTTTGCAGTTAATCCGGAGCCCTCCACTTCGGCGCGCCTCATCGCCTGCGTTGCGTCGACACGTTAAACCCAACAATCAATTACTTTTACACACGGCCAGGGCTCCTGCGTATTTTAATGCGTTCGCTGTCGGAATGACCGCGGTAACGCCAAAGTATACAGATTCTGCAACAAAAATCGGCCTCCACAGTGTAACAAAGAAGCACGCTTCTTTCATTTTTTTTTTCAGCATATCCAGCTCCAAAACGGCGATCTGTCACTAAACGATAGCCTAGAAGGCTATTGTCAATAGGCGGACAATATATACATGTAAAGATTCAGTTTGCGTGTTCTCTCAATGACGAAATTTTCAGTTTTTCGCTCTGTTTTTTTTTTTTTTTTTGCATGCGAGTTTACTTTAGAATTCAACAAAGCGTGCGAGATAGCAGTTATCCAACCAGCCACTTCCGTCGCATACGGATGGTCTTAACCCGGCCGGAATCGGCGGACGAAAAGGCTGCCGGTCGTCTGCAACTGGCGTGGAGTTCCCCCACTTCACGCGCTGACAGCCGCACGGTCCCGAGAACCATTCTCTGCGCAGAGGACTACCAGAGAATTCCTTTAGTAAATCTGAAACTCCTCCCGAGAGGAAGAGGAGGAGGAGGTGTGAGCGTCCGGTGACGTCTCACTTTGTCACTCGCCTCCACGCGGTGGTGCCCGTCTGCAAATCCGCGGGCGCGCCTCCCGAACTCACCTGTTTTTTGTTTTTTTTTTTCCACTCCCTATTCCATCCCACCTTATTCTTTCCTCCCTTCCAGCTTCCACTGGACGCGGATTACGTTCCTTGCGAAGTGTCGAGCGGAAAATGTTTCCGCGGGCTTTCGTTGCCGCCCTAAACTCGTCCATCTTTCCTCCCTATTGTCCCTTCGCCGCCCTATTTTTCTCCCGGAAAGGAAAAAAAGGGGTTTTCCTCACCCTCAAGCTCCCTTCTGTCCTCCCTTCTTCCTCTAACCTCTGCTTCGACATTATTCTTCGCGCGCGCTTGTTTCCTCCCAAAACAAGCCGTTCCTGTGTGCGATGAAGAGGAACTTGTTTGTTCTCCGTCTTCGACGAAAAGAGGATTGAAAGTTTCCCGAGCGCGCGCGCGCGAGCCTGTCTTCTCTCATTTCTCCCGCCCTTTCGTCTCCCCGGCGAATCGGTTTTTGATATTGCGCCGCTGTCCTTGTTTTTCTTTCGGCATTAAATTCCCACCGCGCGCGCCGTCTTTTCGCCGCATCGGCTTTTTTTTTTTTTTCTCCAGTTTCCTCTAGGCGGCTTATATACTTCTCGTGTGGGGGGGCAGTCCGGTTTCGGTCCATCCAACCGTCTATTCACTTCTTGGTGTTCCTGTTATTGACTGCGCACCGTGTGCGTTTTATCGGTGGCTCAATAATTTGAATCGCAAAGTGATCGCGTCGTTTTCGATGATACAGTGAGTTTTTTTTCCCCGGTGGTATGTGGTACGAACAAGTGGTACGAAGAAAACGCGTGTAGCGGAAAATAACGCACGCAGTGTCTAAGGGAAAGCACACTTCCCGGTGTGCTTGCCGATTAGAGCACGGCCTGAAAGCTGGACTGTCTCCGTTCTTTGAGCTGCAGTGGCCACTCCGATGGAAGCAGAACACGTGGTTTCGGCTATTAGTGCTCGTTCAGTTTAGGCGTTTCTTGAAGCGAACTTCCCGCACAAACGGGCATTTATTGCAGATATACTATTAATTGCTGAAACACAACTGCTAATACTAAGTTATGGCAACGCCGTTGATTTTAAACCTAAATGAATAGCTCCCAATTTGAGAGAGAGATATAGGGGGTGTTACAGGGAAGACTAAGTAATTTTTAAGAATAGGCTTTCGGAGGCAAAATTGTTTGTCTTGCGCGAAGTGGTCATCAGCAGTGGCGGACGCAATAAAACGGGTTCCGAGTGCTATTTACGGGAATACTATAATTACCTTTTAATTATTCTAGTTGCGTGTTTGAATGTTCATGAGGAAATTGTTGAGGATCAAGCAAACCGATAACCACCATTATATTTGCGAAATTGTAATCGCGTGCATAGCTACAGCGCTCAAAACCTCAGCTCTCCATGTGAGCGCAACGGGCTCCGTGCGGCAGCCGAGCGCCGCAAAGGTGTACACGTACGTCACACGCCCACCGCGCTTTATCTTCGGCCATAGATGTCTATCGACATAGATTCGACAGATTATAGGCAATCGCCCGTGTAGAAGGCAGAGTACCTTACTTCTCACATTGATCGAGGGACGTCTTTGTCGCTGATGAGAGACAACTCTTATTAACGTGCCTGCACGCATCATGTCTGCCAAACCGTCGTTTGTTGTTGCTTGAAGAGCAACGATTCCGCTGCGCAAACAACTGCGGCGGAAACAACCGGCGGAAACAACTGCGTTCCGCTGGTGAAAGTCCGACAAAATCCGGCCACCCGTTAACCTGGAAAGAAAGCGCGGCTAGGGTGATTCAGCTATGACCCTGCACTAAGCGACTATTGCCCAGTAGCTTCGGCCCCAATTTTTTATTTTTTATTTTGAACAGAAATGAAAACGCTGTTGCATCCTGTATAACGTGCTTAAACTGTTCCTTATGGCTCTCTCTCTCTCTCTCTCTCTCTCTCTATATATATATATATATATATATATATATATATATATATATATATATATGTGTGTGTATGTATGTATGTATGTATGTGTATGTATGTATGTATGTATGTATGTATATAAACCACTACACCGGTAGCGTAGTGGTTATCGCACCAGACCGGTATTCTGGAGGTCGTGGGTTCGGATCCCACCCGGCGGGCATTTTTTTCACCACTTTCTTTTCTACTCAAAAAATTCATCTTTCTATGACCCACCACAACCTCCCCTTCGCTTTCCGAGGTTTTCTTGACTGCCAACCCTTATCTTCTGTCTTATTTTCACGGAGCGCCTCGTTTCCGATTTTCTGATTCGCTACATGCATAGCGAAGGCCTCTGTTCTGGCAGTCTTGGTACCAAATGTAGCTTAATAGGGTTCAACGCTGGTAGACCACTCTCGACATGTCGTAGACACTCGAGTCACGGCCCGGGGTTAAAAAGGTCTCCGAGTAGTCCGACTGGCGCTAGCTACCACCCCGAAGTGCAGGAAACAAAAATACCTTAACATAAATACCCGAGAAAGTGGTGGGGAAACAGCCCCGCCGGTAGCGTAGTGGTTATCGCACCAGACCGGTATTCTGGAGGTCGTGGGTTCGGATCGCACCTGGCGGGCATTTTTTCACCACTTTCTTTCCGACTCAAAAAATTCATCTGTTTGTATGACCTACCACATTCTCCCCTTTGCTTTCCGAGGTTTTCTTGACTGCCAACCCTTACTCTGTCTTAATTCACCGAGCCCCTCATTTGCCATTTCTGATTCGCTATATATACATGTGTGTATGTATGTATGTATATGTATATATATATGTTGTGTGTATGTATATATATGTATGTGTGTATGTGTGTGTGTATAAAATCTCCCGCCTCGAACATTATTTTAGTTTGCAGTAAAAATCGCGTTAAGCAGGAGGATGGTGAGCAGAAGGCATGCATAGCGTTCTGCGTCCGTCTGTGTTGAAATGCTAACAACGACGGCGTTCCTGGCGATGTGGCCAGTGTATAGAGATGGTACTCGCAATTTTAAACAGTATATCCAGGGGAATGAAATAGGAAGCGCCTGTATAGGATAGGCGCAGTCCTCGGCGAGTTTTGTGAGCGCCTATGTCCCCCCTCCCTTCCCCGCCTGTGCCGCTCCACAACCCTTCACCTCTCCAGCAGCAGCGGCAGCCGCCCCACCACTTACGGTGCTTCCTACAAGGGGCATCAGCCCAATTGAGTCTCGAATTCCTCGGCGCGGGTAGAGGACGGAAGCGAGATCGAGCTCGGGTCGCCACCGTTTCGCGCAGCGTCTCTGGCCCCGCGGTCCTTCACGCCGGCGCCTCTCGCCTCCGTGACTGTCAATGAATCCCAGCGGAGGGACCGCTCTCTCCCAGCCTCTTCTCGCTTCCCCGTTCTCCGTGGCCCTTCCGTTGTCGCTTGCCGTTTACGAGCTATGAATTTGTCATTCGCGCTGCCTCTCCGTTCCCTTCCCGCCGTTATTTCATTCTCTCTCTGTAGTATTCCGTTCTCGCGGAACGGCGACGTCTGGCTGCTCTGTACACAGAGGGCTCGTCGTCCGCCCTGTCCCCTTCCCGGCGCTCGCTCAATCCTTTTCGAGCGTCTCGTGTCATTCACTGTTTGCTTTTGTGCGGCCTGGCTGCCTGTCCTTCGGTCCATTGCCAAGTTCAGTGACCCCTGCCCACTCGCGAGTGCGAGGCTGCAGCGGGCGGACCCATCCGAGTCTTATTTTCTTTTCCTTCTTGCGCGTGTGTGCGCCGCTGTGATTGTGCAGTGCGACCGTATACGCCGTGGCATGTTGCGGATTCTGCTGGTAGATGTAACCTGGTTGATGTACACGTCTAGCGAACGCGCAATGTGCAAGACACTGCTTAAGAGTCGCTGGTTGTAAACTGGGGTCGGCGGGGACGGTCGCCTTTACCACTTCACTTTTGAAAGCGGAGTATGCGGTGATTGAGCATTCAAATCTGTCACTAATCACTAGCATGTGCAGGTCTAAACTAAATTTTATGAATTTGGCGTTACAGGGCCAGCCGCAGTTAGTTATTACCGCGCTCCTGATGTAAGCCGTACGTATGCATCAAATTTGAATTTTTAAACTTCGGGGAGTTTTACGTACAGAAGCTACCCCTGGGCTGTGAGGCGCGCCGTAGTCGACGGCCAGGGATTAATTTCGAGCACGTGGTAATCGTTAAGGTGCTCCGAAATCTCGACACGCGGGCGGTTTCGTTTTTCGCGCACATGCATCAAGTTGGTGCAAGGTGCATTTCGGTACGCCCTGATGTATTAAGTATTTACATTGCATAACACGATGCCCGGTCGTGGCCTTGGTCCAGGCTCAAAAATTCGGGTAGGCAATTAATGCGTAGCATTCTTTGATGAGTACCCCCACAGCCAGGAGCGTGTAACGTCCTGCATTTCCACAAAAATGCAGATTTCGCGAAAGTTCCAAATGTAATCGTTAGAACATATGTAAATGGAGATAATGGGTCGAACGAAATTAAAAAAACTAATAACAAAAATATAAAAATTGCGGAAAATGTCAACGTCTAACGCATGGCATTTCCACAAAAGCAGATTTCGCGAAATTTCTACCTGTAATCGTTGTAATAGCGTAAATGGACAACGGTCAAAAGAAACTTTGAAAAACTAAAAAAATAATAAAAATATAAAATTACGAAAAATGGCGAACCGTGTAACACCCTGCATTTCTACAATAATGAAGATTTCGCAAAAGTTTCACCTGTATTCGTTATAATAGCGTAACTGGTCGGACAGGATGTAGAAAAAGCAAAAAATTTGGCTGGAAAAAACTCACCCTCAAAACAGGCGGCATAAGAATGCTACGCTTAGTAGATAACCCTCTGAATTTCTGCCGAATTTTACAATCTCAATCAAGTCACTGGTTTGTACGACCGATAGCAATTTGCGCTGACAATGAAATCCACAACAGCCATGTGTGATCGGGAGAGAAATTTTATGCTTGTATTTGGGGCTGAATGATTGCTAAATAAAGTCCTAAAAGGAAACGTGCGATGTTGGAACAGGCTGCTACGATAATATTGTAATATTAAATCGGGCCATCCTCCGGCAAAGATCCGTCTTTTGATTTCCAAATACTAACTGCTTCACTGTCTATACCTCCCATTTCAGACCACTGCCGACTCTCCAAGTTGGGAGGGAAACGAACGTTTCAAAAGAAGCCAATTTTTACTGCAGCGCCTTTAAAAAAATGTTGATATTCCTCTTGCCGGTTCTCTGAAAAGTGGGCTGTGCGCAGTGAAACTCTGCCCCTCGCGTACCACGCCCCCAGGTGCACCAAACGCAGACATACTGCCGTTGCCACAGCCTAGACATGTCCGTAAGCCACAATTTTTTTCCCGACAAACATTCTGCAGTTTATCCTCCATGCACATTACCCAAGCACTGCAAGACTTCTATCGGCTCTGCTTCAAGCGCAGGTTTTCCATTATGTGTCGCAACGAATGGGAACGCAGGAAAATGCTTCTCGACCACAACCGAGCCTCGGCTCTTGGTTGTGGACGTGGCCTGTTTCGTTGGCTGGAGAGCGTTTTCGTAACCGGCTTTTTTTCTCTCCTTCCTCGAAAGGGGTTAACCCGAGTCGGGTATCGTTTTGAAACGCTCCGCTGTGTGGGAAGTCGGCTCTGTCAGATTTATGACCGGTGGCTGTAACGTTCCAGTGCAAATATTTATTAACGCAAGCCTCTGACCTCGCACTCGGACACTACAAGGAACGTTTGCCAAGGATACGTTTATTTCTCCCGGATTGTGGCTGATTTAGTTCTTTTTGAAAATTACTGAGGTGTTCGGTACACTGTGTAGGCGTTCCGATGTGCGGTGCAACTTTGTCCTCGCGTTTCGTTTCCGTTCAACGCCCAAGCGCCCTGGCCCCGATGCTCTGTCGCGCACCCCTCCCGCAGGAGCGCTTCTCCTTCGTTCGCGGTATGTGCGCCGCGGGGAAGCGACCCTGTCCGCGAGTTTACCGTCGCGGCAACCCGATCCGGCCGGCGTGACCTCGTCGCAAACGTCGCCGCGCCCCCTCGCGTTGTCAGCTGCGGCGTCGTCGAGCCCCAGGGCTTCAGGACTGCGCCCACGCCGCGGAGTTCCGTGGGATGTCTCCGGGGCCAAGGATAGCCCGACGACCACACCGCTATGTGCGCAAGGGGTGGTCGGTTAACGCCCCCCCTCCCCCTTGCCACGTTCCTCTCCTTGAGGAATGTGCGTCTATATGCGCGTGACTCTCCTTGCGCGAGGCTGATATAAGCCGTTGTTTTCGCCTTAGCTTTCTTCTCAGGAGCGGAAGTTTGTATTCCCAGCAGGAACCGGAGCGCGTTGGCAGAGCTGCTTCTGCGTTCAAAACTGAGCACGATAGCTTCGTCCCAAGCTTCTACGAATTAGCTTGACTGTGGGGCTGACTGTCCCTGTTAAATTAATGGTAGAAGCCCAGGAGGCTCAAAAACGTAAGGACGCCTTGAGTTTTTCACGTACGTCAGTACTACTCTTTTAAAAAAAAAGGTTGTGACATTCACTAACAGTACACTAACAAGTTACTAGTCCCAGTACGCACTCCGTACTTAGAAAATGGAGGTAGTAAACGCAGCACTAGTCAGGGTTACTGACTGAAGCAGGCACTAAGCACCACTACCTTCACTAGTGAAGTCCTAGCGTCAACACCCTTCTGAGCTGCATGCGTTTACTAACTGGTCATGCAATAACCTAGTCATAAGCATACTAATTCCTACACCCAGTTATTTCCTAACCATGCAGTTGCTAGCGGCAGAGCCTACGTACCGTACAGCGGGGCAGTAAGGTTCGTAAGGATTCAGTAAGTACGGCCGTTGCTACCCTTTCACGACCTTTTTGTATTAAAATGATAGTTGTTTTTGAGCTCAAATGCAGGAAAGAATTTCTCTGGCTCGGGATTATGGACCAACACCGTAACGTGATACAGCTGAAATTAAATAACCGAGTGCAGTAGTTCTAACTTGTCGCGTCACATTCATTTTTACAGCACCCGGCTCGTAGCCGTGTAGCAAGAGCGGAGTTGCTTTATCGGTATCCCTAGCCGTCACACCGACGCGCGGAAACACAAATAGCGGCCGCTCACTACGCTATTACGGCGTCCATCTCGCGCGCGATGCACCCAAATCAGAACCCTTGCGCCATCTCTAAACGACCAGTGTTTTCTAAAGATTTGCTCTAGCAGGCAAGTCGTTGACAGGCCACGTTGCGAGTTAAAAGGCGCCTGAAAAACAGAACAAAGTGTCTAGGCCCGCCCTCGAGACGGGCATTCGCCGCGGCCGGCGGCCACTTTACGATGCGGCCGCTTGCTTAACCTGATTGAAGAGCCGTCCGTCGCGGCTATATTGAGACTTAAGAGAGACGGGGAGGCTGGCGCCACCGGCTTTGTTTTTGCTTTCCACTCCGGCGGGGTCCACTTTGTGTGTACGCACGTGGCGGCCTGACAGGGCCTTCTAGTGGGAGAGGCCCGTGTTTTAAGACCTCTTTAGGTGCCCCAAACGGCCGGCCTTGACGCGATGATGCCAGATCATCTCGTCTGCTGTTGTGCGCGTACGCATCTCATTCAGAGTTCGCGTCCGTCATGAGTGTCGGTTTATGCGGGCGTGGAACGCTCCGAGGGCTGTCGCAATCCTTTGTCTCCTATGGCATCTGGCATGGCCGCTTCTCCAGTTTCGCGTGCACCACTCGGACGCTACGCATATGGCCCATTCATTCGAGGGTCGTCACTTTCCGCCAAGAATGTGTTTGTGTATCAGGCGCAGGGCCCATTTTTCAAGTCGCGGAATGTGTGCGCTTGTCTGGACCCTATTTGTACAAATAAGACTGCCTGCTGTTTAATGTAATCCAGTCGCCGCTAGGATCACTAGTTGACAGTGTAGATGTAATGTCACCCAGAGTGGATTAACCTTTACCAGTCCAGTGACGGTTCTAGTTGACCGGGACATCAGCGCTGAACTGTCGCAGAGGTTTACTGCGCCAAACGTTTACAAACTAGCGTGACGGACGACAGAAAGCACTCTTGCACCCAGCTTGTCGCGAACACGTTAACAGACCAACCAATACTTGCTCTTCGAATTAAGCGTATTTGGCTCATATTAACGTATAATCCGTTTCACGAACATCGGTTTGCATTAGAATGTAAACAGCGCGAAACCGGCCAATGGGGAGATCGGGCGAGGGGACACCTGCCAACGAATGCCGTAGATGCACCGACAACTGCCCCTCCACAAAAAATCACGCCCTCGGCTCCCTTCAGAAGGTATCCGGAGGACGTGCCTTCGGGATATTTTCCTCGGCGCGTTGCTGCCTGCAGTTCGTCACGTCTCGCACCAAATACAGCGTTGCACAAAGTTATTGAGGCAGAGTACACCGTGATATACGGCTTCGGAAGGGTCGACAGCCCCGACACTGGTGTGCGTCCTCTCAGAACTGAGAGCAACGCAACGCTAGATTCTTGCGCAAACGCTGGAATGGGGCCAATTTTTGCCTGCCACCTAAGAAAAGGTGGTACGCATCGTTGCGCTGTCTACGATCAAGCTCTGACGAGAGCGATTATTTATACTTTTCGCGATTCCAAGCGATCGGGAGAGCGTCGGACGACCGCCGTGGTTCTTTGCTGACCAGTGTTTGTTCGACTCGGCCACTGCGCTCTAACAACAAAAGGAAACACCGCTCCTGCCAACCGGAGAAGCCCAGCGCGCGCGATTATTTTTGACACCTCGAGTCAGACCCGTCGGCCTCTTCTTTCGAACTTCTTCGTTTTCCGAACTGCACCGCGCTAGGCTTTGTGTCCAGTACGGAGCAGTCGTAGGCGTCAAAGACGGAAAGGACTTGCAGAATGTAGTGTGCGCTGCGCTGGCTATCCGAACGGAGGAGGGAGACTTGCGCGTCGCTGCGGAGGGAAAGCGCGCGAGGCAGCGGGGAGGCTGTGTCGGAAGGGCGGGAGGGGCGAGAGGAGGGTATGGCGGAGCCCTTACGGGGCCGCCGTTGCATTCCGACCGATGCTCGCCTAGCAGCCGGCGCCTTTTCCTGACGCTCGGATCGGTACCGAGGGGGGGACATTCGTCGGTTACCGCCTACACAGCGACGCTTCTCAACCGGACCTTGGTGTAGCCCTTGACTGTCATCTCGGCTGCACCTCCTCCCCCCGGTGCCTCGGATTTAACTACGACGGCTCGATCGCGTCAGGCTGCAATCTGAGCTGGGCACGTTTGGTTGGCCGGTGCTGCTATGACTACTGTCTGTTCGACGGCCACGGCGTCATAGTATACCAAGGTTCGGACAAGCTGCGTCGCGATGCTTACTTCGTGCAGAACGTTGTCGGCCGAT
Organism: Haemaphysalis longicornis; assembly: GCF_048455015.1. Lineage (NCBI taxonomy): Eukaryota > Metazoa > Arthropoda > Arachnida > Ixodida > Ixodidae > Haemaphysalis > Haemaphysalis longicornis. The sequence continues at coordinate 17,846,802 of NW_027526422.1, forward strand.
TCCAAGCCTGGTTGGATTCTGCTTTGCCTTGTGTTTTGCCTGGCCCTCATCGGTGAGTTTTTCGGGCGTATTGTGCACCTCCCGGATCTTAGTGTAAAATGTGGCGATCTTTAGGAGGCTGTAGAGAGAAGGCCTTAAAATCTGTCTATGCCACTACAAATTAATCCTTAATCCTCGCCCCGCACCTTGGCTACCATTGCATTTCCTCCATACACTGCCTACAACCTGGAATACTCATCTTTAATTGTATCTACCTGCTTGAGATCTGTTTTGCTCTCGTACTCCGCACCATTTTCATTTGACACTGCCAATCCGGCAGCCCTACTGAGAAAATATTTCACTCCTAAAAAAAACCTGTAATGCATGAAAACACTGTTAACTGCGTGCCGGCAGTTAAGGGCGTGCGACAATTTAGAACCCCTGACCCCTGCCCTTAACTCTGCGCTCCTTCGCCCCACTCCATGTGTTTTGTTATCCTCATGTCGCAAGTTCAGCCCGAGCAATAGCTACTGGGCACTTTGCGTGCCAAATCCTTGTGGATATCCCAGGGCGTTAAATTCATTTAAATTTTGGTCGCTTGGTACTCCACGCACTAGGCGTCAAGCGCTCTGCAGAAACCCATAATCGCCGTTTCGGGAATCAAACTTCAGGGCGCGGTCGGGGTGTGAGAAACGAACGCTCCTCGGAGTACATTACCCCGCCAAGTGCGAGGCGTATAAAACAAACTTTACCTCTAAAAAAAAAAAAAAAAACACTGACAGATGTGCGACCGAGGAGGCAATGTGTGCATGCAAAGCAGGGGAACGAAATTTTTTTTTGTTCCGGTTTTTACACCACTCCGATTAATGTAAACGAGTCGGTTCCGGTTCAACTCCGGAACAAAACTGTTCATAACGGCTTTAAATGGTGAACAAAAGACGATAACACCGAGTAGAGTCCGAATTACGAAGTATCATCTACGAATGTCTACTGCACATATTACAGATATAAATTGTAATCGGAACGAAAACGTCGGCCCGTTTGGCTTACTAAGATTTAAAAGTGCACGCATAAAATATGCGCATCATGCCTAAACGGCGCCTTCGAACCGCCGCGGTTGTTCAGTGGCTAAAGTGTTGTGCTGCTGAGCCCGAGGACGCGGGTTCGATTACCGGCCGCGGCGAGAGGCGAACAGTAAAAACTCCCATGTGTCGAGATTTTGGCGCACGTTAAAGATACCTGGGTGGTGATTGCGGCGCGCCTCATTGCCCAGGTGTGGGTTCGATGCGTTAAGCCTCATAATCCATCTAAATGGCGCCTGGGTGTGAGATTTCTGAAGTAACGCGTAATCAAGTGTGCTTGGCGATATAGACACGTTTGTTGTGATCAAATTTTCGGGCTGAGATTGCTCGTTCTCTGAGATTGCTCGAAAGTGCAGCAGGTGCTGGAAGACGCCATCCCATTGTCGAGTTGCCCCTGGGTGTCTTCCCCCGTCGTTTTGGTAAAAAAGAAAGATGGAACATTGCGGTTTTGTGTGGATTGCCGCAAGATCAACCAGGCGACCAGAAATGAAGTTCACCCATTGCCTCGTATTGATAACTCCCTCGATAGACTACGACACGACCGCTATTTTTCATCTATGGGCCCTAAAAGCGGGTGTTGGCAGATAGGGGTTGGCGAAAGGAACCGCGACGAAACCGCTCTTGTGACTTGACTATACTTGCGGATTCAAGGTTTCGCCCTTCGGGTTATGCCCTGCCCCGGACACTTTTCAAGTGCTCGGACACCTCAGGCCTGAAGTGGCAAACGTGCTTTATGTACTTCGACGACGTGATCGTATTTACAACCACGTTTGAAGCGCACTTCAAACGACTCTCGTCAATCCGCAAGGCAATACGATCTACCCGACTTAAGCTAGAAGTTTAACTCAGAAATGCCATTTTGTATTCGAGGAATTCCTGTTCCTTGGCCGTGTGGTCACCGGTGCAGGAGTTGTAATTCGGATCCTGGCAAGATCGGAGCGGTCGCCGAGTTACCCGTCCCCACCAACAATCGGATGATTTTTGGATATTAATATTTTCACAGAAAAGTGTTTTATTCCTGGATACACGAAGATTTCGCTGGCGTCATATCAGTCACGAAAGTGACGGCAATACAACGAAGCAAGCGGCCTGTAAAGGGTGCACCCCTGCACACAGGGTCTTCTTGCGGGGAAGCAACCTTTAGTACTAAAGAGTCCGTTATACTTAGGGTTCTTCGTGTTCGGGTTTTATATTTTACCACGAAAGTGTGTTATGCCGTGATACCCCAAGATTTTATTGACGTCATATCCGCCACGGAAATGACGCCAGTACACCTTTGCCGAAACGACCCGCCAGCAGGACGTCGCTCGCCAAGCACACCCACAAGACTGCCGCCGACCCGCAAATTATGCTCAGCTGCAGATTTCGCTGCACATTTCACTTTCGTGTTTTACTGATTCCTATGACAGGAATCAACCACATTTTTTGGAGCTATGCTCATATTACCGGATATTTATTCAGAATCATCGCAAACACTGCAGCGCTGCTGGCTTCCCTTGCGCGGGTTTGTGTCGCATTTCTCTGGACTGACGAACAACAAAGCGCTCGCCAAGCTGCAGCCACGGCCGCAAACACCCCCAACGGCGCCCTTTTAGAACTATGCTCGGTACGTCGTCAAATGTCACTAAAGTTCGTGTGTTGAAAAACTAGGAATCTGAGCGTTCTTTTTTCGAAGTCCCTTTCGGATAGGACGTATTCAAAGTTGCGGTATTTCTTGGCGCAGAAAGCTTTGTCATAATGCGCCTAGGACGGATTTGGAAGGGCACTGCATGCTTCGGCAGCTACCCCGCCGCAGAAGCATGCTGGGTCATTCGCAGCCCACCAGAGCTCCCGCTCCACATCCGGTCAATGCAGAAGGACCAGGACCAAATGTTGGGCGTCACCAACTGCACGATTAGGGACACAGTGGGGAAGAACAAGATTAAGCCACGCCGAATTTCGAGCTAAGTTCATCATCGGAAGTCGCGGGACAGCAAGGAGTCTCACCTTTTAAGCCTTGTCTTCGCACGCTGGGGGCCCAGTGACCGAAAACTGTACGTCCCCAAAAGCAGTCTGTGCCAAAATTTTGTAGACCACGCAAAAGGTTTTGTGCCAAAACCACTTCAAAGCAAAAACTTGACGTTCCAAGTGGGATCGAAATATTTTACCACGATAAGAATGGTGCGCTATTCGCCAGCTTTCTGGCATAAAGCGTTTTTGACTCCATTGGTAAGCTTGTATTTTGAATTTTTGTAAGTATATGTACTTCACCTTTTGGTGTGGTCTGGAAAACTTTGACGAAGACTATCCGCTTTTATCCTGAATCGTCTATTCTTTAAGTGACAATTTTGAAACGCTTATTGAGCGCTGCAACAGACCCTCAGTACACGCATGCATGTGGCTGTTGACCAAGAATGCTCGCTCGAAGGGGGTCGAGCAGGGCACACGCCGCGTGAATTCTTGAGTGGGTCGGTCAGCAAGCAGCTCGGGTGAGGCCGGCGTCGCATTGGCAGCGGCGAATGGCGCAGCGAGCGTTATTATTGAGCAACGTTCGCTTGGGTCGCGAGAGCTTCGTACGGACTGCCGTATGCAAATGTAGCGCCGACCGGCCGGACTGCTGGCCGGCCCGTACCAGCTGCTGTGGAATGCCACCTGGGATACCCTGCGAAGAACGTTTTTTCTTCTTTCGTCGGCCTTAGCCCTTTCGACATGTAGGAGTAATGTACAGGGGTAAACGGCATTAATTTGTCCTGGCCCTTGGACAGGTATTGGCAACAAGCTAACGACTCTACGAAGAGGTATGCTGCCTAATTTGCACCCGTGTTGGCGAGCTGCATGGAGCGTAGTTCCGCCTTATGGCTCGTAGCTATTGGTACGTTTGCAATCTGTAGACCTTGTGGTAGCGACGTGTGTGGTACTGCCTCCCTTTTTAAACACGCGCACGCGCACGTCAGTGCACGGGGAGTCTGCGGACTTCATTATCGGCGCGCCTCATCGCCTGCGTTGCGTCGGCGCGTTAAACCCTACAATGAATGAATGACTTCATTATCGTGATCAAACTTCGTGGGCATAATAGCCAACTCCAGTTGGCGATAATGCGGAAAACGCAAGCAGTTGAGGCAGCTTATTTGCCAGACGGGCGACTCATATCGCGGTAAGACGCTCACTGTTCGGTATGGTACTCTTGGAACGTTTGTTTCGAACAGCTCCTGATTGACAATCAGCGCGGAAAAAACAAAGCACAAAAAAAAAGGAACGAGAAGTAGCAAGGACAGCGCTGTTCTTTTTTCAATCATGAACGTTCACCAACTCGCCCAAATCAGTCCTCTCGAACAGCTCCATTCAATCTATCAGCCTAGTTGAGGGCCGCTTCCTTACAGTGCATGCGAGTATTGCGTAAGCACTGCGCTGCGTTCAAGTCCGTTTTATTTATTTATTTATTTATTTGACATACTGCCAATCCCATTAGGGATTCTAGCAGGAAGGACGTGAACATAAAAATTCAAATAAGTACACAATAGAGGTCTAAAGGTCTGACGGGGCAAATTCCGGCAGATAGAAATTCCGTGCCCCCCCCCCCCCCCCACCCCCCCCCCCCTCCTCCGAACCGTGTTTTTTTTTTTTTTTTCCTCTCAGCACGTATATCCAAAATAGCACGCTAGCTCTCATGTAAATTGCCTCTCCGAATTGTAACGTCGGTAGAGGGTGATCGCGCAAACTAAAGCTTATTCAATCGTGTCTTTTCTCTGATCGGCATTCGAATGCTCGCCACCCGCCGCGGTAGCTCAGTGGCTAAGGCGTTGCGCTGCTGAGCAGGAGGTCGCGGGTTCGATTCCCGCCCGCGGCTGCCGCTTTTCTGATGAAGGCGAAGAGCAAAAACGCCAGTTTGTGCGATATTTCGGCGCACGTGAAAGATCCCCAGGTGGTCAAAATTAATCCGGAGCCCTCCACTACGGCGCGCCTCATCGCCTGCGTTACGTCGGCGCGTTAAACTCTACTATGAATCAATCGAATGCTCGCCGCCACACACGAGCCAAGAGAATTTACGGCTCCCCGCATCTCGTCCATCATTTAATTGTAGCGATCTCGTTTTCCCGAAAGGGTATCCCGACGAGCGACCTTTTGAGAACGGGCGCCCGCCTTGGCAAAACGGCATTTACACCCCCTCTAATTCGACCGAAACCCGGGGCGAGCGTATGTGCCTTGCTATGTCGATGAATAACCGAGCGAGGGAGAGGCTGGCGTTCTATAGTCGTCTTCGTCTGCAGCGCGGCTCTTTCACTTGAACGAAAGATCGCGTGGCGTGCGTCCTTTTACGCACAGCGTCGACGCCTTTCTTCTCTTTTCCAAGGCGGCAACGTTTGTCTTCCCGCAGAAGAGAACAAAATACGCGCGTCCTTAACGATGCGAGGCCCATTTGGTGGCACCTATAAATAAACTAAAAAGGCCACGGGGTAAGCGATCGATGTGTGCTCCCAACACGCTTTCCATTGGGCGGAAATTATTTCTGATTGTTGGCAAGCAGTACACCGGGGCGCGTGTTTGATGGATGGAAACACTCGCCGGCTGCTCTTTTTGTGCGCGCTGCCAATGCTCCGCGTGCATCTTTTCAGGGCGGGCCGCAATTAGTCGCGAACTTGTACACAATGCTCGTCGGTAAAACCAAAGAAATGCGAAAAGATTCATGGAAGCGCGCCTGCGAGAAAACTTTTGACAGTGATAAACCGTCCCATCTTGCTTGTTCGACGAACGCGTATGTCGCGGAGGGCTCTTTTTTTTTTTTTTCTATTTCCCGCATCGTGCACTATAAAAATTTGTCGCCATGAAATTAATCACGCGCGTACGCGATGGGGTGATAGACTTAATGAAACGAGTGCACTTAAATAAAAAAGAAAAGGGAAGGAAAGTTAATGAGGCGGAAATCGTGCAGTGTAAGGAGCGCTTTTTTCGCGTTCAACTAGGCTCTGCAGTGATCGTCGCTGCGTACATATTCGCCGATTCATATGTCCGGCTGTTTCCATTCCGTTTAAAACTACAGTAAAGGGATTTCTTTGTGCTGCAGTTTTTACTTACCGAACGTCATTCCGAAGAAATTTACGGACTAATATTTAAAAAAAAAAATATCCGTTTAGCGCTTCGCAACGTTTGCCATGTCAACTGATCAGTTTAGGGGCTATTTCCAAGAGTGCGGATGATTTCTTTTGATTGCCATCTGACCCTGCGTGGTTTGTGGCGGCTTGCGAAGGCCGTTCAATGGTGACCTCCGGCAGTCTTTATCGTGCTTTGCGGGAGAAATTTCAGTGCAAAAGATTGTGCCAGAATTGTGCCTATGAGGGATTGTGTGCAAGCGACAGGAAGGCGTATGTTGGCTGCGCGGAAGGTGCGCCGCATGAAACTGCTCCTACAGCTGCGGATGACGGTTTGTGGGGGCCGAAGTGCAAGTCTAACGGGTATATGGAGCACGCAAGCAATGTCGGACGCGCGTTTGACCGAAACTTGAGCAATGATAAATTAAGCGCGTGAACGCCAGCGCGCGACTTGTGGGTGCGCCTCCCAATGTTTGACAGCGCCGCCATTATCCAAAGATGCAAAGACCGTCTCACGCTCGAGATAGTCGTGGCTGAGCGGACAAAGTGTTGGGGACACGCACGCGGAAGCTTTGCCGCAACTGCGCTGTCGAAGAGATAAAATTTAGTCGGCTGCTGCGTCGTTCATGCTTTTTATTAAGTTTTTACGCCGCCCGTATGCGTGTATGCGTGCGTGGTTATCTTCCGAGTAAATGTTGGTAGTTCAGCGCATGCGTGTCTCTACTCCCTTCCGTCCTCGTTTATAAACTGCGCTAGTTCTGTTTTCGGTTTTTCTTGGTTTTTAAACAGTGACCATTCGATCATCGTGCGTCAGCTAATAAAAGCATCGTTAGGCGGGAAACTGGAAGTTCACGGATCCGCTTTTTTTTTTTCATTATTGTGCGTGTGTAATTTATGGAAAACATGCGAGCTCCTCCTTGTATAGGTAGCAACTATAGTTGCTACGAGCGGGAGCGTTTATCTTTATTCGAAATTTGCGCGGCCAGCCGTACGAGTATTCCGGAAGATAACGTATCTCCTTTGATGCGACCATTGACGCTAAGCGCCGTGCGGAAGAAGCGGGCGATTATGGCCCCGCATGCCGCCGTCAGCACGCCTATCTCGCGCCGCTCGCAACATTTCTGTTGGTTTAACTCTCCCGTTGGCACAACCCAAGGGATCGGCCCACGTGGTGCTCCCTTGAAAAGACTTAATATGTGCTTCACCAACGTGCACGGGCAGGCGTGGCTTCCGCTCGCGCTTGTTCGCAGAGGAAAGTGGGCTTGGACATTGAGTCAAATGAGGACCACCGAGTCAAATGTTACTCTTGCGAGAGGGAGAGGGTTTTTGGACTTGTTCTCTTCTCCCCCAATGCTCTCTGCGCATGACATCAGCTGTGCTCGTCTACGTGGCGAGAAAAGGTAGAGCGGCTTGCGCCTCTGCGCTGTGCTTCAGCGGCACTGTGTGGTTTGAATCCACAAGCCAATGGTTCCTGCTCAAGTTCTGGACCGAGAACACCTAAGTTTTTAATTGGCCCGTGTGTCCTCCTGCTAGCATTTTAGTGACTCTACAACGGCGTGTTGTATCTGTCCGATGAACGCGCAGGTGTCCTCTAGGACTTTATGTACAGAACTGCCCTGTTCCTCTGGGGCTTCATGCACTCGTACGCAGTATCTCTCGCAGCATCTCTGGGGAAAGAAAATAACCCAGATTTAAGTAGCGCCTCCCGGGCCAACTAAGTGGCGGGTGTAGCCCAAGTATAACCAAACCTCGCTGGCGCTTTGCGTAACGCATAGCGTTGCGCAAGCGGTTCCGCAATGATTGCCGCCATGGTTCATTCTATACGGCGACCATTAATTCACCTGCCTAATCCGCGAATTAACCCGTGCGCCTAAGTGACTCACGCCTGTCAGGAGTGGGAGATAATTACGCCCGGAAGTAAGCGGCTCCACTGCTTGGGCAGGAAGGCGCTGGGTTAGCGGCTTTTCCCGTTCACTACCCACCATCGTCGGCGTTCCAGTCGTTCCGCATGCGTCGGCGTATCACTGAAAGCTTTTGGAAGCACGCGTTATTTCTTATGCTTTCCCGTCATTCATATTGTTGCCCGTATACTCGTTTCGATTTTTCAGTTTGCTGGAAATGCGTTAATCGTTGTCACCCTGTCTCACCCGGTGTATTGAATGCATGGTTCTTAAGAAAAGTCGATTAGACTACAGGATGTGTTGACAGCTCTCATCATGGACGCTGGTGTGCTGGCACCGTGGGAGTCTAGAGCTGCACGAATTGTAATGCCGCTAGTTTATTGTGAAAAGTATTTATACAAGTTAAAACTGCGTCAAAACAAAACAAAAACCCCTTCGTTGATCTCGGACTTTAGGACCGAAAGCATCTGGTTCTCGAGGTTTTCCTTTCCTAAAAGCTGTTTATTAACCCGGACGCTTTAATACCGTCAAGGCGTTTATTCCTTTCAAGCTCGTGGAGCCCATAATTTATCGGCAGGTGCAACCGATCTTCAAGAGCAAAACTGAAAGAAAAACAGCCTCGCTTCCGCCTAGGTCATGTGAATCCCATTAAGTTTTTCTTTTAGTCTGACCCTATTACAAGATAGATTCGTTATTCCGGACCGGCATCTTCACCTGGATTTTTTAAGGGCATTTGACGATGTTCTTGATCATTTTCCCAACCTCACAGTTGCTCATGCAATCATTAAATTTTTTTTTTACAACCTGCTCTCACTGCATTATATATCCGCAATCTCTGGCTCCTGAAGGTCATGTTCTTGGCCTTTTTTAACTACTTCTAACTACCTTATTTTGGGCGTTAAATCACCAAGGAGGTTGTAGTTTTATACAACCTCCTTGTAAATCACCCATGCGTATCTTTTTTTTTTTTTTTGCGGACCGTTGCGTTCTTTGTCGCCGGATACGCACAAAAATGACCACATCAGATTTAAAATTAACTAGCAACTGGGTCTCCATAGATAATAGCTTGACGTTTCCAAGTGTAAATTCCTGCAAGTTTCCCGCAAGCACTTTGGCAACTTATTTCTGTTCCTTACAATCGACGAATCTTGCATGAATTCTTGCCATCAGCTCTGTAACGATCTCTGAACACGTATCGCTGATTACCTCCGGTGCCCCCAGAACATTAGCGCATCGGCTTCATCATTTTGAATTAGCGACTTCAGTTTTGAACAGATAGCAGTCTTTATCAACTTCTTTGAAGCTATTCGGAATCGCGCTGTCCGCTTCATTACCTCCCAAACGATATTTCATCCCGTGCTTTAATTTCCTCGTTTTAAGACTAAAAATAACTCATGTCTGCCTGTTTTGATGAAGTATTCCAATTTTGCCATCTCCCGTAGCACATAATTTAAATTTGCTTTAATATTAGCTCTTACGTTAGCTCTTAAATTGCCTCTTGGATTGGCTCTTGGAGTTGTATGAAAGAGAGCAGGGCGCGGTCATACAAATGTGACAAATGTGCATAGCAAACACGTGGCGTCGTATCTCAAAGCACGCATGATGTTACGAAGTCGGTGACGCGCTGCGTGTGGCTCAAAATAAACTTACCTTGTCTCAGCGGCGCGCTGACTCAAAAGCGCGCTCAGGGTCACGTCAAATTATTCAGCGTCGAATGGCGGCAACGCTGTCGACGGCCGGATTCGTGCGCGGTTCCGTCCTACGTAATCTACGACACAAGTTTTTCTCGCCCCGGGAGTTGTTCTCAGGACGCCAACGATTGCTCACCGACCAAGGGTGGGCGGGCCCCACTTTCGACGCGGAACTTAACGCCTTCGCTCCCGGTCTCGGCTCCCAGTTACGTTCTGGTTAAACGTCACCTCGTACAATTTCGGGAGAGGGTGCCGGTCTTCCGTGGCACCCTCCCGGGTCCGGCTGGCGTCCGCCCTTGATACTTCCGCGCACGTTTGGCTTCTACGCGGTGCATGCCGTAAATCACGCTCGCGTCAAGTCGCCACTGGATGCCCGGATCCTGGGGTGAACATTTTTCACTACCGCCTGTGTGGGCGCTGTAAACGCTTGTGATTCACGTTCTTCTATTCATTTAATTATTCAAAATACCCTCGTGGCTCCTGGGGCATTACTGAGGAGAGTGTTATTTTTGTTAGTGTTCTACTGCTCATGTAACAAACATGAGACAGACAACTTGGCCACGCGTGTACAAGGCAAAGGAAGGAAAAGATGTCAATACAGAAAAAAATCTGGAAGCGTGTTCATACTCGTATTAAAACGCATACACGCCTTGTCACTCCCCGATTGGCCAGTTGCTTTTTCCCCGAACAGCGTCCCAATGGAATTCATTGCCCCGAAAGGGTTTTGAATCCGCTGATTTTATGAAAGAACTCGAGTCTCACGTTGTAAACCTCGAATGTTGGACAATGCTATGGTCTTCCTGTTCTCTTGATTTCTGTTGATTCTCGCTGTATTGTACGTATCCTATGTAGCCCATCCTGATAGGGCCAGATTACTGGCCTGCAGTATTTCTAAATAAATGTACTTGTTTGAGCCATCTACGGTCAGATCTTTAGCGCTGCACGGATCGAATACCCCGATGCATCGAGCATGCTTGTAACCTTTGAATCTGTTACGTCAAATTGTCAGTTAGTATACAGTCGGTGTGCCCTGACCCCACGCAAGCGAATTTTGGACTTCAAATACCCGTGCAGCGTTGCGCACGCACTTTACGAAAGGAAATCTATATGGAGGACAATTGTTCCTGAAACATATGAGGAGCTTTCGGCGGAACGTGGGGGCGTAGTTTTTGTAACGTCCCCGCCTGGTAGCAAGAAAACCTGTAGCCCTGTATCAGTTAATCTGCCATCGGTTAAACTGAGCGCCTGGTGTCACGGATTTGCTATTGAAACTACGCTCGTTTTTATCGCGCGCGCGCTGATGTACTGGGCGTATAGCTGTAGGTGCATATGCAAAGGCAGTAGCAGTACGCTTTCGAATCTAATCTAATCCAATGTACGCCACAGAAGTTTTCTTTTAAGTTTACACCACATACCCATCAAATTCACTAAAAATGTGTACCCAGCAAAACCATCGCAGAAAAGTGATACTTCACAGAGCAGAAACGCACGTTGAATATCAATACAGCCAAATTACGATGCAGAAGGCTGAAACGGTTTTCTGCAATTGCTCGTCAAGTTTCGGCCCATTTATCGTTTTGGGATCGCGCTGGAACCTGTAACCGATACAGACAAAACAAAGGGACACACACTTTCACGTGAAGCGCCGTCTTCACGTCAGTATGCTCTTTGTCTTGCCTCTGTCACAAGTTCCATCGCAATACCCGAAAGATGCTCTACCAATTAGCCCGACACGAAGCTTTACCGCCCACGGCTGAAAGCCTCCATGCCTCTGGAAAGTGGTGCAGCGATTCGTAAACTTTAGGCTGCGCACGAAGCATGCTGTGCCCTTCAATAAAACCTGCGCTGAAATACACCGCGCAACACAGTCGGGAACTCCGTAGCAATCGATCGCGAAAGATCTGCGTTGAGCCGGGAAGCTGCATCCGTCAATAGGACATTCCGCGCTCGCAACCGACCCCATCCATGCATGGCTGGACAAGATGCAAAGGATGGGGCGCAGAACACTGCCCTCCTCCGTTCTTGCCGGTCGGCAGCTTCCCGTGTACGCAACAACGCGTGCGAATTTTCGCATTTAAAGCGTGACAATGCGTGACACGTTCGTCCTCTCTTTGTGCTCGTGTGTGGGCGGATGAGGGGGGTGAAGGGGGTTCGCACGAGCACATACGCAACGCGAGGACTCCATCTACCCAGTGCCCTCCCTCAGTCACCGCGCTGTTGACATCGCAGCACCGTGCGAACATAGTTTTTGTGCATATTGAAAGACGGATTTCACTCGGCTGCAGCCGTATACACAAAGGGCGGAAGTTTTCAGAACCGCGCCGGCGGCGATTTGTGGGTCGCCGCTCCCAAACTGCCCTGTGACGGGCCACGCCCCACCGTCCCGACTAAATTACACACGGGGCTCGCAGACGACCCGATTTTATAGTGAAATTCGAAAAGCCAACGAGAGAAAAAACAGTTGCCCAGTGCCATGCGTCTTCACTCAACACATTCTTATATTTGCTTTCTCTCCTGTTACGCACCCCTAGCAGTCTCGAATTAAAATTTCGAGGAATATCTACGCAAGTATTGTCATTCCTGTGCTCTCAACGCTGCACTTCGCGAGCGCTGCTGTCGGTTTACGTGCCGTATTTTCAAGCATAACAAAAGCTTCTGAGTATGGCGCGTATGCTATGCGCGTTACTTCTGTTCAATAAAAGCATTAAACGCGGGCCGATATCCTATTGTCGTTCGTCCAGTGTGTCCCAAATAAAACCCGATCTAGAGGCTAACAGCTTCGCTGTATTGCGGTCACCTTCTGGCGGTCTCATCTCTAACTCGATCTACGCTCCTTCAAACCACAGAGAAGCGGAACGCGAATCGGTGAGGCTGTGCGCGGTATCGGGGTGTTGGTAAAAACGTGTGCTAGCTTAGTTCGCGTTCTGCAGAACAAGTAGCTCAAGGAGGCCCCATTATTGAGAAACTGCTATACTCGGTGACAACTAAAGAACGGCACCGGAAGTTGCTGCTTACCGTAGCCGGATGTTTCTCCGCGCGGCGCAAGTAGGGCGTTACCGGGAATATTTTGAACATGGCGTGAGCCGTTCCCGTGATTTTTTGGACTTAATATGCTTATAATATAATATAAACGACTCCAGTGACGACAAACTGCGTGAGACAAGGCAGACGATATCACGCATACATAGCAAACCCCTTTCAAAACGCGCGCGCCCTGACGTCACGGGTCCGGCGCTTTGGCGGAGTGATACACTACATGAGGTGGTGCCGTTCTTGAGTTGTAACCGAGTATAGTAAGTTGCACTGTGAGGGAAGTATATATTTCTATTGTTTGTAAAGCAGGGGGTTGGGGTGGGGGTGGACTTCAGGCGTTCGCCGCACGCGTGGGGGGTGCCGCCAATGAAGCTGTCTACATGCCGTCTGCTATTGCAGGGAGCTCACCGTCATTTTCACAGCGAAGCTGTTTAGCAAATGGTATTTAACTGCGGACACGGAAAATTACGAAGAAATTGCCAAGCGCGCGCACGTGAGCGTTGGCCTCGCGGCGACCGCCCGGTAATTAACAAAACCAAGAAAATGACTAGCGCTCGTGTGTGCGTGCCTCGCGACGACCGCCCAGCGTCCCTTGCGGTCGTTTGTCAAGCCAAGAATATACCCACTCAGGGAGATTGGCCAAGATTGGAGGAAAAAAAAAACTTTAGCGTTTGCCGTATTCGCGGAAACGCTTGCTCGGAACGAGAAAGACGCGTTATAGCGTCCGCTCCTTTAAGGTGATGTCCAATGATTATCACTTCCAAGAAAATGAAGGGAGCTCACGATGATGGAGTAAAGGTCGTTGCGGCAGCAGCGAAGCAGCAAATCGGCTGCAATCGTGGGCTTCAACCGTGGACTTCAAGCTTCGCTACCTTCAAGTGTTACGCGTTAGTGTGTGCTTCCTTAATTTTTTTCTGATATCTTTTATTCGTGTGTGAGCGCCATGGAACCAGGTACCCTGAGGGCGCAGCAGTTCGTCGATTCAAATGGTCGTTTCAGAAGCGGAACCCGTTTCGGTTTTCGCTGATTGCCTTATCGCGCATTGCAGCAAAGCTTAACAGTTGCCTTTTTTGCCTCGCTTTTAGTACATTTCATCCCGAAAAATAAAGCGTTAATTGGAGCACTTCCTCGCCCAATGTACTCGATGGACACTTACAGAAATTCAAATCAAGCTGCACACCCGCCTGCGGCCTTGACGAAATAGTCCAGACCTCTTTCTTGCGCTTCTTCTGTCCGCTTCTTCATTCAGCATTACCCTGAAACGTGCTCCGAGATAGTTTTTTTTTTTTTTTCCAAGTCATTTTGGGAAATACTGTTATAACCGAAAGAGCTGGCACGTATATCATTAGTCGGTATACGGTCAAACCAACGGCAGCGATACTGATATTTGTGCTGCTGCATTTCTGTCCGTATACTCTGTGGGTAAGGCGTGCATGCGTTTTGTTGAGGCGCTTCTTGTTGAGTCTAGGGCCACTAAATACGCCTTTATTTAGTGACGCTAGTTAAAACGAATCGACTTGGTACGCAACGCACATAGCGTGGTTACCAAGAGTGAGAAACGCCGCTGCGAAGTGCGCATGCGCGCGCAGTGAAAGAGCACTGTTGGAGCTTGCCTTTCCCATTAGACGAGCGCCGGTGAACCTCCTTTCAGGCGGCATAGTCATAGCTGGTTTCCTAAATGAAGAAATTAATTAACCGGAGGTCCCGCGTACGGCTTCGGCCTTGGGACCTCCGTCTGTATTACAACCCATATGTAAATATGTATACATCCCTGCATAAAAATTGAATTGAAATTGAAAATTGAAACCGAAATGTAGAATAAGGGTGGCCCACACTTCCATATACTGAGTTACTTTGTTGCTCGAAAACTCAAGTTTCTTCATTTTGGTGTCCTGCAAGAGGTGTGCGTGAAACACGGTATATTCACGCAAAGGTTGAAGCAAAAATGGAGACAAGTATATGCTACCGTTTGCTCAAGAAACCCAAAGCACACAACTGAAATACTTAGTGGATTATTGTTCAGTAGTTAGTGTTTGCGAATTTTTGACAGTATTACCACTGTGTGGTTAAGGAGAGCGAGAGAGTGAGAGCGAGAGAGTGAGAGCGAGAGAGTGAGAGCGAGAGAGTGAGAGCGAGAGAGTGAGAGCGAGAGAGTGAGAGCGAGAGAGTGAGAGCGAGAGAGTGAGAGTGAGAGTGAGAGTGAGAGTGAGAGTGAGAGTGAGAGCGAGAGTGAGAGCGAGCGAGAGAGAGAGCTGGGGGAGGTTGAGCATCTTCGCACAGTAGGTGCCCTAGTGCTGGTGCTGTTCAATGTAGTCCATTGTGCGGCTTTTTGTGGTCGTAACGGGGAGTCATTCGGGTTCACGAGGCATGAAAGAATTTGTGAAAGATGAAGACTGCTTGGCAGTGAGCCATTCCCCTATACATGTTCTCTGCGTCCACCAGGCGTCCGCACAGCCATTGATGTCGACTTCAGGCTATTGCTCACCTAAAAGAGCAAAGCGCAGTTGCTTCGAGTAGTTTTGCAGCGGTGAAGTATTCGAGCTAAGTCTGAAGACACGCACTTTCCGGCCGAAGTTGTACAAGGTCGCGCACACCAAGCCATGCACGATGTTTACCAGCTTCGGCCGCACCAAACTGTTTAGCTGAACCTGTAATTGCCCCCACCCGCCGTTTTTTTTCTTTTTCTGAGCAACGGTCTTTCCGCCGTCCGCATATCGGCTGATGCTGAAACGTTCCAGTTGCTCCCTCCGCCCGCGCCGTTTGAATTGAATTCTCCCGCCAAAAGCAGCATTGGGAATCGCATACCAAAGACTGCACACCTTAACGGCCGTTCACTCGAGTTGGCCGACCACGTATGTGATTTCTTTTACCGTCCCCGCAGGTCGGCCCTTCCAAGCGCGTTTGAACCGTCCTTTTTCGAGTGCGCTGTCCCGTGCTTTCTTACCTCGAGGGCTTTTCGGGATTGAAAATCCATTATGTATGAGGCGCTATACGCGCAAAAGGTGTTCAGAAACAAAAAAAAACAAAAAAAAGAAAGGCTGCTTCACATCGTGTACCCCATCCACTTCCGTTTCGTGACGCCTTCCACTTTCATGGCATCGCGCGGTGCGGCGTACGAGCACGCGTGATTGGAAGAAGCCCTTCTCCTTGAGAGCCCACGACGCTGACCCGCTGTCCCCGCCGTGGCGCGCGTGCGGAACCCAATAGAACTGGGCGTTTGTTGTCCTCGGCGCTGGCTACCGTTCCAGCATCCCCCGCGTTAATCTTTGCTCGTTCAGCCGCTGTTTCCTCAACTTTGACGAACTGTTTGATGAACTTTGCCGAACTCGAGATGTCCGCGGCCGTGAATCGCACGCCCTCATGACTTCATTTTGTTGCGCTGAAACTTCGCCCCCGAATTTTTCACTGCGGGCAGGACTGGAATTTCCCCGACAGTCATATTTATCGACGATTACAGTAAGTTTGACGTGGGATATCCTTTGGTAAAATCATTCGTCAGCCCGTCCTCGGAAAAGATTTGCAGATACTGAGAAAACTGTCCCCACCGCTTGCTTTCATTGTCGGTTTGGCTGCGAGTAGCCATCGTTGGGGTGTTCTATTGCTTTACAGTTAAACCTGGATGTAACGAAGCTCTATGTAACGAATTCCTGGATTTAACGAAGTTTTTAGCCCCATTGAAACCCATGTGTTTGCGACCTTTATGTATAAATGAAGGGGTGGTGCTGACAGATGACCTGGATGTAACGAATGCGCTAGACTAATGAGCCCTTATTTTTTGCACTTTTTCTGAAAAATCGGCTAGAGAAATGCACTAATATAGCGAATTTTGCCCGCACCGCAAACTACCGTGCGTTTTCACGTACGCGTGAGTGCGGTGTCGGTTATGTGCTAGGTATGTCTGTCGGGGTGTACTCGCGCCTCTCCACTGCTATATGTGGTGTCGGTTCGTCGGCGATGATTTCTGCCGCCAGAAAACGAGACGTTTCGTCTTTTCAACACAAGCTCGCAATTTTAAATGCACCCTCTCACCGATTTTGAGTGCGGAAAAGAGCATCAAGTTCGCGAATAGGCGTCACTTCAACACGAGTAATACTCAACTTACGTTTGTGAATACAGCGGTAAGTGGCAATTGCTTTCCCACTAGCGTAGTCACTACACGGCACTCCAAAGAAGCAGCAGGCGAAAATCGCGCAGTTTTTCAGTGTGAAACAAATTCCTGAAGGGTGAGTTCACCGTCACTGATGTCTATCATTTTGGTTTCGTTTCTGCTTCCCTCACGCGAGTCTTAACTCGAAACCTGTATGTAACTAAAACCCGTGCATGCAAGAAAAATTGCGAATTTTTGTCAACTTCGTTATGCCCAGGTTTAATTGTATACGTCTCCTTGGTTTCTTCTCGCCAATGATGTACATTCACACTATTATCTTTCTCCTACCAGAGGGGCTTTGACTTTGCGTTCCTCAGGAGAGTTGAAGCTTGAACCGGTTGGTACATAACTTTAGGGGCAGCGCAATTAACGGGACAAAGCTGAAACGGGACACACACAGGCGCTTTGTGGGGAACATGTAAAAGATGCATATTTATTTCTTTAGTTCACTTTATTGTTAATTTTTCTTCTGTTGTATTTTCTTGTTTTTGAAATTTCGTTATAAGGTTTACGATATTGCAGCGATAAATGTTAACAATTATAATACCGCCCATTACGCATTTTTGTGCCATTGCACAGTTCATTTGGCGTAGCGCACTCATGAGTGTGCGCTCATTCTGGAACGTTCAGTTCTGAACTGGCTTCTCACTTGTGCATTGTTCGAGCAGTTAGCTGTATTTCCATTAGCCGTCACACATTAACAATGACTTTTTAAACCACCAGTGTTGCAGGACTTTATAATTTCCCAAAAAGCTTCCCGAGGGGTGCAAACATAGAATTAATATTCCCGCGCAAGTTGCCTCTGGGCCGGTGGCGCCACCTATTCGCCGCGAGCTCGACATGTAGGTCGTGCCTTTTTCGTGCCTTTTTCCCGCCGTATGTGCGCACGAAAGGTGCAAACAAGAGTGGTATGCTGTAGTTCGGTTCCTCAACGTTCAATGTATAGCATGGAAGCGGCAGTCCGTTTTCATTACTACGCCAAAAAAAAAAAAAAAGCGACGATTCATCGGGAATTTCAGAATGGCCGTAATTGTGACAATGAACTTGTACGCTGTGGCTCGTAGCAAGCTCGATCTTTCCAGACTACGGCTTTGAGCCTTCAATCAAAGCATAAATAGAAACAAATCAGGAAGCATCGATCTCTCAAATTCAGTTTACAACGGCAATCTCAATCGCTTTCACTGGTAGCATGACGCATTCTTGCATTTGTGGGATGCCCTGAAATGGTAACACTACTTAACTGCCCCGAAATTCTTTCTAAGAGCTTACGATATTTTTTGTGTGTTCAAAAGGCAACATAAAATTACTGAATTTTGATCAGCGCAGAAATATAAATGTAACCGCTCAATCGGGTCTTTTAAATGAAATTTTAACGACTCTGAAGGAAGGTTTATGAATAACGGTCTCGGATCACTTATTTACGGCTTTCGTCGCAAGTGAACCGAATTGAATTGTCAACGCGCGCAGTACAATCATCTCATGTTTAGCTACGTTTTCGCAAAGTGACAAGCAGGTTTACCAGCGTGCAAACCAAGCTTCTGGGACCTCAGTGAGCACAAATTTTCTGTTACGGCGGCTCTATTGACCATTTGCGTTCCTTTCAAAATCTAACAGGTGCCTGCATCAGCGAGATGTGTTTGCATTCCTGCCTCTAAGGTCGCTTATGTACCCTAAAGTTGGCAATAAATGAAGTTGTGCTGTTGCAGATGTAGTAAAATATTTCCTTTTTATTTCTCGTTGCGAATCAGCGCGACGGGTTCCCGGTAACTACTTTGTTTTGTAAACTGAATATCGCCTTTGTCTTGGCATTAAATTCTTGAGGATTGGTTAAAAAAATGAAATTCTGTGCATTTAGTTTTTTTTTTTTCGGGAAGAGGGGCAGAGGGGTCCTGCCAACGTTGCAAGAGCAGCGAGAAGAGAACGCATGTAATGCGAAAAGCCAAACTATGGTTATCAGTATTACTTACAATCGAAACTACACTAGGCGTCGTGTTCTGTAGCGGTGAAAAAGCAGTACGTGTTTTTAAAACTGATTAACCCCCCTTTGGTCCGGGATTGTCCAGGAATTGTGGCTCGCCTTTTTCAAAATTGTATTGAAAGCAAGCATTGTGGGAAAAAATTTAAAAAAAAAAAAAACAGCGAGTCATGGCACACACCCCTCACACATGTGGGCAACAACGTGCACTATATTACGCGTTTTCTCCTCTTTCTTTAAACTTAGGTCCACCTTAAGAGGTTAAGACGTGACCATATTAGGCATTTGGTTATGCTGAGTGAGTCACGTTTCTGGGCAAGGTGATTCATGTCGGATTTGAAAATTTATATATATGAACATGACACACGAAACGCCACATGACAGACGCAAACTCACAACTGCTTAATTTTACCGAAGAATCCCCCTAAATACTCTTGAGCATCCATAGAAACGTATTTTAAATACGTAAAATTAGCTACTCGATACAGTTGCATAAATGTTTATTCCTCCTCCTCAGTGTAAACGACTGTCCAAAAATGGACACGATCACACAGGCGCTTGCGGGTGTAAAATACGTGTCCGGTAATGTATGGGCGATAGCGCGCGGGTCGTGTGCAGTGTAAATCTTTTTGTTTGTTTTTCTTCTTTCTATAAGGACACAGCGCAATTTTACAAGGGTGTGGAATTTGCCCGCGTATGCACAGGTCTTGTCGCTTCTTACCCGTTTCGCGTACTAAACTTTTATCCTTTAAATAATCACCACGCCACCTTCAAAAAGCACCCTTCGACGTTTCCGAAACGGCAGACGACTGCACTCAACAATACGAAAAGTGCAATGTGTGGAAGCAATGTTTATAACACGTTGCAAACTCAAGCGGTGACCACGGCGAAGATGTTTCGTTGAATTAAACCAGCGCATTAACCCGCAACAGCCGCTGATTATTGCGTTTCTAGAGGAGATGCGCAAGCAGAGGTAACTATGTCATTGCTTACTGCCAAACGAGCCCACATATTGGTTGTTTTGTCGTGTGCAGCACGCGTCTCGCGACGCACGCAACGTGAAAAAGCAGACGACGCGAGAGCGCCATCCACACTAGGAGCGGTTCGTCCCGCCGCCGCCAGAGGCCGACTGTGTTCGCGCTCGGGGCGAAACCGCTTCGCTATTTCGATGGTCGTTTAGAGGCGCGAAATGCGCGAAATGCTTTCTCAAAAGTTGGTGCGTTTTCTCATCTGGCGCAGATGTTGGCACCGGGTCGTCGCACCTGTTCCGCAGTTCTGTGCACGTCGTCAACCAACCGTTCGACGCCTCCCTGGTGCGCCAGGACAGCGACAGCTTCAGGCGGCTCAGCGAAGACTTCAAGCACGAGCTCTCCCGTGCCCTGGCGGCCTCGCTGCGGCTGCGGCCTCCGCACAACGTCCCGTCCGTGGAAGTGCTCCGCTTCGCACCAGCCGGCGGAGACGCCAACGCTCTGATCGTCATCTGCGACATCAAGGCGCCCCGATATGCGGAAGAGCCGGCGATGCGGCGGGCCATCCGGTCTGTCCTCGACCACGGCCAGGTTGGCAGGTTCCGGGTCTCCGGCCAACGCTCCACCTTCACTGAGCTCGGTGGTGAGTCCTTGTGCGGCGGCGCTGCGGCTTCTCCGCAAGTAAAATCCTAAAAAAGAAAAAAAAATTGCGAGAAGCATCGAAAGGTGGCCAGGCTTGCGGTGTCCTTCCAAATCTTTTATAAAATCTATTTCCGCCGGTCGCCGCAAACAGTCTGTTTAGGAGATCTGCCGGGCTACATTACCACCCTTCAAGAGAAACATCTGTACACAGCTTATTTAGTTGTCTCTGAGCACTTTTATATGTAGAGGAAAATAATTTGGCTGTAATTTGCCCTTCCCTATTTCCAGGACATAACGCTTAGAGTTAAAGCGCATATGCTTATGCCTTTTCTCTTTTGGCTGTTGAGGGTACCAGCTGATGCAAGTTTTATTAGTATACACAAGTGCAGCAAGCTTTATGTGTTCTCTAACGTGGAAAATTGGGCGTACTGGTACATAATCCAAAGATAGTAGCGCCAAAAAAAAAAAAAAAAAAAACGAACGGGGACAAGGTAACAAGGACTGTGCCGTCCTTGTCTTGTCTCTGTAGCTGCCTTTTTTTTTGTGCTGCCATTTTTTAATGCTTAGCATTATTTTCCAAGTACACCCACAGCCAGAACCGTGTAATGCCCTGCATTTCCACAAAAATGAAGATATCGTGAAAGTTCCAAATGTAATTGTTGTAATAACGTAAATGGAGATAATTGGTCAGAGAGGATTCAGAAAAACCAAAGAATGTAGCTGGAAAAAACTCATTCAAGACAGGTGGCATAAGAATGCTTTGCATTAGTAGATAATTCTCTGAATTTCTGTGAAATTTTTTATTGGTTTGTCCCCGCTTCGTCTGTTGATTGCTGAACAGGTAGTGTGTGTGCTTGTGCTTATTCATGGGACGTACTTTTCTTCATTGCCAGTTCCCACTCCTCACCCTGGCGGAATTCGTTGCGGGGACGACCAGTTCGCCTGCGACGAGAACAGGCGGTGCGTCGATTCATCGCGCAAGTGTGACGGACGTCGGGATTGCAATGACGGTTCTGATGAAGAGAACTGCGTGAAAGGTGGGCACTTAATGTTGGTCAGCATCTTGCGTATCGTGACGCATATATATCTGACCAAATTGAGTTCTCATTTAAAAGTGATGATGCTACCCATAAAATTGAAGCAAGTTTTCGGATCGCATTTGTTAGATGCAATAAGTTCTTCACGCTGGGAGTGCCAACCGCTTAGAAATAGTACCATGCATTTCCACTGCATGGTTTGCAGTGACCATTTTATGAAAAAATGGTCAATTCATGGATGAACAAGGCACAGACACACACAACAGATAATAAATCAAGGTGCAGAATGTGCAGTAAACAAACACTGATGCATAAAAACCAGTGCTTGCCTAAAGACATCTTGTAAAAATGATTCTGCCCAAAGGGTCAAATACCATTTAAAGATTTTTTTATTGCATCTATACATGCTGTAGTTGCAGCTTTATACCCCTTTCTCTTGATTACTGTTTCATCAGCAGTGATGATTTTTCTTTACCTAGGCGGGAAATATTCTAGAAATCAGAATACTGTGACTTCGTCCTTGTCACTTTGTTATTGTATACTTTGTTACTTTTGTCCCTTGTTGCTTTGTACTGTCCAGTCTTCTGTCTTGGGGCGGTGTTGTGGGCTCTTGTTGGAAGATAGATGTAATTTTTTTCCCCTCAAAGGGCTGGTGTAAATTATGACAGCGAGAAACTTGAACAAGTCAGCCGTAGCTATAAGGTCAAGGTATCGTGCAGTGCAAAGCAAAAAAATTGAAACAACATAACTCCGAATTTAAGCTAGAAATGTCCACTTCATAATACCAATTTTTCTATTTGTAGAAGTTGCAAGGAGCCCACTATTTGATACAAAAATGTTAAATGTTCCTATGTGGTATAAATTAGACCATGGCCCTCCACTAACGGTGGGCTTCATAACCCAAGTGTAATTTGAAGGCATAAAATTTTTATACAAGCCTTGATTTCTCTGAGAAATGTACTTATTTAAAGGTGCTGCAGCTTTCAAGCAACCAACCGCATTTTTTTATCCCAGCCCTTTAGTAAATTTCAGTTCTGTGAAATATTTTACAGTGCTGCAAGACTTGTACCATACAGGATGTCTCGTGGGAATTCATTGAAGTTCTTCACATTTTGTGATAGCACTTGCATTAATGATGACACTGAAAACTTGTTGCTTCGTAACCAAAGTCGAAACTCCCTGCAGTTCCCCCACACCACACTGATGAAGCTCACTGTGGTCCTGATCAGTTTGTTTGTGATGGCCGTCGGTGTGTGGACCGCTCTCGGAAGTGTGACGGTCACCAAGACTGTGCTGATAATTTTGACGAGGAGGACTGCACCACAGAAGGTGAACGACCACCTGTTCAGTTCGTTGGCAAAGTATGCGGACAAATAACACGGCATGGTGCTTCAGACTGCTCCCACCCGACCACTGACATGAACGTGCGCATGGAGAGAAGTCCATTTCTCGTGCACTTACTGGGGACTGGTTTTTGAAGCTTTGCTATCGCGATGGCCGTGTTGAATGGCCTCTCATGCTGCGCTTCTTGGAGCCTCTACTTATGGAGATGTTATTTGCGGTGGAAAGTATGAATCTGTGGACCGCAATTTCTTCCTTGGGTTGACCCCTTGCTTTGTCTTGGTGCTGACGTACTTCTTTTCAAGATGCACTTGAAGCAATTCCCACGAACAGCAGCTCGACGTTGGCTAACCTCAATCGCTTTCTCTTTTCTCGGCTTTAAGTGCTGCGTGAACTAATCTACGCCTTCGAACTGGATTTCGTCGCATTGCTTCTGAGGGTTGTGAGACTCTTGTTTGCTTGTGCAATGGGTGTACCCTCCGCATGGTTGCCAAGCATGATTCGCAATTGACATTTGCCTAAGCTGTTCGCTTTTGCCGTCTTTGCTGATGAAGCAACTGCAGTTGATTAGAGAACTGGTCTCTTTGGATTTTCATCTTACATGCTTTGCTTCGGGTAAGCCAAGTTCTGGCTCCGATAGTTTTTCTTACTGAACCTGCTGTCTATGTGTGCATGTTGAACTTAACCCCAGTCAAGGGCTTTGATACTTTGCTCTTCCATTCTGATACTCGCATGCGTGGACTGTGGTGCAACGTAACTGCTACGGCTACAAATTTTTCCTTGATCATCATGTCGTTGAAAGCTTCCCCAAAAGGGCTTTGAAAAGTGACCCGAGCCGAAACTTCCCACAGCTCCTGATCGCTCTGTGGACAAAGTCCATTGTGGGCCCAACGAATTTGTTTGTGATGGTCGTCGATGCGTGGACTTGGCAAGAAAGTGTGACCGTCGACCTGATTGTGCCGATGGTGCAGATGAACATGGCTGCCCATCTGAAGGTAACTATTCACTACACGCACATGTTTCGGAGCTGTTGGGCACTAAATTGGTGTGTGAGGTCCTTTTGGTGGACTTTGAAAGGCAGGGATAGGCTTTTCATATTGAATTTGTGCTATTTTTGCTTTGGCTCTGCGTTTGTGTGCCGTTCTTGTTCGCTGTAGTTGCTCGAGGTTTGCACAACTGGAAGGTGTCATCATATTGCAGGCTGTGGCGACGAAACCGAGTTAGTTTGCTTGAGGGAAGGTATAATTCTAACTTCTACATTGCCTTGCCAGTTCACTGCAGTTCCTTTTTCGTCACACGCCCACGCACTTGTGTAAAGGAACCTTTTTTCCAATGACAAGGGCATTTTTTTCCTAGGGCGTGACTTGTTCTGTACAAGCTATGTGTCATAAAAATTTGACTCGCTCCTCACATTGTCATGGTAATGCTAACACTGGTGAAGGGACTCGGGACTGACTTTCCTGCACCTTTCTCGTAACCAAAGTTGGAACTTCTCGTAACCAGCGTCAAAAATTCCCACAGTTCCCCCACACCACACTGTTGACACCCACTGTGGTCCTGACCAGTTCGTTTGTGATGGCCGGCGATGCGTAAACAATACGGGAAAATGCGATCGTCGACCAGACTGTGCTGATGGCACAGATGAACGTGACTGCCCTCACGAAGGTAACTATGTGCGGACACCAGCTGCTCGCACTGTCGCTTCATGTCGGGTTAATGTGTGGTCTGAAGCCCTCTTTGTGGACTTACGGTTCCTGGATATTTTTAGGAAACAAACTGCCGCCCTCATTGTCCAATTTCTAATTTAAGCGGCACTTGTGTGGAACTTGTGGTGATTGCCAGAATTTCAGCGTAAATGGAAAGTGTGATGTTCCAAGTAGTGTTGATAGAAATGAAGTTGTCTGCCAGGAGAAAGTGACAATGCTTGTAAGCTTTTCAGCAGCAATTTGATGTGCTGACCTTGTCCGTGACATTTTATGCCTTTCCATCCAGTTTTCAAAAGACATTGGGAGGCCTGCACATTTGTGTGGTCGCAGTTGAGCTTTTAGGAAGCTGGTTGCACAAGTTAGATTTCATCCCCCATGTAAGAGTGAATTTTGGTAGACAGTGGGTAATGCAAAACAATTTTTTCATGTTTAACTATGTAAGAGTATGACCTTCGTTGTAAATATACTAGTACAGATGCAAAGCGTAGCCTCGTGCATT
The DNA here is from genome assembly GCF_048455015.1 of Haemaphysalis longicornis. NCBI lineage: Eukaryota > Metazoa > Arthropoda > Arachnida > Ixodida > Ixodidae > Haemaphysalis > Haemaphysalis longicornis. The sequence goes on from NW_027526422.1 coordinate 17,871,869, forward strand.
GCGTAATAACGAAAGTGATTTAAAACTGTGCAGGCATCACTGAGTGGCGCAATTTTTGCGAGCACTGATCTCTTCTGCAAATGCTCCCATACGAGGATTAAAACTTCGGTCGTTCGGAGGGCTTCATCAGATTTCTACAAATTTTTCTATTCTCTGAAGCTTTTTCCTTCGCGAAACACTGCTTATATAGACGCCTTCTGTGTTGCATCTAAAACAAGTCTGCAGTGCTTTTTTTAGATTCAGCCCATTTCATTCAGTGTCCTCAGCCCGGTGCTCTTTTGCTCTCCATGAACATCATCTGTATCCCCAGGGAGTAAGGAGGTGACAGAATTGTCTTTAGAGCTGCCAATTGTGTGCCACGTCCACTGGCACTGATGTGTGCACATTCCTTCTGTTACGATGCAAGCTTTGAAAGACTCGTATACGTAGTAGCTCCTAAGGCTTTCCCTGCCACCTGGTATTCTCGTCTGCTTTGGCTTGAGAGCAAGAGCGCTGCTTCACTGCATCAAACCTACAAATGAAATTTTTCGGTACTCGTAGCTAACAGCTGAACTTTCAGGGAATGATACTATGTCCTCGTTAGTTGTCCACACCCTGGTGGTGATTAGTTTGGGACCATTACGGGCGCCCTTTGAGCGCAATACTCTCAGCGCACTGGAATATCGCGGGAGATGCCTTTCTCCTGCAGTGGACACAAATAGGTTAATGATGATGATTGTGATGGTGGTGATAAGCAAATTTCAACTCCGTGATCTCACTGCTACTCGTCCTGCACTTTTCACACAGTACACGTCACTCACCACGAAGGTGCTCATTGCGAACACCACCAATTTGTTTGCGATGGTAGCCGATGTGTGAATGCAACTGGGAGGTGTGATGGCCGTCCTGACTGTGCCGATGGAGCAGATGAGCGCGACTGTCCGCATAGAGAAGGTGATTGTTCTTGCGAGCTCTACTGGACTGTACCGCACGTGCTGTTTCGATGTTCTAGACCCCTATTTTCAGCGGGGAAGCCAGAGGTATTTCAGTTGTCTTGTCGCGGTTATCTTTCAGTAATGCTCAGCGAATTGGCTTAATTTTTGGTTGGAGCCTCGGTACACATAAAAGGCAAACATGCAAGCATTCGGTTAATACAAAGGGAGAGTTTACTCTGCATATGTTTCAAATGCACCAGTTATAAGGAAAGATTGTGTACGAATGTTACTATTTATTACAATGTGTTCAAATGCTCAGCATTTGCTTTGCTGTCTGTATTGTGTACTGTGTACATGTCCACATGATTATGCTACATTCTTAATTTTCTTGCAAAGGTGCATGTCAACCTCTAGACAGGCAATTCGGACCTAATACAAATTAAATTCTCGTTCCTCTACAGCTCATGTAGTGTTGCCCAAGCTGTAAGGCTTTTTTTTTCTGCTTTCTGTTTGCTTTTTTTTTTGCTTGTTACTTCAAAGTAATTAGCAATATTTAGAGGTTGCAATGTACTTTGCCATTTAACCAGCAACAACTTTATTGTCTACTTGCTTAACTTTTCAAATGTTTTATTCATTTACCATAGACTCTTACCTGAGGCTGCTTCACTTGTCAATTCAATCCGCGACTGTACTATGCATAGCTTTGTTGCAAGCACGTTCCACTGCTTTCAAGTCTACCTAACTGTCTCATCATGCGCAACTTGCAGTCATCTAAAATGTAACTGACTCTCATCAGTGCCACAAACATGGCATGCAGGTCAGTCTAAACTTGCTTTAAATCAACACTTCGTTAATTCATAACCCTTTCACTCCGGGCCTTCATTTGCACCTCCTGCAGTTCACCCACCTCACGGTTCTGAAGGGGTTCAGTGTGAACCCGATCAGTTTATTTGCGATGGTCGGCGATGTGTTGACTTGTCATCAAGGTGCGATGGTCGCCCCGATTGTGCTGATGGGAGCGATGAGCGCGACTGTCCATCATCTCAAGGTGAAGAGCTGCGTGCTTTTGCTGCTTGCCTCAGTGCACTGAGCTTGCTGAGAAGGGAAACACCGCACGCGTAGCTGGTGCGGACAGGCATGGAAGAAAAGGAAACATGAACTGCATGCGGCCAAAATATAAACGCACCTTTCAAGATATGTTCACTTGCCGTTTGGGTCAAACGGTTAGATATACAGGTCAAACAGTTTAGGTCAAACAGTTGGTTAACTATGCAAAGTTAAACATTCGAAATTTCGCAGTCAAAGAAGGGGGGGGGGGGGGGGATTTTTAGACTGTTTTATGGTTAACTTGCGATTTGTACACTTAGCAGCCAGCTTGCATGCTCTTTTGCTGGGAAGGGATTGGTGCGAGTTGGACGCTTCAAAACAACCTCCAGCCATTTACTTGTTTAAGGGGGATTTACTATGTATGTGAGCGACTGGTCTGCTTTTGGTGTGCTGAATCCTTGCATAGCACCAACATTTGGCATTCTGTCATCAGTTTCTCTATGCATTGCCAATTTTGTTCATGCGTTGTGGCTTAGTGGGCTGCCGTCTTGAATGGCAGCATGTTTACGTCACCTCTTCAGGCATCCAACCGATTTTAGTGTTGCGGTGTTGTGCACTGCTGGATGCTACCCAAGTCATCATCTTTCGAAACTCCATTCTGCTTTGTGCTTTTGCGCTGTTGGCCTGTGTGCAGACTGCATAAAAAACTCCACTTTTTTTTTTTCCTCTTTGCTTTTGTGTCAAGCCTGCTGTGTCTACTTCCGCGGCAGCACATGCCTCTTTTAGATGTGTTAGGTTGCTGTTGGCTGGGTCGTAAGTGTTGCTACTGTTCTGAAGGCTGCAAAAGGACGTGATTCAGTTTTGGCTTGAAAGTCTTTAGTGGCATGGCATTTCCAGTAGAGCTTGAGATGAATTGTGCGGGCAGCAACATCCATTGTGCTTTTTCTGCTTCGGTCGATATTCAAGAAGCATGCTCTCATAAGCCGTGCATTGTGTCACTGGCGAGCTTGTCGTGAGGTTGAGTTCGAGCTTTTTTGGATGTATTCTGGCTGATGTTCTCCCTCCATGCTTTCCGCAGCACGAAAGGTAGAGCTGAGAAAAAGCTTCGCATGTCTCCGGGCTGCAAGTGCCTTTGTAGAAGAGGCTGAAGACGGGCTTGTACGAATGGCTTACCCTCCCTGGTGATTGATGGCACCTGTTTGCTGGGTGGACAAAAGCTGTTCTCATTCGAGATCTTGTTCTGTTGGTTTTGTTTCTGCTCCCCTTTCGTGCAGAGCACCCACTTCATGGAGGTGGAGCTCAATGCGGACACCACCAGTTTGTTTGTGATGTTCGCCGATGTGTTGATGTGTCTAGGCGATGCGACGGTCGTCCAGATTGCCTTGATGGATCTGACGAACGCAATTGCCCATCGATCGAAGGTTGTGCCACTTCAGTGCTCTCTCGTTGCTTTAAATGGTGTTCATTTTTTATATTCATGGAGCGTAAGAAAATCCTACCAGGAAAGGCGAAAAAGATGTTTACCCATGCTGTCATGCTTTCTGGGCTGGCCTTTCTCATTTGAATCCAGTTCTCTTGAATATCCAGGCAAAGCCACAAGGCTGATTGAGAATTTTATAAAACTGCTCTGGGATTTTTTTTTTTTTTTTTGCAGTCTCGTGTTATTGCTGAGTGCTTGAGCCTTTATCTAGCAAGCTATTTGCCTCTATGGTTCTGCAGAATCTCTCACCTTTTTGTTTTTGGCATTCTTGCAAAGCTAAGCTCTAATTTGCTTTGTAACCACAATTTGTACGAGTGTGCTATGAAGGAAGCATTGCTATGGATTGAAGCTCTTCGTGGTCCCCACACCTTATTTTGTTCTTGGGCAACATGCTGCTGCAGCTTTCCCCCACCACTCCGAAGAGATTCTCTGTGGACTCGATGAGTTTGTTTGTGATGGTCGCCGGTGCGTCGACCCGTCCAGAAAATGTGATGGTCACCGCGACTGTGCTGACGGAACGGATGAGCACGACTGCCCGCACAGAGAAGGTGGTAGCAGTCTTGAGGGACTGTTTTGTCTCTAGGTGTAAAACTTAACGGTCTGCTTTTTGCCTCAACTGCATTCTCTGGCTATTTGTCAGTTGTCGTTGCTTTTTTTTTTGTGCACCATTGCCTGCTTTGGCTTCCTCTTGGCGAGTGACAGGTGATAAATTTGGGCGCACTTTTGCCTAGTACATGCTGTTCTAGGCAAGACTGCATAGAACAGGATGTTCCGCATTGCAGTTGCACTGATGCCGAAATTCTTTTTTTTTTTTTTTTCGTCATTTGAAGCTACAAACTTGCCTCCAAGTGTGACAGTATTTTACTCTACAGCAATTGGGGTCTTAGTGTAGTAAGTAGTGTTGTCATCTGGATATGCTTCTACTGAGTGAAATTATTTCCGGTGAAGGCATGAAAAAATTGTTTTTTTTTTTTAAGCGCCTGATTAGTAAACACGTGTAGACGAACTCTACATAAATATGGGAAAGGAAAGGTGGAGGTTCTTAATGCAAGCTTATTGCTTTTCTTCAGATTGTGCAGGATAATCAGTGTAGACAATGCAGATCCCCATGCATACTAAGTGCTGCCAGACAAACCAGGCAGTCGACCTTTTTCCAGTACCGTTCCTTCTAGCGGCCGCATACTAAAATATGGCAGTCAGGCACGTCCCCACAAAGTATCTGTTGGAAAACTCGTGCACAAAATATCCTTGTCTTTCAGTCCCGCACCCACCCGTCACCTGTACATTTCACATGAATGCCATGGAAACAGTCGAATATTCAGACTAATCGGCAGTGGGCGCAGCTCCTTTTCTTTTACTTTTTGTTTCATCTTTGCGATTCTAACTGGTAGCCATGTGCTCACAGTGTAATCAACCTCAGTTTTGCCCCCCCCCCCCCCCCCCCCTTTTTTTTTTTGAGCTTTTTTTTGTGTGCACTGAGGAACTCGCCACGAGCTGCCGAAAAAAGAGGAAATAAAAACGTGCAGCGCTAGAAAGCATAGCAGACCTCCGAGCGGCAAGCTGAGGGTGCGTGCTTTTGTTTATATCGCCCGAGGCGGCTGCCGAGAATGGTGGGCCGGCAGCCCACACATGTGCAGATCACTACTGGGAAAAGGTCCATTCATTTCGTAGCTTCTTTCTGCCCCTAAAGGAATAGGCAAATGTCTGTGGTAGCTGATTATATTCTCTATGGCTTGCTTTATTGCAAAGCATGCAAATGAAAATTTTATTTTTGTCGTGGAATACTGAATTGTGAGCTTCCATTGCTCAATGTCTAGCTCATCGTACTTTCTAGAAATCTAGTCTTTTGTGCTAGCCTGCATCCTGATGATGCCTCAATTCAGTCTTGCTGTTCTGTTCAATCTTGCGTTTTCAGCTGTTGCACACAGAGATGGTGTAATCAGAGAGTGAAGGAAAGCATTCACGAAAGCTTTACAGTTGCTAGACACTCAAGGAATGGCTAGCGGAAGTAAAAACAATGTGACACTCTTCTTTTCTCTTTATATAAGCTTAGCAAAACTGCATGGACAGATCTAGCAGTCACTGTTTGCGAAATTCTGACAAGTCTGTCTCTTTTCTGTAAACATTTCCTGTGTCAAGCTTCTGTTTTGTTGCAACATTTCCTGCAGTTCCAAGCACTCACCACACTGACGGCGTGCAGTGTGCCCCTCAGCAATTTGTTTGCGATAAGCGGCGATGTGTTGACATCCCGATGAAGTGCGATGGCCACCATGATTGTGCTGACGGCACCGATGAGCTGGGCTGTCCAACAACAGAAGGTGTTTCATTTGATTCAGCCAGGCTGCGTTTTTCTTTTTTGCTGGCGGCTTGGCAGCCAGATCTCCAGTTTGGTGCGCAAAGGTGGCTTTCATGGCTCTGCAGCTGATTTTTTTACCTGTAGCTTTTGGCTTCTGCGCTCGTCGCATCTGGAAAGCAGTCTTTGCAAATGCAGCAAGAATTTTTATATATATCGCTGCTTCTGCTGATTTGTGGTGGTTGAAGGGAATCCGGCACTACATCCCGTCTATTGTATGAGAACTCCATGTGCCTCACATTGCTTACAGAAATCGTAGGTTGCTGATATTGTCTCCCGCTTGCGAATACTTCTGACTGGCTCTCTCTCGTTGTGCTTCTTTGGACATCGTGTGTCCATCGCTATTTTTGAGCTTTCTCTCGCTTAGTTGGTGGCTGGTGACAATCTGAGCATTTTTTCGTTTTGTGCTTACTTCTAAACGAAGTGTTGACATTGGCATTGCTCTGCCTATTCTGCCTCTGCAGGCTGCCCAGTTCTAGAGCGTCTCAGATGGAACGAGTGCTACGTTGCGCAAACCTCTTTCCAGCTGGTTCGGCTTGTGTTGCAGAGGAACACCTGCTTTGGTTTTTAACAGGCTGTGCATCTGGTTCTGCCCTGGTCGTGGGTGCTTACAATGGCTTCCACTGGCGTCGCATTTTGGCTTGTCATTTTGGCGGGAAGGTTGTAAAGATACCATGCGACTTTGTCCCGGTCTCTTTTAATTTTTGCGAGCTTTTGCCGAGTTTCTGGGTGTACAAGGCCTGGGCTCCAAGTTACATGGTCCTGGCCAGAAAAAACTTTGGCACTGGCAGTGATGTTTACATGTGCATAAAAATTCTCACATCTTTATTTTTAGTTGGAAAGATAGCTCTTTTTTTTTTTTTTTTTTTAGCCGGGCTTAACGTGTCTCGTTTTTGCGCAGTTCCCACCCCTTCTCCAGGTGCCCACTGCGGTCCCAATCAGTTTGTTTGTGATGGTCGTCGGTGTGTTGACCTGTCAGGGAAGTGTGACGGCCGCCCTGATTGTGCCGATGCCACTGATGAGCACGATTGCCAAGAGAAAGAAGGTGCGACCTGACAGGCCGGCCCATTCTTTGGGGGTACCTCGGTGCTATGACTACCTGCCACGCTGCTTGCCAGTTGCTCGTTTCAGTATGGTCATGTTCTGTTCATTAAGTTAGATGTATGGGTAGTTGCTGCTGGTTTGTAAGCCACTCCTTTGCTGCTCTAGGGGGCAGTGTTGTGCACGTTCATTATGCACAAGGTGAACATATCACTTTTCTGGGTCGACTGGGCAGTTCTTACCTCGCAATTCTGTTCGGTGGGCAAAGTTACTCCTGTCACTAAGAATTTGTGTTTAAAGAAGCACAATTTAAAACACCTGCGTTCACCTTATGATGTTTCCAATTGTAGAGGACGTACATTTGGAACAACCAAAAATGGCCAGTCGGAGCACTCGACTTGACTTGGCAGGAGTGGTTGAGCAAAAACTGAAAGTTGTGAATAAGTGATCAAGCGTAGTAAAGACATTCGTTATAACTCCATGCAGAATAATGGGTTTTATGATTGGTCCAAATGATCACACGCAAGGACTCGATGGCTTCAGAACACCTTAAACCCTCCGCTACCCTCTGAGAAAATAGGGCACGGAATTCGTTCATCGTAGTAATTCTTCCGATTTCAGATGCTGTTGCTGCATGTTACGAGACCGACTCGGGAATGGCACAGCATCCTTAGTGCGCAAAATTCTTGCCTGCAATTGTTGTCTGTAGACTGTGCTCCTTTGCAGTGTTGCCATTTGTTAATTGCCTCATTGCCACAGACATTAATTTCAACCACAGTGAGTTCGAATTGCGATCTCTCGATACTGCTCAAAACAAACTTTGGGGCACATAAGCTTCAGGTTAATTTTTTTTCTTTCATTTTGGGAGAATACAATCTCAGCAGTTCTAAGCATAGGAAATAGGCAGACAGTACAAGGAACCTGTTTCCTCTGCATTTGTAATGTAATTTCATTCCAGTAAATTCATTCTACATAACGTACAATGTGAAATACTTTACAAGGGGAAAAGGAGTGATAAAGATGAACTAAAAAATGTGGAGAAAAGAATCTTCTCTAAAAAATACATAAAGCAGTATAATTTATAATTTTAGAAATCTTAAATGTATTTTATGTATGGTGTGAAGTGGTGCTAGAGTCCTTCTGCTGTACTGGGTAGAGTCTTTAAATGCAAGGTGAATCATATTCTTTCATGCTGCAAATAAGACTACTTTGCTTGGTGTTACAGTTAAGACTTGTTTATGATCAACAGGCTTGAAGTGCATGTTAAAATGTTTGTTCGAGGGATCCACGTGTACATTCATGGATAAATGAAATGCGAACACGAAAATACGAACCAGGACAAACAAATAGTGCAATTTCTTGCCATGCAAGTTAAAACGACACGTGGCTCAGTTACGGTAAAAATATTGGGAAATGTGGCTTTCCAAGATGTCCATTATTGGATCTCGGCAAAGTTTTTTTTTTATTTTCAATTTTGCGTGGCCTGGTCCACATTTCCATGTTCGCATTTCATTTGTCAGTGAGTGTACATGGCAGTCTGGCTATATAGCGAAGGTTTTTTTTCTCCCGTTAGTTATCTTGTGAGCACTTCTCATATTGCTACCCGCAACAAGGGAACAAGTCCATGGGAATCTTGGGTTTTCTTTTTTGTTGTTTCTGAAATAATCTCTAATAATATCAGTATGAAAATTTCCTGTATATAAAATGAAATCATGCACAATATGCAAGCAGCTTTCAAAATAATGACTTCGATAAGATTTGTTGCCATCTTCAGGTTGGTTACATATTTGCTTGCCGTGCGTTTACCGCTGCTGTTAGTCATCTTGTTGCCTTGTGTGAATGTGAACTGGGTCATCTCGTCGAGCCATCATTGCGTCAGATATTTCTTGTTTGTCCCTCCATTTTTTATTAATGTGGAATTCTTCCTTGTGTGCATAATTTCGCATACTCGAAAAAAGTTTTGCATCTACAGATTTTAGTAAAAGCTTCCTATTATTGCATTATATACCAACACCATGCTATGGCAGCTTTGTTTCTGGCTGTTCTTGTTTCGTTTTGTCAACTTTCCTTCTGTGTTCCTTTTTGTGCGTGTGTGTTGATGCCTCTGTTCCTGTGTTGTTCCTCCTTAAGCTTTTGTTCTGTCCTTTTTTGTTTCCCCTTTGCGGATGTTGTGCGTGCTGCCCTTGGTGTGAAGGAGCCCACTGTAGACCCGATCAGTTTGTCTGCGACGGCAGTCGGTGTGTGGACCAGTCTGGGAAGTGTGATGGACGTCCTGATTGCACTGACGGCACTGATGAACATGGCTGCACGCACAGAGGAGGAGAAGGTGGAGAACACGATTCACATGTTCACAGCAATATTTTACTGCCCCAAGTTGTTGGGTGTTTGTTGTTGTGTAGAAGTGAGCGAGGCTTGACGTCCGGTCGTTTTCTTCAAAGCATCTAAATTCGCTACGCTTTTTGAAATTTTTTGTGGAGAGCCTCTGCGTGTGGGTATCTCTTTCAATGCCTTGGATTTTCCTTATTTAGAATTGACATTGGTTAATTACTTAAAACTTTGAGTCGATAAAGATTGTGGAATCCGAACGTACGACCAGGTATCGAGTTTCATCTTTCATATTATCGGAATAATGGAAATGCCACTCGCACCCTTAGCGAGGAGGCTTCGATCCTGCAGAGTTTTGCCGCTCCTTTGTCCTGGTATTGGTTTTGAGATGTAGCATTAGGTACTGGATAAAGAGGTGAGTGAGGGACAAGCTGCAATGTTGTGATGCGTATATAAGTATCGGGAAGACAAGTGTACGTGTTTGGGGACAGAAACAAAAATTAAGTGTTTTTTAAAACCTAAACAAACAATAAGTGAGCCCAAAAGCCAGCAGTGGCTGTTATGGCTTGATCACCTGTTTTATCCATTCATAAGTGTCTGTACGCAATGCGAACGCCGGACATGAGGGGACGTGTTTAATGTCCTGCATATACATACAGTATGCATGCTGTAACTCATCCTTTCAGTGCAGCTGGTATTGGGTAGTGGCACGCTGCAGATCTTATCAATAAAGGCTAGCTGGTTCACAGCATATTCTGCTTCAAGAAAGGATAAGGCGGAGTGATGAAATAAGGTAGTCTTGCTCCAAGTTTTGCTCCAACTGCGCACAAAAACAAAACATTGGTTTTTAAGTGGCAGGTTGGAAAAAGAATAGTTTTCAGGGTTCCAAGATAAGGTTACCACAAACTTTTACCGTGATTTTGAATGCTTATCTGCTTTCTAAAGATTTATGTACAAGAGAGTAGGCTATTTTATTCTTGTATCGTGTGCACAGAACCCAGTTCAGTGAAGAACTGCTGTATTGTAGCTCACAATTTCCAAATGCACAGGATATATCTAGTCTTTTCTTGACTCGTTCCTTGCTATCAACAGTTGTGCATCGTGTTTTGATGTGTTGTTTTTGCGTATTCGTGCAGATCCCGCCCTCCCCTTCCGTTGTCCTCCTGACCACTTCGTTTGTGATGGCCGCCGGTGTGTTCCTCTGTCGGCGAAATGTGATGGCTTCCGGGACTGTGCTGATGACGCGGACGAGCGGGACTGTCCAAAGAAGGAAAAGGAGGGTATGGGGCATGGCTACATCTTGGCTTGGCTTTGTGTGGCTAATCTGCTGTGCTATGTGAACATCCTCGACCAAAACATTGGAGGGGGTATACATAGGAAGGCAAGGCTACTTGCACGTTGTTTTTCAAATGAAGCTTAATAACTGATTTAAACATGTGATGTGTGTATGCTAAATGCTAACAGTAAAGCCCACCTTTAGGAGCTTAGATGAGGATGATGACCTTGGCGTGCTTAGATCTATGGGTAGGCCATGGGTGATTCGTTCGGCCGAAGAGCAGGCGGTTATGCGAGCACGCACTCCTGAGTACTGTGCAGACTAGAGCCACTAAATAAGCTACGCTAGTGGCTCTAGTGCAGACCTTGAAGTTCATCGGGTGGTAGTGGAAGCCAACAATGGGTGTTTACTATCAAGATTCGCATGTTTTACATTTTGCCTTTAGGAAAGGGGCAAATAATTTTTCTTATCAGCTTTGAAGTACAGCCGAGCACAATTTGAAGGTTATTGCGCAACCATCGACCGGCCAAGCTACAACAATGTTCCTCACGACCAACTTGCCACCCTTTCTGTTGTAAGCTTTACATTTGTTGTGATCGAGGACAGACTTGGGTGCCTTTTATCTATGCCGACGATAACGAAATTGGCAGGGAAGATCTGCTAAAGCTGGTGTTTTGCCTGCTTCACTTGAACGAGTTGCGCTTCTGTGACAACCTCCAAATCTCACTTGAATTTACTTGCGGCGCATTCGTATAATATAGTAGTGAAGCAAAAAATGTGCATCTTTGTCCTTAATCTCCTTTTCTTTACTTTTTTGTGTGCTCAAAACGTCACTAAGTAGTACACTCAGTGGAGCACCTTGTGCACTGCTGTTGAGTGTCTGGCTTGTTGCATGTTTATGAAATTTCATTCTATTTCTAGCTGTTAAGTTGAACAGTAGTCAGTTCGAATAATATTGTGGTAAAACAAATTCAGAATGCTGGTTCTAACCAAGAGGGAGGCCACGGAATGAATGGAATGGTGCCAAAAAAAGACAAATATCCGCATTAAAGAAAATTGTTCAGTTTTGCTGATGTGGAGGTAGTACAAGATGGGCAGATCAATAATTTCTTCCTTTTGAAAAGCATTGGAACTGTGGTAGTCAATGAAAGGCGATGTCATTAGGAAAATAAACATATCAAGGATTGGTAGTTGACTGAAAAATACAGTAATATGCTCTGTCATGTTGTTACACTTTGTATCAAAGACAAGGAATGACCCGCTAAAGTCCAGACCACATGTCCATATGAGGCTTTTCCTGCTGTTCTGCCGTTTCCCGGCCATGCTGTTCCACCAGCGAAACAGCGAGACTATCTCGATCGGCTTGCTGTCGGTTCCTGGCACAGCTTGGCGCATTCGGCACAAAATGCAGCAGGAGCTATTCGGAGTCGAGCGTGTCCCCCGGTTGTTTATGTTTAAGTCTATACAGCGTATGGAGTGGCCACAGGGACCAGACGTTGGCTTAGTCCTTGTTTTCCGCTTTGCATGAACAAGAATGTCCTTAAAACTGCAGGTTCGCGCCTGCAGGCGGCTTGAACGGCACGCCAGCCGGGCATGGAAAATTTTGGGTTGGGGGGCACAGGCCCACCTGGCTCCTTGTGGTGGCTGCTAATATCATTGACTGCATGCCAGAACACCTTTAGGATTCAACATAGTTCTCGATTGAAGCCTGCGCATGGCTTTTTTGCAACTTTTTGCTCTGAATTGTAAACCTTGTTACTCGCAGGGACTCTTTAACGCACCTGCGTTTCTATCTTAATTGAAGCTCGCTGGCTTTTCATGAACCCTGTCAACATCCTGAGCTTCAGATATCCTTGCCTGTCATTCTGCCAGCAAACACAACTTTTGCTGCCTTGTAATGTGGGGCTGTCTCTTCCAGGTGGTGACAGACACCAATGTGCCTCTCACCAGTTTGTCTGTGACGATCGAAGATGCGTCGATGAGGGTGCAAGGTGCGACGGTCGCCCAGACTGTGCTGACGGGGCTGATGAAGCGCACTGTTCAGGTGAATACGCTTTCACACCACCCTGGGGGAACTGTGTGTGTTTACAAGTGGTCGTTGCCAAGTGCAGCTTATTCAAGGACTACCTTGCGAGAGTAGCCCGCACACGAGGCCGGGAGTTCGATTCTCTGCAAGAGGTCCAGTACCCCTGAAGTGGAAAGAAAGGCAGAAAGGCGCTTAGTTAAAAATTTTAATGCATGCTAGCAACCCTGGGTGGCCTTGCTTTATCGGTAGCCTTCTGCTGGGGTGCGCTAGCCACGTGCAGCAAGCTTCAAATTGCTTTAGAGGAAGAAAAGCAGCATGTGAAACAAAACAAGCAAAAAAAGAGGCAAATTTGCGTGCTGCCTTCTTTTGTTGTTTCATGGCCTGTTATTTTTTTTCCTCATTTATGCCCCCATTTTGTGCCTAACCTGAGCCTGTGCCTTCAATGCTTGCCTTGTTGTTGCTGGTGTGTATCACTATGCCATTGTTTGTTATCTTTTGGTACAGCTGCCATGATTAATGTTCTAAATTGAGATTCACTGCAAGTCGGTCACTTCACTCTTTTCAATAAGTGTAGCATGTACTGTGGGGTTCTGAGGCAGGGCCCACCATTTAAGAACAGGAATTCTCCGGAAAATGTGGCGGGTCTTAAAAATTCAGGGAAATGCAAAATCTCGCATTTTTTACTGTGACAAGCAGGGACATTCCCACATCTTTGTACAAACTATTTGCCACCTTCCTTTGCTCATATTATGGATGCACCTTCCCCCTATAAACTCTTGTGCATTTAGACATGCACGTCCCAGGCAGTGGAAATCTTTAGTCGCAAGAATATCGGTCGTTTCGCTAGCCTTGCACTCTCTTAGGCCTTGCTGTAGGGCCATCAGTGTGAACCCTTAGTTCTAGACACTACATGGAATTCCAATTACAAGTTTACATTGTGTAACAATCAAATTAGGCTAAACGTGAGCATCGGACAGTATACTGCATTTACTGGCACACATTGCATGTGTTGTGAATGGAGATGGCGTTTGTGATTGCTGGCTACTGCGAGCACACAGTGAACTAAGATGTAGAAATCCCTATGGCTTCTGGAAGCAAGGTGATTCCTTTGCATAGCAGTGCTCCTGTGGATTTGGTGGCAAGGATACCCCCCCAAATTCTGGTTTTGTATCAATATGCAGATGAATTCTAAATTTTACGGTACGACTTGAAGGAAAAGGTGTTAGCCATGTCATAATTCAAAACACATGCTAATCCATTTTTCCCCAGTTTTTTTTTCCATGTACAACAACATAACAGCTGCAACCGCTGCACCAAATGCTCACACATTTAACTGACTTATCCGAGATGATGGGTTAGTGTCTTCCAAGGCAGTTTACTCGCTCTGTTACACATGCAAGATTCCTGAATTGGCATCTTTTAAGTGCAAGCCGTAAATCCTGCGTTTTCTTTTAAAATGTAAAGCAATGGGCTAGCTATGTGACCTATGCATGTCTGCTGTCCTTATCTCTTATCTTGTAAGGTCTGTCAGTTTAGGGATTTTTGGGGTAGAATTCTCGGGGAAAACCCTGAAAAATAAATTTCGAAGTGACGATCTGGTTGACACCCCATGACAGCCTTTATTTTTCCCTGTTTTTGGTAGCAAACAGAACCAGAAAAGAAATTTTATTCTATTAGTTTTAATTTAAACTATTTCTCGGTATTCTGCATGGCTTTAACGTTATTGTTTGGTTTACAATTCTTGCAATCAAATGGCTTTGTTGCAACTGCTTACGAGTGCACGATGCTGGGAGTGGATTTTTTTTCTTTGCTTCTGTAGCAGTTGCCGGGCGACTGCTGCAGCGAGAGTGAAAGTGAGCAGGCATGTTGATATCTTGTGTGAAACTGGCATGCTTTCTTTGTAGACAAAGGCACAAATGCCTCTGCGAGCCAGTGCAGCCCATCACAGTTTCGTTGTGATGATGGCACTTGCATTCCTCAGTTACAGCATTGTGATGGAGAGATAGATTGTAGGGACGGCTCCGATGAGGAACCTTGTGGTATGTTGCTATGAGCGCTATGTGTTGTGCCTGCTGTGTGCTTTGCTTTTGCTCGAGTTAGTAACACTCCATCAACGGAAAAGTGCCTTCTGTGTGGTGCTTCATGTCGGGGTGTAAGCTTAACTAGCATAACTAACATTGGTTATTTCTAGAGAGTGACAGTACCACTGGGAAGCGGTAGTGTTACTTTTTACTACAGTACTGTCTCTTCCCCCCCCCCCCCCTGCGGTGACAAAATGCACTCGAAAAAGTTGTGTGTGAAAGTACGAGGAATGCATCAAAACAAACGTGCTTGAAATGACGGAATTGTTCTTGTGGCGTAACGTAAGGGAAGGCTTTTACCTTCCTAAAAGACAAAGCCTTCAGATTAAATAAAGTACCAAACGGTTTTCAGGCTACTAAATTCAATTCTGTATTTTAGGATAACAATAAATCTCTGACTTTGGGCTTTTTAAACAATTGTAGGAGAGCTCTAGGCAGGTAAGTGGCATGTGCGAATAGGAATTTTCGCCTTCAAAGTGAAATTCGCATTCGCTTTGAAGCAATTTTAAAGCGGAATTTTTACAGTTGCTAAGAAAAAAAATGTAAACCTTGGGAAGGTATTTTCCGATAGTGCACAAGTAGTTTAGCAGCATCCGTTGCACTTGGACGGAGTTCTTCTGGGCTTTCTTATGTGAGCCACTGGCTGTCTTGAAGCTTGAAGTCTTCATCTTTTCATCTTTTTTGTTCTGCATTAATCTTGCCTCTCTTTGATGCCGTATTTAACCCAGTGTAGATCAAAGCAGTGTAGGAACTTTACAAAGCTCTAGTTGACACACTTGGTCCCCTTAAAGATGGCTTCACTGTTATATAAAAGGGCATTGCTTGGAAGACATCCTACCAGGGGCAATATAAGCAGTCATATTGAAACATGTAAGGGCCTAGTGTTTCTTATCTGCATAGAGTGCAGTGCATTACATTATAGGCTGACAGATTTCAAAGTTAAGCAGCCCTATAATGCTTACACATTAAAAAGTAACCAGCCCTTGCTATAAACACAGCAATGAGAACTCTACTGGAAACACCAGTTGCTGCATGTGTTGCAGTGAATAGAACTTCACTGACAAATGTAACGCAATTAATCATCACTCAGCATTTGATGTGCAAAGTGTTACCTAGTACACGGCACAGTGTATTGTTTGCAGTGGCTTCAAATTAAGTTCCAGTGCACAGCGCCACCACTGTCGTAACAGACTACCGCCACTAACATGCAGGCGACGAGGGGATTACATACGGCGCACAGGCTCGGAGGAGAAACGTTTAGTTATTGTTGTTCTTCGTTGCGCCAGCTACGAGCAACTTTTCTCATTTTTTAAATCTTGGCTTGAATGTGGCTACTTTCAGAAAACGGTTCCACAAATCCTACATGTAATCCTAAGCTATGACTTCTGCACTTGCCTAGTCGGCTATCCCTATCTAATTCTTTTGTGCGCTTCTGTGTGGTCTACGGTGCACGTTTTATATGAAAATAGGTTGTGTCCGAGCAATGGCCAGGGCACGCACATTTGATTCCGTTTTGCTCTTGTTTGTTTACCTAGCACCAGGGCATGAGAAACTCGGGACTGGTTAGCTCGGTAGACACACGCCAACTATGCGGGAGAAAAAAATTTTTTTACCGCCGAGTACTTCGATATACTGGGACTATGGTCGGAGCGGTTATTGAATTATGCATTATTAGCAGCATTATTATTCGTTGTGTATATGTTATTCTTGCCCATGTGTTATATATTCATGTTCGCCCTCTACCCTATCCCCCTATTCCTATGTACTCTTTCCTCCCGATCCCACCTCCCCTACACCAGCAGGCGTTCCAGTGTCCACCCCTAGGCGAGACAATTTACGCCTGCTGGTGGACCTTCCTTTCTTTCTTTTGTGCAATAAATATACGTGCACATTTGATTAAATATTTGATAAAAATGAATATTCGAACATGCCTTCTAACAGCACATTAGGGCATTGGTTTTCCAGTTCTTGGTCCTATTCAGCAGCATGTGCATTTGCATTTAGAGCGTATTGCCTTGTTAACTCACTAAACACTTGACATGTTTAACAAATGTGGCAGTGCGCCTTTGTGACTTTTTAACATTACTGAATGCTTCATGTGTTAAGTGAAAAATAATGCTGCTCTTTAATTTTGACAAAGCTCAGTACTCTAAATTTTTTTAGGCAGGGATATTAGCCTGCTAAAGTGAGCTGGGGTCACATTTTCGTGAAGATAAGGGCAGGAATGTATGCGTTTGTATGTTCACAATTCAAGGCAGCACTCAAGAGAGGTAGCCATGAACCTGCAGCTGCTTCCCTTGTAATTTTGAGAAGTATAATTGGATCTGATGTTCTTTATGCACTCAGAGGATGCGAATGATGCAGCATACTCAAGTAAGTTAGTGCAAGTTTCAATGAAGCACATCAGCACTGTAGTGTAACTTTTGTTTCTCTTCCATAGCGAAAGAACTTCAGCTTTATTGGAACATTGTGCTTGCACATGCGATTTTTTTTTTCATACATCTTTTCACCCAAGCAACTTGAGTAAAATTTTCTAGCTTTATTTCACCTCGGCTAAAATATTTTCAGAATGCCACTCACTTTTGTGCCACGATTACTTTAGCCATTTGAATAATCAGAAAACAACAAATTTTCCTCGTTCAAAACATATTTTCTTGATGTGGCTGGCTTGGTTGTGCTTAAGTTTCACACGAAGGTCGCATTTTAATTTTTCCAAAATATCAAAAGCAACAGCAGTTTCTTTATTCTTTTTTTTTGCATTCAGACAAAAACTTGTTTACATCTGTGAGTGCAGACTATGAGCCTTTTTCTTTTTTTTTTTTCCTGTGCATACACACTGGGAAAGTGCAAATCCAGCAACTTGGCTCTCATAGGCATAGACATGTTTCTTATCTTCTGCTGAAGAAAGTCAAGGCATTGTGTTTGGCTGTGCTATTTAAAACAAAATAGACCTTCGATTGTTATATACCTTTGAAACAAAATAGTCCCTTAGGCGGCAAGCTGGGATTTCGGTGTGAAATTTCAGTGTGAGGGCACTTTTTTTTTTTTTCAAAATTGCTTAAAAATGTTTATTGTTGCGACACCCGGTACTATATATGGCGGTTTTGCGCTCAAAGTATGGCTAGTGCGTGAACTGTCTGCTGCTAACCCTGCAAACAGGCGCTGCATGTTGGTGTAGACTGACCCAGTAACCCCAATGCCTTCACACAAGGAGGCTCAGCTCTGCTAACTTGTGGTGGAAACTTGATGCCCCTGTGACTCTTTTCCAGGGTGTGAGTCACACGAGTTCCGTTGTGACGGAGGGCGATGCATTGAAGACTCGAAAAAATGCGACGGTCATCGGGACTGCTCCGATGGCACCGATGAACGTGACTGCCATCCACAAGGCAAGCAAAAGCAAGCGAAGGGGGCGCATCGCTCGGGTCAATTCCATCGGTGGTGCTGTTTATTCAGCTATACTGCCCCGTTTCACTACCTTAAGGGGGCACACAGCTCTTAGAACAATTTATTTTAAGTAAACTCTGTGAAACTTGTCAGCCTTGCTGCTTTGTTTTTCCCACTGATTTCAAATATGCCACTATTATTTTAATCAGTCAATTAGTTCCCAAGATAATTGGAGATCATTAGCCATTTTTGGAGGAACAATAGACAAAACAGTGCTAGTTGCAGAACTGTAATCTTTACATTTTGCAGTATGAACCGTGGTGAATGCATAAAAGAATCGTTTTTTTTTATGCATTGCTTGGAACTAATTTTACAGCTCATTAAACTTTGGTGTTTGAAATGGGCATTAAAAATGGTTCGTTTCCACTGGTGCCACCAAAGTTTAATGAGCTGTAAAATTAGTTCCAAGTGGTGCATCAAAAAACAGATTCTCTTGTTACATTCACCTAGGTTCATAGTATTGGAAAATATAGATTACAGTTCTCCGACTAGCACTGTTTTGTCTATTCCTCCAAAAATCACTAATCTCTAATTATCTTGGGAACTGATTGACTGACACAAAAAATAACGGAATATTTGAAATTAGTGGGGAAAAAAGCGGCAACACTGGCAAGTTTCACAGTTTTACTTAAAAATTAAAAGGAGCTGTTTTACGAGCAGTGTCCCCCCCCACCCCGCCCCTTCCCTTAATTTTATTTTCAGTGTACTAGCCCCAGAGAATACCATACCTGCAAAGTATTCCAGCTTTCTCTTGAATATTAACAAGACAGACATCAATATTCATTCGCATTGGTTAAAGAAACATTTCTTGGCTTGTGGCACAATGTGTGTATGGTGTTACAAGCAATGTAGGTACTGTGCCACAGCAGTACTCTGCTTCATTTCCCTCCTTTTTTTATATTATCCTAAAATTATTTTTGTACGTAATCTTTTTGCACTTACACAGAGTACTTCAATCTTTTCTTCTAGAATTTTTATAATTTAATTTCATCACCTTTTGTTCATGTCAGTATACATCGTTTTTATTTTTACTCAGATAATTCAAAGTTTATTTTATAAATTCCATCTGGATGGTGCGTCTTGATGTTGCCGCAACAAAACTTGCAGCAATGCCATTATGTTCAGCTTATCTGCGCCTGTTCTCAAGACATCTTAATATATTTGTCCACCTTTTTCGTTTTCCAACGTCTAATTTCTTCGTCGCTCTCCTGCCCGATTATGCCTCCACGTTTCATTGCAGGAAGGTGTCATCCTGGGCAGTTCCAGTGTCGCACTGGCGAATGCCTTCATGGCTCTCAGCACTGTGACAAACGCAGAGACTGCCCCGGTGGAGAGGATGAAGAGCACTGCTGTGAGTTTTTGACTGTAGGGGCACTTCTTTCAGTGCATCATTTAGGTCACCTTCTATCGGCGAGCGACCTATTTTATCCCCTCTGGTACAACCATATGTTCCGTTATGCTCGTTGAAAATTAAGCTCCTGCTACGCAACAAATTACGTCTTTCCTGGAGAAAACAGTGAAACTTCTGTCCATGCCTGGGCGGAAACAACCTCTCGACGTGGAGTGTCATTTTAGGTGCCATTGAAATTCTTGATGCCAGCTAAATGTGTCTGCCGTAATTCCCATCTTGAGGGGAAAGGTCACAATATTCCTACAATATCTGACGAGGCAAAGGACGGGGAAACGACAGGGAACGGCTCTACAGGAAACAGTTTATTGGTACTATTCGGAGGACAGTTTCGCAAATACATCAGCTCGTAACTGCTGAGGCTCGCCTGGAAGTTCATTGCAGCTAGAGTGGGAGAATTGAACGCTTTTATCAACTATTTTGGTGCTGCAAGCTTATCAGGACTGACGCTTCTAGTGCCATAAGCGTCAAACATATGCATAAATCAATTTTAAATTGCTTTTTAGTGACCGTGAAGTGGTGTTCATTCTAGGTTGCTTAATCGTAAAGCTGTATTTTAAGCATGCACCATCAAAATTCATGTCTTCGAAGCTACATTTTCATTACTGCTATTTCTAATCGTAAGAACGACTTGGAAGTGTTGCAAATAACAAGCGAAGTGACTGTAATTTGTCCAATCTAACTTTTGTCACAGCAAAAGATGACTGTGAGGGTCTGTTGGTTTCAGTGGAGTGCCCCTTTGATCAATTTAGCTGTGCTAATGGGCATTGCATACCCATGACAAAACGTTGCGACGGAGTGAGTGACTGCCCCGATGGCAGTGGCTCCGATGAAGTGAACTGCCGTAAGTGGGCCAGCAAATACTTGTTCACTAACAACGGTTTTTTCCGACTTATAAGCATGCTTGATTGCCAAGAAGCATCCTTTCCAACCTTGTATTTTTTTTCTTAGAGTTACTGCCTTGTCCTATTTTCAATTACAGTGGGGGTAAGCATGCAGTCAAGCCTCAAAGCAAAAATATTCAACTACATTTGCAATGTATTGACTTTTCTTCTTTCAATTTTGTTTCCACTGAAGCCTAACACTTCGACACAATGAAGTTCCCAATTTAATGATGCCTGCAAGTGCAGGTTCATTATATCAAGTTTCGATATTTGAACAACATGCAGAGGGAATGCATGCAAAGGAGTGCTGTGTTGGATTGCTGGCAAACTGTCATTTCCACTGTCGATTCAGTGCCTTCCAGGCAACGGTGGCTATGCAGTGTTTATATACGGGGCTTCTAGAGCAGGTCTTCATCAGAAGCTTTGACAAGATACATCTGCGGTGCATGGGGCTCTGTGCCGGGAGTTCTCTTGCTGATTGCTAGCCCAATTAAATACTATATCTGTTGCGGTTTTAAATCTGAAAAGGTGGTTCCTTTTTCATGCGTTCGGTTGACACTCCCTCGAAATTCAGATTGTTGTGCACTGCTCATGCGAGTTGACATTAACACTTCTCAAAAATTCCTTGAATACCAATCACTGGTTAAATTAGTGTCTCACAACTTTGTCAACTTACCTAGGACGCTCGGGATAGTTTTTCACTGTACCAAATTGTCTCACAGTGCGTTTTTGTTCTTCAATGTTTGTGTTGCAGAGCTCTTGCTTTGTGTTCAAGGGTCATTGTTAACTGTCCTTTAACCATCTGGCTTTTTAAGTGGTCGCAGTGTTGCCTAACACAATGACATGCTCAGGTGCATGTTTTTGCAAAAGCCATTCTACCATTGAGAATTGCATGGGTGTTGTGACTCACATGTGTCAGATGTTTTCCCCCCTTTTGTGTCAAGGTGATCACCATTGAGATCGACTTTCAATCGGCCTCTGTTTAGGACTAAAGAGCAGCCCAGTTGTGGACACTTGTCTGTGCTAAAGATTATTTTTTAAAAATCCATTGCTTTTAGCTTAATTCAAATAAACTTGACCAGAACGTTTATGGAATTCGGCTTATCCCTATGGGTACAATGACCATTGTTAGTCACTCCTAGTCTAGTATATTCATCTTTCGCGTGTATCGCCTATAAAACCGGCAAAAAGTTGGTCTTTAAGTAATGTAGGACCTGCTGTAGCTGCCAAAAAAAAGGAAATGTTGAACTGAGACAGTTTCACTTTTGGGCAGCCACAAAGCACGACTTCCTGAAGGGCATACAACTACATTTTACCTTTCACCTCCATTTGCAAGTTTATCTTTGCGAGAGGTTGCTTGTGTGCCTTTTTGAGCACAGTCCTATGCTTCATGTATTCACATGGGGTGTGGTGATGTTTCACCAGGCCTTCACCTCCTGTTGCACTACACGGTTAATCTGTTGACCTCTGTCCCCCTCCTCATGCACTGTCTAACCTTCCGTGTTCTCCTCACCCATCTGTCTACCCTTCCCTCCTTGTTCCTCTTCTCGCTTTCTCTCCCCCCTCTCTTTCTCTCTCTCCCGTGTGTCCGTGTCACAGTGTGCACATCTAGGCAGTGGCAGTGTGATTTCGGCACTTGTGTTGCGAGGTCGTTGCGATGCAACGGCTGGTTAGATTGCCCGTACGATGATTCTGATGAACGAGAGTGTACAGCCCGTAAGTGGTGTCCTGACAAATAGCGCCTGGACACACGGACACGCGCGCGCACACACACACACAGTGTGCCTTGGCTGCTAGCCTTACCCTTGCACACCTGAATGGCATGTGGAATGAATGATGCATCATTGCTGTGCTACTTGGATGCAGTGATGCTGCCATGCATGTGGGATGTGGCATGAAAAAAAGCCGGGTTGTGCTTCCGTTAGGTTCACTTAGCACCGACACTGCTTTTGGTTTGTCTTACAGGGGCTCTGACACCAGCATTACCTGTGTACGTTTTTCTGCAGTTAACAAAAAAAAAAAAACTCGGTTTACAAGGTCCAGTATTTAGTTTAGCCTGCAAAGCTACTTCAAATTGCTGCATAAGCCTTCTAGCAGCCTAAAAGCCTTTGAAATAGCTGTACAAATCTTCTTATTTTTCTTCATTTTTTTCCTCGCCACAAGGTTAGGATCAATTGCTGTGCTTGAGGTGCACACATCGCAGCTCTGTTTTGCCGCAGTGTGCTTCCCCAGTCAGTTCCGTTCTTGAAACATGCATGCCCCTGCCATTGGTCGTACTATGTCGTACAGTGACTAATCATGTGCATTGCCAAACACTCGAGAAGTTGGACGTACACTCAAGTGTTTGCGCTTTCTGTCCCCCTCCGGTCAAAATGTCTGTCAGCATCCCTGTACGTGATCTTGCTTTGTGCGCTGCACTTGGCCGATACATGCATGACTCTCTCAAAGGGGAGACTGGCAGTGTAGTGCAGTGGTGAGCAGCTTTCCAGACACCTGCTTTCAAGCTTTTTGTGGCTGACGGTGAGGGGTGGGGGAAAAGAGTGCATGGTCTTGTGGGCGCAGTGTGCGTCGCGCGCAGTAGCAACGCCTGGGTGGAGTTTGCCGCAGCCGCCGGATTTTGTGGATGCCCGCTTTTCCAGCACCGCCAGCCGCACTGGATGACTGCACTGCGGACGACTTTCGCTGCGGTAGTGGAAAGTGCATTGCTCGGACGCTCGTATGCAATGGCAGGCGAGATTGCACAGACGGCTCTGATGAGCGGAACTGCCGTAAGAGCCTCTGTCCCCCCTCTCCAGACTCTCTTCTGTGCAAGAAGCAATGCCCCATCACTGCCTATCTTGATTTTTTTTTCCATTCGGGCGCATGGTTTGGTTTGGGTGAAGCTGTTCCCTGCTCTCCCCCTCTCCCCTCCTCTGTTTCATCTGTCCTCATCTCTGTGCTGTTCTGTTTTTGTCTGTCTCATTGTCATCTCTCCTCACTGAGAATTGCCTTTTCAGTTTCATTGCTTCCTGGTTTTGTTATTGTGCAATTTATAAGCTTTTTTTTTTTTAGCCAGAGATAAGGAATTACCAGATTGAAAAACTAGATTCAAATATAGGATTGTTCGGCTGAACAACATATTAGTACACACATCCAACAGTAGTGAATATGTTCAACAAATTATATAAAAAATTATATAACAAATTATATAAAAACTTAATTTGAGTTGACTTCTGCATAACTTTACTTCAGAAACCTCCACAGCATCTTCTGGAATACAGGGCTGTGGTAGTCTTGCTTAATTAAATTTTCGTTTCAGCTGTCCGTTATTAAAGTTCACAAACAGTTGATTTCTCTCGATAATGTCTGGAAGCAGGTCATTTTATGTCGCTACTTCACGGTAGTGTATCACTTCTCGACTTTTAAACTAATGTGCATTTACCTTTAGTGGCAGATTCAAGTGTCTTAAAAAAATACTTTAGTGCTGCTATGCCGTCATTCAGATTGTTGAGGAGCTCTTAATAAATGCTATAAACGGGGCTCTGTTATACATTTTATAAACAGCTTTCGCTTTGCAAAATGCACCTTTCTGATGGCCGAACCAATTTCAAGGAATACAAGGATGCAAGCGGCTCGCGTAAAAATAAAAGTGGTGTCCAGAACAGTATTGAAGGTATACATGAAGAGGGCCTACAAGCATTCAGTGAAAGCAAAAGCTGAATCGCAATCAATAATTGTTTAACTCTTAAAATACTGACTCGTAAAGCCAATGTCAGTGAATTCAATACAAATAAATGTAAGATGCATGTGTATGCATGCACGTTGGAAACAAATTAAATGCGAACAAAAATGTCAGCAGTGACAAAATTCAGAATTTTCGTAGACGCGCTGGTTTCTTGGGAAGCCTGTAGTAATGTGAACTCATTGCAGCTTCCCATGCCATTTCAGTATTTAGCCTCTATGGACTGAAACCTTCACATTCGTGTTCAAGGCACATTTTCTTGTTTCATTTTCTCCTGACCATACATGCATAATATGCGTGTAGTCAGTTTTGAGCATCGATCTTAGAAGGGATCTATAATCAACTGCCCTCATTGAGGACACAGGCTTCATTGTCGTAATGCGCTTATCTGGATTTTGCAATTGTTTCTTTCATCATCATCAAAAAAAAAAAAAAAACTGCTTCTCCTTTATTGCCACAATTGAGCACTGCCGCTTATTGCGAACAGTAGGTGCTGTGCTCTCGTAGTGTTCACTGGGGTTGCTTTCCGCTTGCTGCCCTGGTCTCGCTCAAGCGGTGCGTTTCTTTGCGCTTGCGGTATCGGCTGCCTCCGGTGGCTGCGACCCTGCACTAAGCCCGTGCCACCCCGTTCACACTGCAGCATGCCGGCAGGGGCAGTTTAGGTGCGGCAATGGCATTTGCATCAAGATGGAGCGGCGCTGCGATGGCTACCATGACTGCCAGGATAGGAGCGATGAGCTTGATTGTCGTAAGTGCCTGGGAGGGGCGGAGGAAGGGGCGCTGGCTGCACTACGCGCTTGCGGCCGTTCAAAGGGGACACACCCTTACACCTGTGCTCTAGTTCTGGCGGCCCGTGTGTCACTCTGTTGGCCGGGAAAGTGCTGTGCTCGGCTTGTGAAATGCTCCACGTTCAATTTGCCGTTTTCGCTAGAGAGCTGAAGTTGGTTAAGCTTGCATTTGTAAAAAAAAAAAAAGTGGGGATTTTGCCAAAGGGTAATTGTCAAGGGCTACTTGGTTTGACCTTAAAGGGGCCATGAAGACAAAATGCTTGTTTGGTTCATTCAGAAGATTGCCTCGTTAGAATCGTCATGCTGACACCACTTTTAACGTAAACTTCGCTCAAATAGGGTGTATAATTAGAAAAAAAGTGGAATAGCCATATGACCCACTAGCTCATTTCCCACAACGGAACCTATGATGTCATACCAGCCAGCTCTGCGATTGGCGGAGGGCGGCAAAAGCAAACGCAAATTATAAGCTTGTCGAACAAGCTATTTGTGCTTAAATTTAGGGCACATTCTTTTTTATATCAGTAAGAATGGTGGGACAAACAGTTGAAGTTATGAAAGCACACGTAAACATAGAAGTACCGATGCGTACTGCTGTTGGTACTGCGCGCACTATGCATTGTTTACATGCACAGCACTGCAGGGCTTTGGGGTTGTTTCGTCCAACACTGGCCGATTGAAGCGACGGTGTCTTACGTGACCATATTTGTCGAGTGAGCACCATGTTTCATGAAATGAACAAAAACAAGCCAGGTTTAAATACGGTCACAAACAAACCAAAGGCAGAAAACTACTTGCCGCGGTGTGGTGGCGCCTTTTAGGTTGACTAACCGTAAGCAAGTCTCCGCTCCACACCAAGTTTAGCTGAAAGACCTGTTCTTGTGATGTCATTGCAAACGTTGTTTGCAAGCACAGCTTTTGGCGCGAGAGTGGAAATTTTAGCTTAATATTGATTAATTTTGCAGTGAATAAAGCATTGTTTGCTTTTGGACAAGCGCAGGGGGCACTATAGAACACGAAATATTTCGAATAAAACAAACTTGTATTTTGTGTTCATGACCCCTTTATTTATTACAGTGCAGTTGTTGCTGAATCTCTCTCTGTGCAGCAGTGTATTTGCTGCACTAAACTCGGTGGGTGGCTGAACTAGCACCTGTTAACCTTCATCTCAATTGAAACAGCGGTTTGCATATTGGTTATTCATTAATAATTTAAATATGCCTGATCAGTGACACAACTTCACCGAGCACATTGCTAAGTCCAGTTGCAGTATAAGTTTGAGCTCAGTGCATTTACATTGCTTTCCTCTACCGTATTATAAGTAGGATCTACTGACTTGCTTTATCATTAGCATTTTCTCTAGTAGTTGCAAAAAGGTGGCTATTTTATGAGCAAAGGTGCCTTTAAGGTGTGCCTTTGTAAATGAGGTCACAATGTTTTTGCGCTGGGTAAATTTTGGTTCAACATGGTTGTGGCTGGCTGCATGATTCCACATACGATAAATGTGTAACCAAGTTTGGCATAAAATGGCCACTCTAAAGAAGTGGGGGGCTTTAATGAAAAACCATTTGCAATAAACACATTCTACGTTAAATTTCTTTAGCAAGATCAATAGACGTGTATTTTATTTTGCTTTGTTCTCTTTCTTATTCAGTAATCCGCTTACTCAGGCTTACGTAGGAAATTACATTGATGTCTAGTCAGCAAATCCCATGACGTAACCCTCAAGGTGTTTTAATACAATACATCAGCTTTTCCTCCAAAATTTTTGTTTGCACAGTGAAATTTGCTGCAGGCTTGTTTACCTGCTGCAATTCTCAGGCCAACTTGGCTGTTTTTAATCTAGCAAACAATGGCTCTCTTTCATTATCATTCCCCGAACTCATTGCAGACTTTCCGGTTCTCAATCGAGTATTAGTTTTTTACGCATAATATCTCTATGGCGAGAAGTCTTAGAATTATCTGCAGATTAACTGAAGGGATTCCAAGACTGATGATCGAATGGCCCCAGTGTGTGGCACTTGGCTGCATTGAAAATGTGTTCTCTTTACTTGTCTGATGGCCGAGATCCAACCTCTTTTCTGTCGCAATCTTGTAGCTGGTGTCTGTAGACCTCAAGAGTTCCGTTGCCACAACGGCACCTGCATTCCTGAACGGGCTCGCTGTGACGGTCGCAGGGACTGTCCCGACGGATCGGATGAAAACCAGTGCGGTGAGTTGCGGCTTCAATGGAGGCTTGGGGATCCGTTCGAATGAAACACAAATAGTCTGGCTGATCGGTTTTTTTGGCTGCATTGCGTAGTTCCGTTAATTTATTTCACTGGGCAGTGGAAGTTTAGTGCATTGGTCTTGTTGTGGAGTTTGGAAGATTACAAAACACCATCACTTTACAGACTACCATAAGGACACCACTGAAATTTACAGCCACTTTGAAATTAATTGACATTACAAACTGAGAAACAGACAGCTTCATTGTTATTGTTGACTTTGTGTCATGTGCAGTCTCTGTTAGGTATTGATGCTAAGTCTTTGCCCTGTGGTCTTAAACGTCAGCTAAGGGGACATTCTCACAGTTCTGTGAGGAACACAGAGAAAGGGAAGACATTTGACTGCATATTTTGTAGGAAAAAGAAGTGTCTCCAAACTCCCCGAAAAGGAAACGCTATATGTCAGTTGCACACTCCAAACTTTGAAGGCACACAGACGATAGTTTGCAGTATTGTCAGACTGCTGCAGCTTCTTCGTAGTTTGGCAACAAATTACCCCTAGTCCTTTGCAGTGTCAAGACTGTAGTGCAAGTTCAGAGCACTGTGGAATTTATTTTTACCCCCGCCGTCCTCATTTCAGTCCCAAGTTGCAGGTCGGACCAAATTCGATGCACTGGTGGAGGTTGCCTGAGTATTTCCAGAAAGTGTGACGGCGTTTCGGACTGCCCCGATGGTGAAGATGAGTTATTTTGTGCCGGTGAGTAGCACTTGTTGCACTCCTACTAATTCCTTTAAAAGTCTAACACCTGATTTTTTTTTTTATGCTTGGCGACATGGACGTGAGGTTGTGGGGGAAAATCATGGGCATGGCAAATTGTACCTGCATGGTTGGGTAACCCTGTCACTGGACTGCTCACTCTCAGGGCAGCATTTATTCCAGCTTTGTTGATACAATGCCCCAGCCACGTTAATTTTTAATGCAAAATGAGGGTTTGTTGAAAACTGAAGCCTGCATGAACATGTATTTAAAACCCGCCGTGGTGGCTCAATGGCTAAGGCGTTGCATTGCTGAGCACGAAGACGTGGGTTTGATTCCCGGCCACCACGGCCACTTTTCGATGGAGGCGAAAAGCAAAAACGCCTGTGTGTGAGATTTCGGCGCACGTTAAAGATCCCCAGGTTTTTTAAAATTAATCCGGAGCCCTCCACTACGGCGCGCCTCATTGCCTGCGTTGCGTCACCGTGTTAAACCATACAATCAATCAATCAATCAATCAATCAATCAATCAATCAATCAATCAATCAATCAATCAATCAATCAATCAATCAATCAATCAATCAATCAATCAATTATTTAAAAACTTTCAGAAGAATGCAACAGTGGTTCTGGCCAAGTTGGCATTGTATTTCACGGCTATTTTCTAATGGGTAGAAAAGTTAGGGTGACAGTTTATATTCGATAGTGTCATGAGTCATTTCAGAACTTGGTTGGGGAAAAAATAAATCTTTGCCTTCTCTAGGTGGTCGCCCGTGCCATGCTCATGAGTACCAATGCTTGTCTGGGCTTTGCATTCACAATCGGCAAAAGTGTGATCAGCTGAAAGACTGCCCTGATGGGGATGACGAGGAAAACTGTGTCCCAGACACCAAAGGTATGCTTTTCTCGCTCTACCAACTGTCTGCATTTCACCCCTCAATGACTGACTCAGTTTTTCAGGAAGAAATTTCGATTGAGCTTGGGGTCCGGGTTAAGGTGGGACATGGCTCTTAAAACAATTTCTTTTAATTTTTAAGTAAACTGTGTGAAACTTGAAAGTCTTGCT
This sequence comes from Haemaphysalis longicornis, assembly GCF_048455015.1. Lineage (NCBI taxonomy): Eukaryota > Metazoa > Arthropoda > Arachnida > Ixodida > Ixodidae > Haemaphysalis > Haemaphysalis longicornis. Next base: position 17,900,687 of record NW_027526422.1, read on the forward strand.
GCTTTTCCCCACTGATTTCAAATATGGCATTTTTCAAGTAAGTCAATTAGTTCCCAAGATAATTGAAGGTAATTAACCATGTTTGGAGGAACAATTGACAAAACTGTGTGTCATAGAACTGTAATCTTTCAATTCCTCAATACTATGAACCCTGGTGAGTGCAATAAGAGAATCAGTTTTTTGATGCATCATTTGGAACTAATTTTACACCTCATTAAACTTCGGTGTTTGAAATGGGCACTCAAAATGGTTCCTTGCCACTGGTGCCACCAAGGCTTAATGAGCTGTAAAATGAATTCCAAGCGATGCATCAAAAAGCTGATTCTCTTATTGCACTCGCCAGGGTTCATAGTGTTGGTAAATGTAAAGATTAGTTTTATGACCAACACTGTTCAGTGTTTTATCTATTGTTCCAACAAAAATGGCGAATTACCTCTAATTACCTCAGGAACTAATTGACTCACTCAAAAAATAATGGAATATTTGAAATCAGTGGGGGAAAAGCAGCAAGACTGACAAGTTTCACAGAGTTTACTTAAATTATTTTTTTTTTTTCAGAGCAGTGTCTCCCCTTAAGTTGTATGTATAAATTACAGTAAAAATTGTTAATATCGTGTATGATTGGTGGCTGATGCAAAATTCAAAACTACTCCTCACAACCAGATTACCACCTAAACATGTATTCTACTAGGGCAGTGTTTCAAGAATCTTTAAAGCTGGCTGGTACGCATAATGCGACATGATTGAAAACTATCGCATTTTTTGGTTTTAAAGTGTGATTTAGCATTCTATTTAGTTAATTAGCACAGTTAAGCTATGTTTTTAGTGCAAAAACATTAGGCTATATTTGTTCGTGAAAGCTTGGTTTAAAACTTGTTGTATGGCTGCGGAAACTGGGGCATCACAGGATTAGTTTAAAAACTGATCATTGCCTAGTTGGTTGTGCGAGTCAGTTAAATGAAGCTCGCCCCAGTTATGGAGCCAATTTAGTGGTCAAGCAGGGTCCTATTAAGTGTGTATGTCTGAACACTACGTGCAGTTTTCTGGGGCTGTATTTCTTCTGTTCAAGTGTTCAACAATTCGTATCTCTTGGGGTGCAAAATGCATCTCTACATTTTTAATTTGTATCGTCCTGAAGTTCGTACCATGTCTGATCATGACATAGATTTTACCATGCCTAGCTAGGTAAGTTGAAATTTGTGTGTTCGTAACTGAAGCATGACAATGTAGGATCTCAAAGGTTATACACCTTTACATTGTCTTGCTTTTCTCTATATCCTTTAACATTTTATGAAACTTTCTGCTACTGCATTTCTTAGTCTCCCCTCCCCTCATTTCTTTTTTCTTTTTTTGCAGTATTTTGCCAAGTCTTCTCAATGTGTTCACACATTGCATGAACAAGCGTTTAGTCTGACACACAGCATTTGTCTGCGTTTTTTGGTTTGCTTTCGTCGCACAGCATGAACAAAAGTTTTGTCTGATTTGATTGGACTTTCTTGCTGCAGGAAAACATTACGTTTTTGGTTTGCTTTCATTTATTGTTTGCCTTTTTCTTCCTTTAGAATGTAGAGAAAACGAGTTTCAGTGCCAAGATGGGACGTGCATCCCTGAATACTTGCGTTGCAACGGCCGCAGAGATTGTAGAGATTCTTCAGATGAAACGAACTGTCGTATGTTATTTTATCTTGGTGCTTCTCGTGATATGGCAGCAATTTTTGTTTACTTCCTCAGTATTTACTTATCTCATTGAAGTGCTTGAAACTTGCGTGGTAAGCCTGTTCAAAAGTTACAAAACATTCCGGTCAACTCATTAGCGAAGTACTGGAATGTTGTAGCATCCCTTCGGTTGTGAACTAAACCTTCTTTTATAGTGCTAGTATTGTGGGCCTGTGGCAACAGCCAAGGTAGGTGATAAGACAACGCGCGCTAGTGTCATTAGCCAGTCCCGTGCGGATAGGTGGTTAAAACCGGTGACGACGAGGCAGTGGCTGAAGGTCTGTTCTCATCTGCTGGGGATGCATTGTGCTGGCTGCTTTGCGCTGGGAGGCCTTTTGGTGAACATGCTTGCGTATTGGAGTGCTTGCTGTTGCATGTGTGGCTTGTGAACCCGCAGGACAACTTTTTGTAGGTGCTAAAGTCTTGCGTGCCGCTGAGGAGTCGGGCAGTCGGGAAGGCGTTCGCTGTCTTAATGGCAGTTGCATTCCACAATCGCTTGTTGGTGATGGGCAGTTTGATTGCCCTGATGGTGACGATGAGTGGCCTGGTATGTTGCTGTTCACGCTTTGTTTAGGCTTTGCTACATTGCCCTGTTTTTTTGTGTGTGTGTGTATGGCTGCATAAAGGGACACTGAAGTTAGTCACATCTGTGGCAGCATTCTGCAGTTCAACCGGTGTAATCCACTGTTGAATTAAGGCTGTCGACATCTGTTGAATAATTAATCTGTAATGGGCAGAAGAGAAGGCACCGTGTGCTATGCGTGGGCGGCTGCCGCACCAATTCTTGCAACAGTGTTGCACTGATGCGCATTGTTTTCATATGCCATTCCCACATTAAAAATTTGCTTTTTCATGTATTTCATATGAGGTTAACATCGACTTTTTGTTTTGCGTAGCGGTTATACTAAGTCCTGCGAACTCACTGGCAAGGAGAATGGTTGAAGGAAAACGATGCTTTTATATGCATTTTTCTCATTAAAAAAATGCTTGTAAAGTCGCACACAAAAAAACTAGGAACATGAACCACACATAACCTGGCATCGCATTTAGGCAACGTTAAACTCCCTTCAGTGTCCCTTTAAAATTGGCAGTTTGTAGAATAACTCAAAGCCTTGGCACCTTAATTTCTACGCTTGAGCAAGCCCAGGATTATAAGCTTAGTTTTGGTTGCTGTACTACTGGGAATATCTCAGTTCTGCCCTCAAAGTTTTAATAAATACTATTTTTACTGTCATATTGAACTGTTAGTCAATCCTGGAATAAAGCTAATGAGCAAAAAGCTGCTTACTATTCACTTACTCTGCCATTGAGTCTACTTTCATTGTGCCAAGACATCAAAGCTATAATAGGAGTCATACTATTAGCATTAGTGACAGACCAAGGACAGGCAATTAAACAAAGGGTCGACGTGTAACATGTCAAAATTTTATCCTTTTTTGGCAGGACCGTGGCATGACCTGACAAAGTAAAGTAGTACTAAACAATGTACAAAGTGGGAAATGTCTTTTTTTTTTTTTTTTGCATGAACTAAAGTAGCAGTGAACTATGTGGGCAGTATTTTCTCCTTGGTGCGAGCTTTTCTGCTACCTATTTTGCGAGTTCTTTTTGTGTAGCCTTTCTTATGCTGTGGTGCTTGCATGCTCTGCTGTGGGTGGCATCTGTGAGGCACACTGGAGTGCTGCATGTGCTTGCTGCAACCATGGCATGGTTCTTTTTATAGGCAAAGCCTTGCTTGCATCTGGGGAGCGGTGCGATTGTGACTTTGTGTGCGACAGTGCTCGATGCATTTCCCGAGCACACGTTTGTGACCGAGAGTTCGATTGTGTTGATCAAGAAGATGAGTTGCATTGTGGTATGTTGCTGTTTGTGCTTTGCTTGTGCCTTTCTATACTGCTTGTTTTTTGGGACCCAGTGTGCCCAGTAGATGTGCAGCTTGCCTCGTACAGCCACAACACCTTAGATGCAGTTCAGGGAACGTGCCATTATTTCCATTGTTCAGTTCCGTACCAGGGCTGTTTATAATTTTAATATTTGTTTGTTCTGCACTGTGCTGTTCAGTAGTTTTGGAACTGAACGTCCTCGCCCCATATGCGGAAATTCTTAAGCTTATCAGAGAAGTCAGATAAATTTAAAACAAAGTGATGACCACCCTTTCATACATTTCTGAATTTAAGAGCCTCCAGCACCAGACTATTTTCTTCAGTTTTCATTATTGTTTGTTTGATGTCTACAGACACAGCATCTACACATTTTGTGACAGCCACTGTATTCGCATAACATTTATTGCGTCTTGTCTAGTCACTGGTTTAATTTAGTCCTATATCCCTGCTCGACGTCGCATTTCAGGTGGCAGTAAACGTTAAAGAGCATCTACGATGTGGTTACCGCCACATGCACTAGCTGGACCTCTCCTCCCTAGTTAAGATTCTTTCTTGGTGCCACTGCATTGCATCACATGCAGTTGAAACTGGCCTAATGCATTCAGAATGCTTCCTTACACTTATTTCTTGATGGAAGAAAAAGTTGGGGGACCCGCACCTGATAATTGGCTAGGGCGTAATACGAGTACTTGAGAGTTTTTTGCAGCTGCATGCGGTGGTTTTATGTTTGTGCTGTTTTAATGTGCAGTCTTTGTCAAAAATTCTGGGCCCTACAATAGGTTTATAGGACATTAAGAAATCCGCATCCAAGATTTCCTCTCGAATGAGTCTGAAATGTTTTCTTCCATAAAGACGTCGAAACCACTCTTTTCTTTCTGTCATGAAATCGTTCGGTTGTATTTGAAGGCGTTGACTTCATTGTGGCCCAGAAACTTTTGGCCAGGCGTAGGAACTTTTGACAAGGACTGTACCTCTGCACTGCAGTGTAGATGCAGCAGGTGTACTTTCTAGTTCGGTGGCTTCGACTGATATATGCCAGCATATCAAAACTGCCACAATTCCTCTACAAACAAGTTTTAGGGATGCTTTCGTAAGCAATAAACTTGCCCGAGTTTACTCTGTTGGCAGCTTTATTGAGTTGCTTTCCTTAAGGTGCAGGAATCTTCTCAGTGCCTCTGTTGCTTCTACTTTTCTGGATGTTGTCTGCATAAGTAACTTTGTGGAGAGGTTTCTTTGAGCATCAGAAATGCCGTGAAATGCCTCTGTAGCATGTCTACATGATTTGGACGAAAGAATCTTATTTAGTTAAACCTCTCGCCTTTCCGTCAGTTTCCTTCAAAATAACTTCTGCGAAGGAAGCCACATCCTCCGAAGCACTGCCGCAAAATGTCCTTGCCCGTTTCGGAGTGATTGGATCTTGCTACTTTCTCTGCTAACGGTCCTCGTGTTTCTTTGCATAGAATGCACAGAAAAGGAGTTCAGATGTGACAGTGGAATGTGCATCGACATCAGGAGGAAATGTGACAGGCGCGTCGACTGCCCCGATTTCTCAGACGAAGCCAACTGTGGTAAGGGTCTCTTTGAAACCATGGGCTCCCATCACTCCGCTGAGATTAAAGTTCAGGCAGCTTCTCGCTGAAAGATGAAGCTCGGCGTAATAAAGGACCCAGAATTCAAACACAGTCGACATGCACTCCCATCAGTGTAAATGCTTATGCAGTGGACTGACTGTAATGTGGCTGCTGAGGCAATGCTTTGAGCTTGGTAGTGCCCACGGGAAGACAATTCTTGTTAGCAGACATAAGCTTTCACAGTCTGATGGCACAATGTGACAAAAATGCAGGCATTTTGAAGCTTTTGACTGTGTTCGTGCAGTGTGTTCGTGCTGTTGCCAGTTCCAGGCATTTGCAGTGTCAGCAGCTGAAAGGTAGAGCACTAGTCTACGATACTGGACTCTCACTTTGCAGAATTTTTTTATCAACATTGGGCAACAGGACCCACCACGGTGGTTTAGTGGCAAAGGCGTTGCACTACTGAGCCCAAAGGTTGGGGTCAAATTCCCTTTTTACCATGGCCCTGTGTGTCACGATTTTGGCTCAGTTTAGCATCCTGGGTGGCCCAAATATAGTTTGCAGCCCTCCACAACAGTGCACTTATGCATAGCCCAGGTGTATTTGCAAAAAGTAAAACCCGAACTTGACCATTCGGAAATGGCGCGAGTCATTTCTAGCCATGAACTGCGGACATAAGGTTTCGTATTGAGTTGCCCTGAACCTTGCTGTTACTTCACCACTGATACGGAATGTTAACGCTCGCGTATTTAGATTTTGATCATTCTGTTTGAGTTTTTGTTTGTTGTTGGCAGTACGTGGTAAGAAAAGTGTGGCAGTAATCTAAGGAAAACTACTTGTGTACCCTGTTCTACTCTGAGTCAAAACTTGGCTGTGCTCCTATTTCAGAATGCCAGAAGGATGAGTTCCGCTGCAGCGATGGAAAATGCATTGAGGCTAGGAGGCGGTGTGATGGCACAGCGGACTGCAGAGACTACTCGGACGAAACTAACTGTGGTGAGTGCTGCTGCCTCTGGGCCAAGTGCTGGTTGTGGTACTGGTACCATCGCTTGCCACCTTCTTCAGCGTGTATTTGTACTCCACCAATGAAATTGAAAGGGCCTGTCTATACAAAACGCAGCGCAGTTTGGGTAGGTAAATGTCCATGGTGTAGAACAGTGCAACAAGATAAAATGCAAGAACTGTGTGGGTCCAGTGCCCAATGCATCACATTGAAATGCATGGGTCATATGAGAAAGAAATGCAAAGCTGGGTCTTTTCTAAATGTCGCATTTTTATTTTGGGCTGTGGGATAAACAGCTCGCCTTCTGCAACCGTTTAACAATTGTGTAAGCATTTCACGACTGCCGAGAGGGGCTAATTCTGCGGTTTTAAGATGGCTATGTTGCACTTAATTCATGCTACATCTTCATGTGCCGTTACACCTTCTTGGTCTCTTCTTCTATGAAGCTGCTACGTCTGCTTGACTACGTCTTGCTGCTTTGCCATGTTGCAGGCATTCAGTACGTTGTAGCCTTTACATTCACTTCTGTACACTTCTATCAGATTGTAAAGACAACGAGTTTCGTTGTGGAGATGGAAGCTGCATCGATGTCCGCCGGAAGTGCGATGGAACTGCGGACTGCCGCGACTACTCGGATGAAAGGAACTGCGGTGAGCACGTTGGCGTTGCGAAGCTGCAGTGGTTTAACTCTTTCGCGACTGCGGGAAAAATGGCCAATTTTGAGTGCTTCCAGAAAAGTTTTTTCCTCTTAAGCTATTGGACACGTTTAGCATTGCTATTGAAAAAAGTGTAGCTTAGATTTCTCTTTCAAACACACAAGAGTAGTTTTGTGAAAGGTGTAATTATTGACAGTTTATTGGTCAACAATAACCAATTTTACTGAGCCTAAAAATTATTTGAGGAATTCTAAGATGCATATAAAATGTTTCTACGTTCCTAAGCTATGGTTCAATATATACATAAACCTAGCGGCCCTGATGGCTGGGCCACTCCGCGAAGCCACTTGAGTCAGTTGGACTCTCTAAAATATGCACCCAAGCATACCTGTTTGTGTTCTGACACAAAATCATCACTGCAGTGGTAAAAAGCAAGAAAAAAAAATTTAGCGCTCTTGAGAATCAGCACGTGTCGCTTAGCTGCGCTAAATTTACACGAATGCCAGGCTATCTTGAAGGTGATAACTCGATATGGCGCGGTGCACTTGGCAAAATATCCCCGCCGCACGTTGTCCGGACCCTACACATGAAATGAATGCCACAGTCGTCGGATATTAGGCATGTGTTGTTTATATGTACAGCACGAAGTCAAAAACTAACCTTCCCTGGCAGCACCTGTCAGTCTGAGGCTGGTCATCAGAACTAAAATCTGAAGAATCCACATCATTGCTGGAGTCATCACTGCTGCTGGGATAAAAAAAAATCAGCATCAGCAGTGGCCGAAGTCCCTGAAACCACTGTCAGCCTTTGCAGAGCACGCAGTGAAACAAGGCGGCATTTTTGCCCAACTCACCACTACCTTAGGTTCAAATTCCACTCGCGATGTCATCTACCCTCGCGAAATGCAGACAATCGGCAACAAAACTGAAAAAGGGGTTTCCAATGAACACGCCAGATGGCGTTATTTGTCCAAATAGCACAGTTTTTAGTTTTTGCGGGAGGTTTGAGATCGTCGTTTACCCATGAACGATGGCCTATGGCGGGGTCACGAAAGAGTTAACTGACACTTTCTAAGCCTATCAGCTATGCTTCTTTTTTAATAACTTCAACATTTTAATCTATATGTAGTTGCCCTGGGGAAAGCGTTTTTACAATTTGAAATTTTAGACAAATGTTCAAGATGTTAGTTGCTGCACAGTCTGCCAGCACTGTCAAAGATGCAGTCATAGCATATTGCTGCAGCTGGTGTTGTCACGATTTAGTGCGTGTACTTTGCTGGTGTTTGCTGCTGCAGTTGCTCAATTAATCTTAAAATTTAAGCACATGCAAAGCTGCTTCTGACACTCTGTAGGAGTCTATTGTGTAGGCTATTCCTCTGTGCGATTATACGCAGAAGCTCTGCTATCTGAAAGTTAGAACTTTGGTCTTGGTGAATGTAGTTGTACTTCGTAAAACTCTTGAAAGAGGATTAGGAGTGAACTCGGCAGCGTTACCTGAAAGCTGGTGGAGGAGGCACAGTGGCACATTCAATTTCCCAAATGCCTAGCACAGTAAATGGTCGTACGAGAAACTTGCTTCCACCATCCTCTGACCAGCTACAAGTCACCGCAAGCATTGAACTTGCACTGACTGACTGTAAAAATCCTGTTCTTGGTGCTTCCCCGTAAGGTTGGTGTTGCGCCAGAAAACAGTGCAACTTTTCTCTGACAACACACACTCATCGCATAGTTGCCATGTCTGGTTAGTGCATTCGGCAATTGCACAGCAGTTTCCACGCTGGTTTTGACACTGAGCAACTCTATTTGCCCGGTTTCTCTGTAGTGCTTGTTAATTCAGAGCTTTACTTATGTGGGAATGTGACAAAGAGGGCCTGGGTGTTGGGAGCTTGCACACGGGGTTTTTGAGTACCAAGAGGGAGGGGGGGGGGGGGGGGTGCTTTAAAATTAGCTGTCTGTCTAGGATTTGTACGTCGGTCTTCAAAGCATTGAGGGATTTAACCTCTGTCAGATTTACAAGAATGCAAGTATGCGGCAAATGAGGGCCAAGAAAAAAAAAATCAATGCCTACGAGTGCTTAGACGCTTGTTACTTACTGTGCTACGGAGGAATATTCAGTGCAAAAAACATTTTGCTGTCCTTGCACTCATAATAGAGGTATTGGCTCCTTATTAGTTTAAGATACGGATTCGAACCTTGATGCAAGCTAATTGGTTTAGTGTTGCAAAGTGCACGTAGTGCTAAGAGAGCGCGGTTTTGTATGTTTGCATTCCTTTTCTTCTTCTTTTTTTGGTCCCCCAGTGTTGCCATTTCTCTTAGGATAAATAATTGGCTGCGGTGCAATGTTGATCTGCTGGATAATCATTTCAAATTTCTTCTTCTCACGGTTGCGCTGCCTCTTTCCTTCAGTTTGCAAGGCCAATGAGTTCAGGTGTGGTGATGGGGCCTGCATTGACAAGTCTCGGCAGTGCGATCGCACACCTGACTGCAGGGATCACTCAGACGAACACAACTGCCCGGGTAAGGCCCTGTGGGAGGGGCGGTTGTGCTCGTTTCTCGCATGGCAATATTTCTGCATTTTCTACCTTACAGGAACAGTCCTTATGACAACAAAAAAAAACTCTTGCATTTAAATTGAATCAAATTTTCGATACTTTCCTCTTTCTTGCCTCTGTATTGAATCTTCTTGGCAGGCAACTTATTTGATAAAAACGGTTTTTTTTTTTTATTGGCAGCATTGGCAGTAGCGTGGAACAGCTGCACTTCTTTTAAAAAGTAGGCTAGTGCTGCTCAGCTAACCAAAAGCAAGCAAATGCAATAGCTAGGTTTACTGAATCAGACAAAAAAAGCTCCTTGTAGTTCATAACTTCCATCGCATATAGTTGATGACGGATGCTGACTTTATCACCTTAACCTTAGTCGTGTCACTTCATGCAAGGTAAAGCAAGACTGCATCAGAGTACTTGCGTAGTAAAGACAGTTACAAGAATCGTATTTTTTTGCACTCTGCCTTTCAGGCTTTACTTTAAAAGGGTTATTCAATTCCAAGGGGGCTCTGTCGCACTGTCTTGCTATACATACACCAAATGTCCTTTTCAGGCACATTTTGCAGCTTTCTTAGTTGTATGCGCTAGTTGATGCATTAACGGGGAAGCTTTTGCTGTGCTACCTTTTACTCGGCGCATAGTGCATGCATTATCCTGCAAGTCAATTTCTACCACCACCTAGTTAAAATTTCCTGCCAACCAATGTCACGCAAGCAAGTTTTCATCATTCTTCTGACCAGAACATCAACTGGTAGCAATTAACTGGTGACTCAAGGTGTTCAAACACGTGAGATACTAATATGCTTTAAACTACAGTTGCCTCTGGCATATGCTAATAACAGGCCTTATGAAAGAGCCATGCCATGAGAAGCTTTGCGAAATTGGTGATTCAGTGAAAACAGATGTTAAGGGGACATGGCTCTTAAAACAATTTCTTTTAATTTTTAAGTAAACTCTGTGAAACCTGTGAGTCTTGCTGGTTTTCCCCCACTGATTTCAAATATGGCATTATTTTTAGTTGTCAATTAGTTCCCGAGGTAATTCGAGCTAATTAACCATTTTTGGAGGAACAATAAACAAAACAGTGTTGGTCATAAAACTAATCTCTATATTTTCCAACACCATGAACCCTGGTGAGTGCAATAAGACAATCAGTTTTTTAATGCATCGCTTGGAAATAATTTTACAGCTCATTAAACCTTGGTGGCACCAGTTGAAAGGAAGCATTTCGAATGCCCATTTCAAACACTGAAGTTTAATGAGCTGTAAAATTAGTTCCAAGCAATGTATCAAAAAAACTGATTCTCTTATTGCACACACCAGGGTCCATAGTGTTTAAAAATGCAAAGGTTACAGTTTTATGACCAACTGTTCTGTCTATTGTTCCTCCAAAAATGCCTAATTATCTCTAATTATCTTGTGAACTAATTGACTTGCTCAAAAAATAATTGCATGTTTGAAATCACTGGAAATAAAGCAGCAAGACTGACAAATTTCACAGAGTTTACTCAAAAATTAAGAGAAATTGTCTTAAAAAATTAAGAGCCATGTCCCCCCTTAAAGCAGGCTGTTCCCAATCTCGCCACCTGTTTCCCGTTGTCTCCATCTGTGGCGCTGTTCATGCAAGTGGCCTCATATTAAGTGTTAAGCAGATTAAGTTACAGAAAAGCCAGAGTTCTGTCGCTTACAGCGATGCTCTAATGCCTAACCAACACGGTGGAAGGTGCTGCTTGCTCTCACTTGCCGCATGCTGCATGTGTTCCCCCCCAGTTTCAGGTTGCGCTGCCTCGCAGTTCAGGTGTGGTGATGGGCGCTGCATTGACCTTAGCAGGAAGTGTGATGACAGGGTAGACTGCCCAGACTTCTCTGACGAGGCTAACTGTGGTATGTACACTAACGCGGCGTGCTGCATGCACGGTCGCTTGCTAGAAAGTACGTAGTTCAGAAAATGTGATTTCTGGGAATGTGTGGCCTATGCAGTGATAACAGTGCAAGTTTTTCTGATACATTCTGTACCATGCCCTTAATTGCAACACATACTCAGTGTAAGTGAAAGTTAAAAGTGCAGATGTTTGCATAGAAAACTGCCACCTCAAATATCAACTCCAACATCCCTGTCATTTGGCACCTTGTGGTTCTTAGTTCTCGCGAGGGAACATGTGTAACATTTTGTGAAGTCAATGCGCCTTCATTGATATTTTTGGGCGCGTGTTCAGAACTTGGAAGTATTGTGAATCAAATCGATAGCAAAACTTTTTGTTCAATAAATGATTATTTAAAGTTGCGAAACTTTCAAAATTTGCAAATGATACAAATAACAGTTTCTTTGTGCTATGACATGCACTTTTGTGCTGGCCTGTCAACATAAGAGTTGGGAAAAGCTTAAATAGAACATTTGTGACATTGGTGTTGGACAACGTGTGGGCCGGGGTACGGAGGGATGCATTCTTTCTTGTGCAAATGCCTAAGGCCTCAAGCTGTAATAACTCTGCATATTCCATTGAAATGAATTTAGGTGATTCAGGATTTAGCAAATGCACACACACAAAAATTTTAGCCACAGAGCAGCAAAGAAGTAAATCCAACCTTGACCACCGAACATCATTTCCCACCAGTAAGTCTTATTGAAAATATGAGGTGCCTCGTCCCAGTGAACTAGACGTGGAAGAAAAGAAGCTCAAGGAGATGAACTAGGGTGTAGGCTTAGGCTGCTTGGTGTTGTGGCATGTGTGAAGTGCTCGCAACAATGAACGCAAAGGCTCGCATTAGTCTCGGTCTGTGTGCTTTTCTGTCCTTTATCCTTTTGTCGAATACTAGAATTAAGGAGGGGCACTTAGAACAGCTTGTCTGTAGCAACTCCCCAATATTGCCTATGACTAGGACAGTGTTATTCTCGATAATGAATGTTCCACACTCTTCAGACTGGCAGAAGTGGTGGTGCACGAGATATGTTGAGGACGGCCGTGTTCTGATTTTAGCGGGTCTGATTTTATCACTTGTGTATTGTTTTTATGCATATATTTAATGTGCATGGCTTTTTTTTTTTCCAACTTTGGCACCGTGAAGAAAAGCAGACCTAATACGGGGTGCTTGGAGAGGTTAGGCAATCACGTGCTTTGTGGCAATACCAGCTTTTTCTACCTCTGTGTTGGTTTAACAGAAGGGGGATGCTAAGGAAAAGGATTCATGCAGCATAATAAGATGTCTGCCAAGGCCTTTTTGGAAGTCCGCAGACAATTAACTTGATTCCCACGTGGATTCTTTTGAGGATCGCGAAACTAGAACACCACTGCTTCGGCCACAAAACTGATGAGTAGAGCTCACAAGTAAGCCATTGTTGATTTGCACTCCCCTTCCTTTTAGTGTCTGAGGCTTGCCGAGCTGATGAGTTCAAGTGCAGATCTGGTGAATGTGTCAGGCTTTCTGCAAAATGTGACCGACGACGTGACTGTTCCGACGGAAGTGACGAAGATGACTGTGAGTGGATGATTTTCGTGTATCTTGAGCGTGAGAGCAATGAGGACTGATGGGCAACCTTTCCACCTCATTCTTTGGCATGCTTGCAGGCTGCACTGCTGATGAATTCCGCTGTAGGAACGGACAGTGCATCGCAAAGAACCTCAAGTGTGACGGACACCACCAGTGCAGGGATGGATCTGATGAACTCGAGTGTAGTAAGTAGCCACTGGTTTTCTCCCCTCCCTCCAGTGCCTCGAGCAAAGAACGACTGCATTTGTGAGCTGCTCTAGGCAGGCTTGCTGTATATGGCAGTGGTCTTGCTGGCCACAGTGAATGCTAAAGCCCAAGAATTAATATTTAAAATCTCTCCTTGAAGACAATGTTCTTTTTCACCTCGAAGCTTATGCCAGCATGTAGCATTAGATGCAAAATTTTAAAACAAAGGGTCGCTGTATTTCAACAAGTTTGGCTCAATGGGCATGCATTATCTGAGAGTCTAAAATACTCTGATGGCTCTGCATGAGTCTAATTGGTATGGGAGAGCATTGAAGCAGTACTTTGTCTAATAGATGCATGCTGTATCGAAGTTTTAATAGAACCACAGCACTTAAATGCTTGCCTTTGTTTTCTCAGTGTAGCGAACTCTGCTATTCAAACATGCCAGGAACCTAATCCTTCATGTGTGGCACTGGATTTTTGTGGTTCTCCTAGGTTTCATGCTGAGCCGGCGTCCTGCTCGTCTGTGTATATATGGGTGCTTAGTTTGTGTCTAACATTTTTTAACTACACCTAATTTCACTTTTTCTTCGCTTTTCTTCATACAGCTGGCTCCTATTCCAGTTTTCTTATACCCCGGCCGCACTAGGGTCCGAATGTCATTTGAACCAAATGTGGGGTGCTTCGAATGCCATTCAGAATTCGCCATGCTACACTACAATTCTGATGTCATTTGAAAGCTTTCACAATTGCTCGCTGTGCTGTAGTGGCACTGTCGTTGCCCCGTTCCGTTTTCGTACAATAATACAACAAAGTTAAGAGCAGTTTAAGGTAGTAAAATATCAAATTAGAAGACACCAGTTTTGACTCCAATGTGGTGGCTATTTGTGTAGATTTTCCTTTTTTTTTTTTTGCAACTGACCCACTGGTTTTGAGAGTATGAAAATTATGTTGATTTCTTAGTCTAAGTAAATAAACAGGGAACACAGTTCTACGAACAAAAATATTTTGTTTGTGTTACGTACGGAAGTATACTTTTTATTGCCGATCGAAGGCGCTGTGTTTGAAATGGCGTTTGAAATTCCAAATGTCTCTCTCGGTGCTCAACTGGCTTGAATGTCATTTGAGCTGAGTGGCATATCAACACCTAGTGTAGCAGCACAACTTGGCTTTTGGTTCAAATGACATTTGGACACTGGTGTAGCAGAGGTGTTTTTTACTTTCTTTGCAAGTGTGTGTACTGGGTGCAGTTATGCCAGCGCTGAGACATATCCATGTCGTGCACCAGCCGCCTTGCTTCTCTCCTCCTCTTCCTTGTCTCTCTCTCCCCCTTTTGCCGTGCTGCCCTAACGCTGCCCTCTCTCCTGTCGCATGCTGCAGGGGGATGTGGTCACAGTGAGTTTGGATGTGGCGACGGCAAGTGTGTGCAGGATTTGCTCAGATGTGACGGTTACTATGACTGTGAGGACTTTTCTGACGAACAGAACTGTGGTACTGACTCACTCTGCCTCACCGATACGCACGCGCCTGCCAAAAGTGCTCTGCCGACCTTAGCAGCATATGTACTTTGATATGGCACTCTGTTCTCGCCACTGCTTTCTTTTTATTTTTGTGAACAAAAATAGCTCTCAAAATGGTTTTAAATGGGCTATAATAAGTTCGAATCTTGCATAATCGCATGCGGCTTTTGACAGTTCAGAGTATTAGTAGACACTGGCCAGAAAACATTAACGACTCTTGCATATCCACGGAATAGATATGAAGTGGTATTTCTAGCTGGTTGAAATGAAAAGGAATGCCTGGATTTTTTTAAATCTTAAGGGTACACTTAAGGGGAGCACTGCTCTTAAGACAGCTTCCTTTAACTTTTAAGTAAACTCTGAGTCTTGTCAGTCTTGCTGCTTTTTCCCCCCACTGATTTCAAATATGGCATTATTTTTTGAGTAAGTCAATTAGTCCCCAAGATAATTAGAGATAATTACTAGTCACTTTTGGAGGAACAATAGACAAAACAGTGTTAGTCATAAAACTAATATTTACAGTTTCCAAAACTATGAACCCTGGTGAGTGCAACAGAAGTATCGGTTTTTTTGATGCACTGCTTGGAACCGATTTTACAGCTCTTTAAACTTTGGTGTTTGAAACTGCCATTCTAAACGGGCAAGGAGCCATTTTGAATGCCCATTTCAAACATGAAAGTTCAATGAGCTGTGAAATTATTTCCAAGCAGTGTAAATATTAGTTTTATGACTAAAACTGCTTTGTCTATTCCTTCAAAAGTGACTAGTAATTATCTATAATTATCTTGGGGACTAATTGACTTGCTCAAAAAATAATGCCATATTTGAAATCAGTGGGGAAAAAGGCAGCAAGACTGACAAGTTTCAGTGTCCCCCCTTAAGCAGGACCTAAATTTTGCACTTTTCAATTTACAGCATGTGTAACAGGTTTGTGCAAAAAGCAGTACTAGTAAGCAAATGTACTAAATTGTGTGCATGGTGGGAGATTATTTCAAAACACCTTTCACCTAGCTTCCTGCAGCCTCGGGCCTGTGAAGCATGCTTGCATGCATGTCTTTAACACCTTCAGCTCGTAGCCGCGACTGGTGTTCAGTGCTGTCTGTGCCTCTCTAACCTCTCCGTCTCTCCACTTCCCCTCTGCCGCCGTCCTCAGAATCTCACCTCTGCAGGCCTTCCCAATTTCGGTGCCAGTCGGGCCTCTGCATTGACAGAGACGAGTTTTGTGACGGTGTGCCCCACTGTCCCGACCGATCCGATGAGCTTAACTGCTGTAGGTCTTTCTTTCTGCTTCAAGCGTGTGTGCATGCTAACCTTTTCTGCTACCAGGAAAATTTGTGCGCTAACTCGAGGCAGGCATCTTAACATCTAAACATTAGATGAAAACTATGTACCACACTTGATGCAAGCTTGAATACGCTTGCATTTTCTTGCACAGCACCTTGAACCTCTAATTATGCTGCATTTACTGATGCAATGATAGGCCTTTTGCACTGTTGACGACAATAAAATTCAGCTTCTAGCTAAGCATCTCTGAAGAGTGGGACAAACCCAGCAGTAAAAAGGAGATACTGCAATTCAGGCTGTTTTTAAATAAAAACAGCCTTAATTGCAGTATCTCCTTTTTACTGCTGGGTTTGTAAATAAAAAGGCGGAAAAATAAACAATTAGAGGCCCAACTGGACCTGCCGAAAATGCAAATTATTCCATTTGAACCAATTGTGTTTTCGGCAAATCCAAATGGTCCTCCAATATTTTTTTTTTTTTTTCCCCCACCTGGGAAAAGGTGTGCCTCAATTGATTATGCAGTTTAATATGCAGAGCTAGAGCAAAATCCCCCATAGTTGAGAACACATTCCTGTGCACGGGTAATTCACCATGCACTGATCGAAACTGTTCTTCTTCCAGGGACATGCCAACCTGGGCAGTATGTGTGCGCCAATGCTCAGTGCATCGAGCGGTCCCAACGCTGCGATGGCCGCTTTGACTGTTCGGACTTCTCGGACGAAGCAGACTGTGGTATGCGTTTGCTGTAAAATGCAGCTCTGGCAAATTCGCGATTGCTGGGAAATTTAAATCGGGATTGTCAGAACCCTACCTTTGGTTATTACATACTTAGTGAAATGTGTGTTGAGTCGCACCGAACAGGGCAGGTAGACATGGCAGCACAGAAGGTGGAATTTCCATTTTTAACGTACTGCAAGAGGTACGCAGCGACTCTGACATTATGACCATACTCGCTACCATGAAACTTCGTTAGACCGTACCTGACGGGGACGCAAAGAAAGTACGTACTAACCGGCATTACGGTTTATCCGAATGCATTGGGTTAAAAGGAAACAGTCGGGGATTCAGCTTAGCCATGTATAAAAAGCAACTACGGCTTATGCGAATACGGTTTAACGAGATTTTACTATTTTATTAATTTGCTATGAAGTTGCCCTTTTTATTACAAGGATCAGCAACAAGAAACGAGTCCTTCAAACATTTTTATTTACAAACCACTGGCACTTCTACACTGAAGTTTTGTGTGAAGTCAGAGCTCATGCTTTATTATTGTTTACAAATGACACTGGCAACAGCAGTACCCTGGTTTTTAGCAGTTTATTAAAAAAAAACCTGTTTTGGAGGGCAAAGAATGGACTGTGGCACAAGTTGCATAATTAGAGAGAATCCTGAGGGGGCCTGTGGACTTTCTCGTGAATTAATTGCTCATACAGTTAAATTTTATCTGGAATTCTGCATGCAAAACAGCACTTTGGGGCTGTTCTGCTTTAAAAGTTATGTTCAAGCAATCTGTTCGCTTAAAGTCAAGTACCTTTCACAGCCTTTACAGTTTTTCTCTTCGAGCTAAAAACTAATCTTTTTTTCAGGCTTTGTTGTTTTATTTCCTTGTGTTGCGGGGCTACATGCTGATATCTTGTGCGTTTTTACAGCTTCAGATGCCAACGTCAACATCAGGGTCTATCCTGAGCGGCAGACAATAAAACAAGGTACCCAATTTCTTTCTAATTGCAAAGGTGTTCTCGCTTCTGGTTTTGGCATTGTACAAAAGTTGCACAGCACAGTACACAATCGTATTTTGTGTGCATTTAAGAGGACCTTCACCTAAACGTCAATAAAAAAATTCGGATGTGTTTCTCATTAACTGCTACGCCTAATAAACTGCTGAATATAAGGAGAGAGCCTTGTTCCTTTGCTTGCTCATCTTTGCACTGCATTGCTGATGAAACAAACAAATGATGAAATTGAAATGTGTACGTTTAGTTTGCCAAATAAAAAAAAAAGTTGATGGTGCAATAAAATGCATCACAGAATTAAAACAAGTCAATTTTAATCAAGTGAACGAGGCTATTACATAAACTACTGTCAAATAAAATGACATTTATTAAACTGTGTGGAAACTGCTAGCGTTGTTCTAATGTGTTCTTTCAACAGGTGCAACTGTTCTTGATTCAACTGTTCTTAATGCAACTGTTCAACTGTTCTATCTAGGGACACTAGCCTAGCCAGAATATCGGCACTTTTCTCCCATTGTTCCCTGCCGCCGCCATTATAATTGGTTAGTTCGCATCACGTGACACTTGTTTACACTGTGAACTGTGGTAGACTTAAGCTTGTCCTCCCTGCTCTGTAGCTGTACGTGACTGGCGTCGTTCCAAACACGAATCAAAATAACACGTGTGGCAGCATCTCAGCCACAGAAATGCGTACGAAGATGCAATTTTGCTGCACCTTCGGCAGTGTTGTCAACAAATGACTCGGTAGGAGTTAGCGGCGAGGCCATAGGAGAGGCAATGTCACAACACTGACAAACACCAGAATCGCCCCTCGTTGCCGACTTGCGTGCCTCAGTGATGCCACTCTGTTATTTAGTGGCACTAGGCCAGGCCATCTGTGTGAATGAGTGACCCTGACCGTTGCCCCTGCTCCCTCGCTCCTGTGGCGCAGGCCAAGAGGTGGTGTTCCGCTGTCGGGACGAGGGTGCCCGGCGTTCCCAGGTGAAGTGGAGCCGTCCCGACGACAGGCCGCTGCCCCCGCAATCGACGGACGCCCGTGGCAGGCTCACCATGCCCAACGTGCAGCCTGACCACGGGGGCGTGTACCTCTGCAAGGCGGTGGGCGTGCCGGACTCCACCTCGGGGGCTCAGAAGGCTGCCTTCCTCACCGTGCAGCCATGTAAATATCCCGATCACTGCGCCCCCTTCCCGCCCGTCCACAGGCCGGCCTTCTCCCGGCCATAGCACCACCGCCGCACTGCACCCCCACGCCCTCTGTTGCCACGTTGCTGCTTCTCTTTGTTGCCGCCGCCGCTGCCCCTCCCTCCCTCTCTCTTGTCGTCGTTCCCGTCGTCCACAAGTTCCCCCTCCTCCTGACATATGGCGAGGCGTAGCCACACCCAATCATGTCTTAGTAACTAGGTTCTGCTGTACGAGTACTGAAACTATCATTTGACTTTGCTTGTGAACATTACAACTGTCGGTGCTGGAATCTTCTTCATGCTTGAGACACCCTTTTGGCCACTGCATAGTCCCAGTAGAAGTGCCAGTGGCATTAACAAACAACGAATAGCCCCTCTGAGCAGAACAGTCGTTCTCGTATGTGCCATTCAGCTGACTACTTGCGCAGTGGTTACGGTCTCGACATGGATTGGAATGCATGCAGCTCAGTTCTGTTGGCCCCTGCCTTTGACAAGATATTGTGGCACTTGGATTGATTATTCCCTGGTCGCGGTATTATTACGCTAGAAGGCTTCTCGTTGAACCATCTTGTTATAGAACTTGCATGACGCAGCATATTGTACCTGGACAGTGTCAAAAATGAAAGGATGCCTACACAGCAGCAGTTAAAAGCTCCCCCCTTCCTGCTCACCAGCCACATTGAAGTGGATCATCGTAACTGTGTGCCTGTCTGTCAGCAGCAAACTTGAGTGTGCATGGCGCTTGGGACATGCATTGTGCATGCCATGAATCGAAACGTCCAGTGACCATTGCCATCGTGTGGCCCGAGTGTACATACATTGTAGAAATTGTTTTCCACTTACCACATTTTTGTAACTCGCTAGTGCCAAATGTAGATGTAACGCACTTTGGATGTTCCAGTATTGATGTTCCAGTATGCCGTGTTCATTTTGAACACCTATTTACATTGGTTGTCGTTTCACTGAAGTCATGTGGCACATTCCTGTTTGACTATTTGTAATGTCTTTGGTACGTATTGCAGTAGTTTTGTTCCTATATGATGCATTCCATTGTTTGGCTGGTTCAAATGCCTTGTGTGGATAGTTATTTTTCTTAATGTTAAAGGACCAAGTGAGCTACTCTTTAGCATGAAATGCACAGTAGTTTCCGACGAGCTTACTGTTACATTCTTTGCAAAATTTAATTTAGTTCTCGCACGATGTACAGGGGGGTGCGCACTAGCCCCGTGGGCTGGTGTTTAACATCTTTCTTTGCAAAGACCATGCGGAGGCATAGTGCATATGTTAGCCATCATGGGGTTCCTTATTATTTTCTAATATAATGGCACCTTGTGTTTGCATTACTAATGATTTACATATTACAGCCATTCAGTAAGCAGTACACTGATAATGAATAGCAAGCATTGAATTTGTGATTTGAGATTGCTGTCAGTAGTGATGACTACAATGCATTTGTAGTTCCTGTAGATCTCGAACTAGGTAGGGCAGCATTGGTTCGTAGCCATCTGCTAGTCATTTATAGCTTTGGGCATTGTTGAGCTTACAAGTTGGTTGTGTGTGCGTATTGGAATGGCTTTGTCTCTTTGTGAGAGCAAAGGTATGTGGTGCTGTTTTTTGCAGAGGCTGGGCTTTTAAAAAAGGCTTCACTAATTGTGCTGTTTGTCTCGGTGCATGGAGGTTGGCTGCGTTGTGGAGTATTTTTTTAATGTGGTGGCATATTTTCTTACCTGTTGAAATAACGCTTCAGCTGAGCCCTACTATGGAGACTTCCTACCCAAAATTGATCCCAATACCTACGAAGGTACTTATCACATATGCATTGAGCTGTGCTGCATGTATTTGTCCTGTGCATGTTGCAATAAAGGGTACCCAATTTAAATTTTGTTACTTGAGACTTGTTACTGTTTGCGGTGCTCTCATGCTGTCTGGTGCCATTTTGGTGCGGGCTTGCGTGAAACACAGGCAGGAGTGGATGTGGTCAGTGGGTGACACATATTAGCCAACGTAAAGAATCCGTTCTCGAGGCGGGTTTGTGCTTCAACTTGTTTTTATGGCTATTGAGAGCTATACTCCTGAGCTCTATATACTGTTGAGAGCTAAGTAGGGAACTTTTTCAGAATTTTGGCGCGTGTTCTGACTGCCCATCTGACATCTGATGCCGTAACACTGCAGAAACTGGGAGTTTCTATGGCATTTCACACAGAGCCAGGAAGTGCAATATTATTTGCAATTAAAATGCGCAATAGGGTAAGGGACCGTAAGCTGGCAGATACGAGAGCAAAATTTAGTGGCGAGACATATGGCCAATGTCTCCTCTCCCCCCCTGCACCCTGCACCCCCTCCTATATGGCAAGACATATAGGAGGGGGTGCAGTAAATGAGGAATGGCATTATGTCTGGGAAATATCAGTAAATCGGCTACTGGATTCCCGAAGCCAAATAGCAGTAGATGTTCAATGCCCTTCCTATTTAACAGTAAGGTGAAACCTAAAGCTGCGCTTGCTGATTTTGTCTAACAAATTGAAGGAGTGCTAAATAGATGCAGTTTTGTATTCAGTGCAGCTTTCCTTGTCTTGCTGTATTATGCCAGCACATGACATCGGTTATCAGTACAGAAACCTTAGTGCAGGTATGGCAGTAAAGCAATGGTGTTTGAAATGACGATTTTGTCACAATTGTGTTCAGAGGTGTTAGTTTAAAATGTGTACAGGAACAAAAGCACAGATATACTTTTTCTTCCTCACAGTTACAAAATTTATGAATAACTGTTGCATAGCAACGCAAGTTTACCAGCAAAGTTTCAGTGAAAAAATCGCCAGCATGTTCTAATAACAATAGCTCTTGTCGCAAAAATGGTTAAAAGCTTTAGAACCAGCACTGCACTTAAAAACTAAATCGACTGATATTGCTCAATAATGTCACCACCAAAAGCAAGTAAAAGTCAAACTAGTCACTGTTTCCTAACAACTTCAGGTGCATGCAGGCTTATTTTATGCGCCATGCAGCAGTTAACACAGCCTTGTCAGTGAGAGCTTGTATTGGGAGCCCATGCAGCAGAAGTGCCATAAGTGCATGCATCAATGCATGATGGCTAGATGGTGAATGGGGTACACATGCCTGTGCATCTTTCATGGAGAAATCAGTTTGTGGGCTGTGGTAGAATAAGCATTGCACAAATGCTGACATCTACTGCTTAATCAGTGAGCACTCTTGTACTTATTAACCTAAACACACTTTGCATGTGCACGTCTTTTGCTCTCTAACACTTTTACCACCATGTCAATTAAAATGTTCATCTTTTTTTTTAAATTCTTGCACCGGGACTGGCTCTTCTTGGTGAGAACTTTTTTCTCCTGCTTATACAAGACTTAAGATTACGTACGCGAACCTTTGTAGAGGCACAACTTCCACTCATTCAAATGCATTCAATTACACGAATAGCATCAACTTGAGATCTATAGGAGGTAAATAGACGGCAACTTTACCTGCCAGTGCCTGACTATTTAGCCTGTATTGGCGTTTGTGCTTAGTCAAATAGACACGAATTTAATATTGTTAGCAATACTGTCATAAGCATTAAAATGGTGAAATTTCAAAGCAATTTTCTAGTCATCATCAAATGCTTCAAGATTGGGGTGAAGCAATGACTATTGAAAGCAGCAGCAGCTTTTCTTGTATTCCTACATCAGTTCAGTTTGCCACATATTTATGGCAGTGATAGTAGCCCTGCTTTGAGAAGTGTATTGGAGTCCTGAGCATGTCTATGCATAACTGCTTAGTTAAGGAACAGATTAGATGTTTGTAGACGATTCAGCTCAACGAACTGGGGCATGGGAAATGTGCGACCTCAACCCGCACAAGTACACATGCATGGTTAGTCGTGGTGTCGCACACAGACACTGTGCCATTTGCACACATTAGAATTTGCTTCTGCCTTCTGCTGCTTGCCAAGTGTGTCCACTGTGTGTGGCTCAGCGAGGACTGCTTTGGCGTCTTGTCTCTCTAGACACGCCACCCACGCCAAAACCGGAACGGCCGTCAGGAGCTTGCAAACATGACGAAGCTACCTGTCAAAACGGAAAGTGCGTTCCGCGGAAGTACGTCTGTGATGGGGACCTTGACTGCGAGGACGGATCGGACGAGAACAACTGCGGTATGTGGACGGCCTGCCCGTCTGGCAACAATTTGTTTTATAGCTTCAGTCTGTGGGCAGGTTCATTTTTCAGCAAGATTTGTTGACAGGCTAGTTGGTTTGATACTTGAAAAGCCATGAGGATTGCGCGGAAGGACGACACAAAGGGGAGACAACAGGACGAGCACTCGTCCTGCATCATTCACAGTTTAAGATCAGTGGTAGCTTAATTTTTATTCTAGATCGATTGATAGAGAGTGGCTGCATTTAGTTTTGATGCCTACATCTTTACCGCAATTTCATTTTTATTAGTGCAACTTGCACGCGCGGGGTTAAAATGCGCAGCTGACTAGGAACTTCATCTTGGTTATTTTTCAGCTCAACCCTCCCTGTGCGAACCGAATGAAATGCAGTGTGACAACAAGAAATGCATCCTGAAGGTTTACCTTTGTGATGGTGACGACGACTGTGGTGATGGTACAGATGAGAGAAACTGCCGTAAGTGAACCAACGAAGGCTGTCTATGACAGAGGGCCCCCCTGTCTCATGCCATCCACGGGGAGCTTGAAGCTTAATGTTCTCCCCTGTTCTATGTCTTTCAGGTGATAACATTCCTGGGTCCCCATGCCGAATGGGAGAGTACCAGTGCCTCTCTGGTGACCAATGCATTCCAAAGAGTTTCCACTGTGATGGTGAATTCGACTGCCAAGATAAATCCGATGAAATTGGATGCTGTGAGTTGAATTTGAATTTGAGTACACAGGGCTAATACAGTTGGGGTGCTCTTACATTTAGCCTTTATTAAAACAAACAAACAAAAAAAGAAACAGTAGCTGCCAGAATTTACAAAAAGTTTGTTGCATCTATATGTATTGAATTTCAAGGTGCTTATGAAGAGATTCGTAATTTGACATACAGTATTGTGCGATCATAAGTGTCAATAGAAAACATCTACGTCCACGATAGTACTCGTCCAACCTTGAGGCAAAATTAAATGGAGTCAATACACGACAGGTAGCAGTTCCTGTCAGCAGTCGGCCGTCGATGCTTTCTGCAATTTGAGTACAGGACTCAGTGCCAACCATACTGGTGGCAAAAAAGTAGCAGATTAAGCATAGCTGAAACCAAGACTAACACCCACCAAGATGAATCCATAGCCTCAAAGCGCAGGTGTAGCTCTGGAGCATAAATTCTGAAGTAGAGATTTTCTTGGGTTCACAAAATGCTAACTGCATGCACATGCCTCGCACCTATGGTGATCACGACGTGATAAGTGCTGAAAAGCAAACTCTCCTGCCCCCTTCTTGCCTTCCAGCTCCCCCGACCATCACCCAGTCTCCGCAGGAGGTGGTCAACGCCATGGAGGGTGAGACAGTGAACATCACGTGCCGTGCCATCGGCAACCCGGTGCCGCTCATCAACTGGCGCCTCAACTGGGGCCACATTCCGCCCAAGCCCCGCGTGACCACCACGAGCGAGAATGGCTTCGGTGTCGTCACCATCCGGGACGTGCGCCAGTCGGATCAGGGCGCCTGGTCCTGCGAGGCCATCAACAGCAAGCAGAGCGTCCTGGCCACCCCTGACGCCATCCTCGTTGTCAAAAGTGAGCCACCATCACCTGTTGCTGCTGTTCGGCTTTCTCCCACATTCGGCTATCTTCCACGTAAACATTCCCAGTCTTTCGTTGTGGCAGTCTATAAAATTTAATCAAATTAAAGGTTTTTCGGCTCCCATGCAGAAGCCAAAATTCCTTTTGGTTTAACGCTACATTTAAATGGTCAATGTGCATTTGAATTGTCATTTAGTGTTTTGCTATCTGTAAGAGCAGTTTGCTGCCCAAATTTTGTAAAGCTCGCCTAAACATGGGCAGATGAGGTGCAGGGAAACAAGGGTCCCCACGGGCTACTGCTATTCTAGCTAATTCTCGTCACTACAGTTTCTTACCTCACAGTTTGCTTGCTGCAAGGCACTCCCAGAGCTTGCTAAGAAGTGTCGTAAAGGACATCAAAAGTGTCCCCATTTGCAAGCACACCTGTTTGCGTTGATGATTACAGTTGCTGTTAGACAGAACTGCTGCTTTTCTCTTGATTTGTGATCCCTGCTTCGCATCACACAGATAAGAAGAAATGACTGGAATTCGTTGTAATATTTTTTCGGCTGAGTGAATCTCAAGAAAACTCTGACGTGAATAGCCATTCTTTACACTGAAACCAATGTAATGTGCTTTTGTTGTTTAGTGTCCATCATGGTGTGCATAAATTTCAGCCCTCTGTTTTATGCTTAGTCTTAAATAGATGAACACCCTATTTATCATCACGTTGGTTAGTGAAGTTGATGTGGTTCAGGGGGAAAATAAGGAAAAGCCGTCTAGTTTTTCATTGGCAGCACGCATTAACTATGAAGTTACGTGTTTAAAGGAATTCTGGAACGCTTATTAAGTCAATTAATCGCTGCTTATATGTACTTGTGTTCTTTGTACCTTGAGTCTTTCTGATTTTATTGCTTGTGTCAATGCTGAACTTAAAAATATTGCTGTAATTGTGGGGCTCTGAAATAGATTCTACCTGTGCGGCTGGTGTCTGAGCTGGTACCAGTTGCCCATGTGTTGCTCTGCTCACTTCCAGGCAAAGGTGTCTGCCATCCGCCACTGTTCAACGACCAGGCTCGGACTAGCTCGGAATGTCTTCGATGCTTCTGTTTTGGTGTTTCCCAGACATGCCATAGCAGCAGCCTCAACAAGATAACTGTAAGTGGTCGTTTCATGCCTTGCAGTGAAGCTTAGTATTGTGATATCAGGCTGATGCGTTCCTGTGCACTGCAAAAAAAAAAAAAAAAAAAAAAAAAACTAGCAGTGTACTTTTCATCCTTTCATTCATTGTTGTTTACCTGCATATAACAGACATAAGCTAATTGCAGGCACCATTTATGCCTACAATTGAACTCATTTTGTGTTAGAATAAGCAATTGTTCAATGCATGATAGAATGGCTGCTGCATTAAGTACTAGTTCAGGCTGAAAGTTGGGCTGGTTGGTGTTGACTTAGAACCATTTTACCAGCGAAAAACAGACAGATACCTAGAAAAAAGTAGACGGGACACTCGCTAGTGAGTGTCCCGTCTATTTTTTTCTAGGTATCTGTCCGTTTTTCGCTGGTAAAATGGCATTAAGTACTAAAGTAGTCTTTAGTGACACCAGTAAACGTAATAAGTTGATCTTTTGCAAATCTGAGCATCACTTGATTGATAGTCGAGGAGGGAGGTTGTAATGTTCAAATAAATGCTCTCTACAGAGAAATGGGCTAGCAAGGGTGACACTTACTTGGTGGGCACAGCCCTTTGATTAGTTGCCCTACTTACCGTATTTACACGATCGTAGGTCGACCCTTTTTTTTTCAAGTTTGACAATCCAATGTTGGGGGGTTGACTTAGAATCGAAATCAAACTTTGTGCCGCTTGTAACGGCAAGAGGAATGAGAAATCAGGGGTACTACGAGCTGAGGAAAGTGTAACACCCTCGTTTCTATGGTTATGGTCGAAGCGTAGCATTTGCCATTGCATACATTGCAATAAAGGTGATGCTGACTTTGAAAGTTAGCTTTCCCGATCTGTGCCCTTTATCCACCGTACCTAGAGCAGCTAACTTTCCACCAGCACGTTCGGAAGTGTACTGAACGTGATATTATTGTGTCTATGTCAGCGCTGGGCAATGATTTAAGGGATTCGGTAATACTCATGTCGATTATTAGAGACGAACAAAACGCTTCTTGAATGCGAGTAACGTACTCGCGAATCAAAGGACATCGCGAGCAGCTGCTTCTGTCAGCCGCCATGTTGTTTGTTTTGATATCGCACGGCAGTGGCCGCTGCCGGTAGCTTCGACAATTGTCATTTTGCAGTGAATGTGTTCTCATGATTGGGAATAAAGTTTCCCGCTCAACCCACAGTGCATGGTTATTCCGTGTGCTTATAAAAAAGCTTTTCTTTTTTAGCATCTACTGCACGCACCGCGAGCGTACGGCTCTTGTGGGAGCATCGATCATGGAAGAGCTGCCGTATGGGGGGTATTGGTAGTTGACGGGAGAGCTCCTTTTTGTGATACGATTTTCTAGGCGGCCGCATTGCCATGTGCTTGTGTCGCTTCTGTGTTGTGCTGAATCTTTCCATCTGTCATGAGTGCCGTGGGCCCGAAGAACTTTCTCGGCGCTCATTCACAGCAGCGTTCAAAAGGGCTACTGCACTATGGTATGGTATAGCTCTGAACTTGTACCCATGCAGGCTGCTTAGGTCCACTAAACATAATTGCTGTGCATTGAAATACAGCATTCTTTTCTCGCTGTCAAACCTTTCCTGCAAAGCAACAGGCTGACGTTTCTGTGACACAAAGCTGGACAATAAAGCTGTACTTTGAGAGGTGCATAAAACGAGTGCATGAGAAAGGTTTATGGAACAGAGTCATCTTCTCTCATGACTGTCATCTTCTCCTTCATGGTCACTCCATCACTTTCTTTTAGTCTGGTTGGAGTCTCCATTACACCCATGGTTAAAAACAAGTAGTCACTTTGTAAAGCTTTCCTGTTGCCTAGTTAAAGCATGGAGGAAAATTGACACCTAATTTGCTGCACAAAATGGCTTCCATGCACGACACACAGATGCAGCAATGCGAACAGCGCAGTTGATGACAGTACACTTAAAGGCTCTGGGTTACTGCTGGATTACTTGTTCAGAGCTGATAGCAGTGCTCACATGTAAGGGTGTGCAGCTTCCACAGAGCGCTAAGGTCTGGCTCAAGTTATTTGCTTGTTCTGACTGAACCGGCTGTTCCAATTTTCGTTTCAGATTCCCCTAGTGAATGAAGTCTCTGTCGCAACCATGAGCATTCTCCCCGATGGCAGCTACATGGATGTCACTGAAAAGTTCAGGCCAAACCAGAACGCCGTGCGGGCTAACGTTGGAAGCCGAAAGTTCAGCATCGATAGCCAGATCAAGACTTCAGAGGCACCAGTCCACTACTACTGGAGCCTGCCTGCAGAGTTTCTTGGAAATCAGGCAAGCAGTGTGCAGTTCTTTCTTTTTGCAAAACAGTAGGTGCACATATAAGCTGGCCATCTCAATAAATTCTTTTCAACGCTGTGTGTGTTTTGTAAATCGCGTGTGCCCATCGTTACCTGTGCTACATTCTTCGACTGACGTCTGTTTGCAACTGTGCTAGTTCTCAGCAGGTTACCCCTGTAAGTTGGCATTTTTTTTTAAGTATTTCTTTCTATGCGTAGGTGAACAGCTACGGAGGCCACCTAAAGTACACCTTTAGGTACCAGGCATCTTCAAGGCCAGTTCAAGCAGCAGACCTCATCCTCAAAGGAAACGGCATCACACTGTACCACACCTTACGGCAGTCCTATGGCCCTCTCAGGGACAACGCCATCGAAGTGCAGTTTTCAGAGGTCAGTGGCAACCTAGACCTCTTTCTCCATTTCCATCGATTTAAGCTGCAGCAGTGTTTTGTTCTGTGTTGCTGCACTCTAATTGGAGCTTGACTAATGTGAGGAGCGGAATCATCAACAGGATCATAGCTTCACCCTGCTTCTGAGTGCAAGGAGCAGGAGCACAATCCTGGTTTTGAAGAGGTGCAGTGATGGCTGAATAGACTGTAAAGTAGAATGACATGTCATTGCCTCTCTTAAAATCAGGTTGATGACACCTGTCGTGAAGGACAGCGTCATATTGAGGGGAATAAAGGAATCACCTGTCATTCACTGACCAAGGGCAAACCTTTTTTTTTTCTCTGCGTGTGGCTGACCCACTATCCAGGGTGAATGGCACAAAGATGCCCGGCACAGTGCCAGTGGCAGCCCTGACACTGCAACGAGGGAAGACATCATGCTGGTGCTGCAAAACATCGAGGGCATCTTCATCCGAGCGGGCTTTGACAGCGAACTGGCAGAGTCGAGGTAAGAGACGTTGTCTGCCGCTTGCTCCAGCACTCTTCTGACGACTGCCCCGTGCCCATCCCTCATGCGTGTTCATTGTGCAGCATACACGGGCTTGAGATGGATTCTGCATCCTATTCAAATCCCAAGAACCCGCCTGCCTCGTTTGTGGAGCAGTGCTCTTGCCCGGCTGGCTACACTGGAAACTCTTGCGAGGTACTGTTTTCTATTGCGTTGCTGAGGCAAAGAATTGCACGGCTGAACATTAAAAGTACTAATACGTGTAAGACTAGAAAACTTGTCTCTTCCCTTCACATATAAAGGTGCACATTGTAATGATCTTTTGTCGGGGCCTAAAAGCTGAGCCATGCGTCTTTTTGTTTTAGAATTGCGCTCCTGGCTACATCAGACGGCGTACTGGACCTTACCTCGGTGAATGTGTCCAAGGCACTCTTCCTTGCAACTGCAACGGACATTCCACCTCTTGTGACCAGCAGACGGGCCGTTGTCTGGTGAGGCGAATGTCAGGGGCCGCGTTGCTCTTTTCTAAGCTTGCATAATGTGACAGCGATTAATGAAAGCAGCTGAGTTTTTACAGGGGGTAGGGAGCATCCATCT
This sequence comes from Haemaphysalis longicornis, assembly GCF_048455015.1. Taxonomy (NCBI): domain Eukaryota; kingdom Metazoa; phylum Arthropoda; class Arachnida; order Ixodida; family Ixodidae; genus Haemaphysalis; species Haemaphysalis longicornis. The sequence goes on from NW_027526422.1 coordinate 17,930,124, forward strand.
TGCTCATTCTGCTAGTCGGTGGCAATCTGTCTGCTTGCCAGCTGATTATTGGCGGTGAGATGTTTGAGTGGCGCCCCCTGGATCTGACGTCAGCTTAGGGACCCGCTCCGCTGTCGTCTGCTACACTCGCCCCGCTGCTACACCCGCGCCGCGGTCGTCCGGTTCTGACTGGCAGCAGTACCTTTGCTAGAAATCGCCCGCTTTGATGCTTTGGTGATTTAAAAAGCGTGTTTTCAATCAGATTCTGACGGCTCTGAATAATTTCAAGCTTTGTCCCGCACAATTTTACAACACACGAGGAGAGAGAGAACGACTTTCAGAGAGCATCGCTCAGACAATCGTGTGTAACTCGCCCTCGTCCTATCTAGCGTATTTGCGAGTTTTAGCGCTCAGAGCTCCTCGATAAGTATTCAAAGTGCGTATGCTTCCCTTAACTATTTCTGAGATGCTCTTATGAAGACTCAACAGTGTAGTGCTGCGCATCAAGCAGCGGGTCGCACAGCAGGAAATAAAACGGGTGTTTTCTCTTTCTTTCGTTGTTGTTAGATGAACGTTTTTTTTGTTTGTTTTTTTTTGTGCCCAACGCATTCATTTTTCTGCACCGTCCTAAACGTCCTAGGAGGTTTGGGGATGTTTGCGAGGCTCACAAAGTTCGTCTCAATATTCAATGCAATAAGATCTGTGCTACGGCGCAGATAACGTTGTCCACAATACTCGAAGGCGGCTTTTGTGCACCTAATTTCTATCGAACCATCGATATCGTAACGAACTCGATCTCAACCCCAAACGTTATGACATGATTACGGTGTTGAAAACTTGACATACTTGCTAACTAACGCAATAAATAGTATACATGCCAATTTTCAGTATAACACAATTCGAAACCAATGAATATGTCCAGACAGCTCTTTATTGTTTTCCAACCCATTTAGTCACAAAGATACTCGGGATGACGTTCGGTGAATTGAAGAATGAATCTTACTCTCTCGTCTTGGACTGAGGAGCCTGCCCACTAACCAGCTCGATTTTACTATTAAAGTTTTCTCCTCCTCCTGGACCTCCCCCTCTTGAGTGCAGTTTTACTATAACGCTTATCTGAATATTGTGATGATATGGCTGTGGTAAATGTACCGAAATATCCCTCCAAATCTGAACAAACATAGCCTTACTGTATGTTTGCTTTACAGGTTACTCGTTTTGCTCAATAAGCCTGCATACTGGTTAGAAGCCTGGTATAAAACCAGCACGCGCCTATACACACAGCAGGTTATTTGGAAATCAACCTACATTATTTGTGCCCCATAGTGCACGTCGGCACACTTTCATGCCGTGACAACGTAAAGTGACTTGATACAATAGTTTCGAGTGTTAGGCAACATTGCCAAATCTGTTTTATCTTACATACGATTAGCTGGAATCGTAATGCCTTCTGCCAAAGCCGACAGCCCCGAAGGCCTGGAATTTGTTTTGGTCTTCCATTTTCGCTGTTGTCGGTTGTCAGCCTGCGGCTGTTACCTTTGTTCGAAGACTGCTGAACACAGAGGCTGACGCCTAGCTCCGACTCTTCGCGCTCCGCACAGGACCAGCTGCGCAGCAATGCATGGGCGACGCCGGCAATGTTTTTTTTCCGGAGTGGTATCAAAAACTATACTTAAAATCATGCCTTGAGCTAGTTTACGCTGTTTTAAATCTGTTGTTACGAAAAAAAAAGTTGCGCATTCGCGAGATCTGCTGCGGACAAGCACAAAATCTCAACCGCGCGCAAAGAAACAGCATAGAGAGCGAGCCCGAGTGAAGCAGACGACAAATGCGAGAATCCCTAAGCCGACGTCACAGAGGCGCGCTCCGCAGCGCCGCCCGTGGTCGCGCTCACCGCCAATAGGGGGTAGTGAAGGGCTGTCTGCTGCTTTGTTTTGCATGCAGCCATGTGTGTTTGTAAACATTATAAGTTCACTGTTTGTTAAATATAAAGAATAAGGGTGTGGAAATATTCAAAACTTTTAAATGTCAAAGTGAATTATTGCAGCCTACGATTTGGGTTTAAGTTGAATGGAAGCATTAAAAAAAAATACGACCCTTTAAGTTTCTTGCTGCTTCTGGGTATTCAGATTATCAGATTTGCTATAAAAGACATGCTACAGTTCTTGTACTTGTTTAACTTGATAAAATCTAATTCACAGCCTTCGTATAAACTGATACAAGGGCAGTAGATTGTATTGTAAAAATTGTAAGGTTTGGTTGTTCAGTGTCTAGAGTTACGTCCGACGGAACCCAAAATCGAAAACTAGAGTTACGTCCGACGGAACTTTAAAGGGACACTGAAGTGAATTTGTCAAGCTCCCGTTTTTGCTTGCACTGTGTAGACTGGCTCAAATTAACACACTATTCATCGTTTATCCGGTTGACAAATCGGTAATTATTTTACAAAGCGCGAAAGAAGAAAAACTACTATGCGCGGTTTGCGGCGGCCGCACCAACTAAAGGCTGTGACGTCAGGAGGGGGGGCACCGTGATTGGACGATGCCCAAGGTTAGCAATCAAAAGTTTCGGTTTCGGTTCTGTAAAACAACATGCTTGACATCTGATGGTGTTGTTGGATGGGCATTCTCGATTTCTCAATTATCGCCGTACCGCGCTTCTGCCATGTTGTCGGCTGTCAAATGTCTAAGATAAACCTCCCAGGGCGGCTTGGAATCGTAGAAATCACTAGACGAGGCCTACGCAGTGGATGAACGCCCTCCGCGTCACCGCAGACTCTCAAATGCCATGCGCTTTTCCCGCATATTCGGAGCTTGCCTCACTCATGTCTGTTCGTAAAAAGCTAGTTCGCACCAGGCCAAGGGTGTGCTTGTGGCAACAAGCACACCCTTGTGGCAACAAGCACACCACAAGCACCGACTGCCCGCAAGCAGTCGGTGCTTGTGGCAACAGCACGCCAACGAGAACTCGCTAGCACGTCATTGTCAGTATGCGCGCGTTCTGCGATCTCACTCGTGGAGCAGTGAACGTTACGGCCCAAAAATGGTGAACTCAGTTCAGAAAAGATCAGCCGCATACGAAAAAATCAACTTACAAAAAAAAAAAAAAAAAAAAAACACATGTACCCTCGGGGATGCGAAGTTCCGACTTTCAAAACTAATTCCAGCGCCTCAGACCGCTAGGCCACGAGACGGTGCTGGCCGGTTTGGATATATAAGGTTTATAATGTATGACCAGTTTACACTTTTATTTATTTTAAGCATTTTAAGTACTTTATGTGACTATTTGTTGTATATCACTCCTGCAGTAAGTGTCCCCCAAACTTCCACAATATCTCACGTCTAGCAATTGCATTTCTTTGACGGAAAAGCGTTCGCAGATGTGCGGTCGTGCTGCTGACCGCTGTGCTTGTTTACCCAGCGCAAAAAAGTGCTTCCTGCTCCCTAGTTTTGCGCTGTATGGTAAAAGTTTCAGGTGATTTTATTTTCTTAGTACCTATATTGACTTCGCTGACTCTTCTCCCGCCTTCAATTGGCCTTAAATTTTCCTACTAGCGTAAAGTCAGCGAAGCGTCGCATGTGCACTTGTGCAGCGCTTGTGTGGAGCGACCCGGACTCTGAGTTTGACACAGTGTACAAACTAACAAAGTAAGGAAAGGCACATTCTTTCATTCACAAAGGTGTTGTGGCTTAGTTTCAATTGAGCGAGCGAATAGCGACGACCCGTCGGCGGCCGGCGGACGAAACGCTGGGCCGACTGACTCAATCGGTAGGTCGGCTGGTCGGCGAACCGTGCAGTAGCGCAGCCATTTTCCAGCTCATCTCCTGCTGACGTCACACGAAAACGCCACAGAAAATGGGCGAGCGTAAAGAGAGGAGGACAGCATTTTCGAATTGATTTTTCTACTAAATAAATTCGCGTAAACGCGGCCAGAGTGGTCGAAACAATGCCTACGGACTCCGAACTACAATTTGCGCTAGTAATCCCGCAATGTTTACAAATCACTTCAGTGTCCCTTTAAGCCAGTTTCTAAAATTACGTCCGACGAAACTCAGAATTGAAAACTAGGGTTACGTCTGACGTAACTTTAAGCCAGTTTCTAGAGTTACGTCCTACGTAACCCAAAATTGAAAACTAGGGTTACGTCCAACGGAACTTTAGGCCCGTTTCTAGAGTTACGTCCAACGGAACCCAAAATTGAAAACTAGAGTTACGTCCGACGGAACTTTAAGCTGGTTTCTAGAGTTACGTCTGACGGAACCCCAAATTGAAAACTAAAGTTACGTCCGCGTGTGTCCTGCGGCGGGAACAGAGCCCCGGCCGTCGTCGTCGCTTGAGCGGTCTGTGTACGCTCCGAGCACAAGATAGTTAGACGGAGATGGAAAGCTTGAGTGACTTGTACGCACTTGGAGCTACTGTCTAACTTGAACTTCGAAGTTTTTCCTTATTCATTCTAATGTAAATAGTTGTATAGAACGTCTTCGTTTCCCTTCATCAAATCCAAATGCCTCGAGTTCGTCAATTCGACCGCCATCTATCTGAGAACTTCAACCCCATCGCCCCCCGCGAGCCTCCTGTCAAATCAACTGGAGCCCGGGCGATTGGGTTCCTGATCGGCGCCGGACTTCGGGAAAACGAACATCACAATATTTACTAGGGGCGACACTTTTTTTTCTTTAATGCAGAATGCCACCCAGGCCAGTAGTCAGGGGGGCCAGGGCCCCCCTCATCCCACCTTTCCCTCCTCAGGAAATTTTGATTGGTGGCGTGGGTGTTCTCCAGCAGGGCTCCCGCCATGCCGCTGCACCAAGAAACTTGCCTGCAGCTGCTCACCATGTGCAATACTAAGCAAGTCTTTCTGTGGCCGGGTCTTAACGGTGCCTGAGCATATCGGCCGAAGGACCGTAAGCGACACGGAACCATCACACAAGAGCAGAGGACGCCGCACCCGGCAGTCGGCGCCCGCTAATCAGAGAAGGGTGTCTGCGCTTCAGACTTCTTCAGCCCCCCGCGTGCTAGCACCAGCCGCGGCAGACAGCCTTGTAGCAGCTTCCTTGAAAAATGTGCTTCAAATTCGCCGACAAGTAAATAACAAACCGAAAGATCAGAACAACTATCTCCGCACATTTATAGTTTACTGAGTGGTTTCCCATCTGCTGCATGCCCACCTATGTAATCTCCGTAAAATGTACATGCAAAAATTAAGCTTGGGTGTTTTTAATGCCTGGACGAATATGTGCGAACCATTTCCTTCAAGAGAAAATTTCAGCTTTTCACTTCAATATCATTTTGCTGGCATCTGAATATAAAGTGACTGTTTGCTCCATATGGGCGTAAAAACCACCCACTCTGCCCATAATAGTAGCGACTTTGATAAAATACGTTTTTCATTAATCAGCCAGATCAGTTAACTAAAATGTATCGACATTTCTGTGAAGAAATAAAGGAGTACCAGGGCATTCGCTTTATTATCCCTAATCAATTATTTATTATTAGTGGTAGGTAATTGTTCGATTAAACTTTCGATTAATGCTTTAGTCACGATTAATTGTTTTAACCAGTTCAAGCTTCTGAGCAACAGAAAGAAAAATGTCATGTCGAAATTATACGCAAGCATGTCGAGTATCATATTCGTGTTCAAATAACCCGCCTTACGTCAAGACAGAAAACGATGCCAGTATGCGAAAAGATGGCAGTGATTAAAACCGAAAAGCGGCGGGAAAATAGCTACTCAATAATATTTCATCGACAACTCTTATCTCAACTCGTGCATGCCACAGGGCAAAATTTCAAATAAAAACTACAAATATACACGGTACAAAAAACGACCAGTGGGCAATTACACATACAGTTTTGCCGTGGTATAAACTATTTCTGTAGTAAGAAAAGCGCGATTAATTGGCGCCATCGGCACACATGGCGGGCGCTGATGTTCCTGTTTCTAGAAAAAATGTGATGTGACGAACGAGCTGATAAGCGTCGCGTCCGCATCATGCGCCGTGATGATGACGTACTTACCTCATCCGGAATGTGTCTGAACAAGTGTATGAGCATATTGATCTGATATGTACTACTACATAATTATTTTTGGTCATTTTTAAAAAAAAAAAAAACCACACAACCGAATAATCCATGCATGAGAGAGAGATAAGACCTTTATTCGGCCGAAGTTACAGGCCGAGCATGTCCACCGCCTGCATAATCGAATTAATCGATGCCAATTAATCGGGTTGAAATATTAACTGACACCCAACCCTATTAATTACTCTTGAACCATGTAAATTGGTTCAAGAGTCTTCTAGAGCTGTAAATTTTTTGTGCTTTACGTTATGCCGGACGTAACTCAAAACATTGGCCTAAAGTTCCGTCGGACGTAACTTTAGTTTTCAATTTGGGGTTCCGTCAGACGTAACTCTAGAAACCAACTTAAAGTTCCGTCGGACGTAACTCTAGTTTTCAATTTTGGGTTCCGTCGGACGTAACTCTAGAAACGGGCCTAAAGTTCCGTCGTAACCCTAGTTTTCAATTTTGGGTTACGTCGGACGTAACCCTAGTTTTCAATTCTGAGTTCCGTCGGGCGTAACTTTAGAAACTGGCTTAAAGTTCCGTCGGACGTAACTCTAGTTTTCGATTTTGGGTTCCGTCGGACGTAACTGCGTTGGTTGTTTTGCAATCAAGGCCATTAACAGTGGCATCAGAGCAACTTAAGGGGAAATGGGGCGATTGCAATCCTCTTTTTTTTTTTTTCTTTTTCTTTTTTTCTTTTTTTTTTGTCGCTGTTCATATTTCGACTGTTAAAACTTTCAAAGCTGATACTGTGGTCTACTTCGACCGCTTTTCCTCCATACTTATCTCCGATCACTTTTTTTTTTTTTTTTTGCATCTACACTTTTTCCCAGTTTTTGCATCATTCAGCACCTACAATGAAGGCCGTCACTATCATTGGCATCTTGAAATTGAAGTGTGTTATCCATTGAAAAGGCTTGTTCAGCTTCAGTGCTAACGCATTTGACTTAGTTAGAGCTGCCCTAAAAAGTGTCATCAATGAAACAAGGCATGTTTGCCCTGCAAGAGCTCTCGCTGCAAACTGCATCAGGCAGACTTACCTGCGAGGTAGTGGTATCGGTTGGGTGCAGCAACCAGTTTCTTGCGTGTGCAGTAGACTGCATTCGTCACTGCTTCCACATGTGTCAAAGCGGCCCTACCCATGGCCAGAAATTTCTGGCTTCCCCCTGATGCGGTTGTCGTCCGCCCTTTGTGCAGAACTGCCAGCACAACACAGACGGGCCAAGCTGTGAGACCTGCAAGCGGGGTTTCTATGGCGATGCAAGACGGGGCACCCCGAGCGACTGTCAGCCGTGCCCTTGCCCCATGGTTGATGTTCCAGGACAGTAAGCGAAGCCTATATAGAATCACTAATGGCCAATCATCCTTTGCACACGTGTTATCGACTTGGTTCTTTGCTAATTACTACTTGCTGTTCATAGTTCATTCAGATAACACAGTTGTATTGCCACTGATGACGGTCCCCCCTTATTTCGTATGGAAGACCGTAAATTCGATAAGTATAAAAGCAGAAGGGGCTTCTGCCATTCTTGCACACAAAATGTACATTATCCTGGTTATAATACTTTGACAGTGATGAGTCTTCCAAATTTGTTTAACAAATATATCTGATGTGGAACACCTTTTTGATTTCATGATGTGGACATGTGCGTTAAGTTTATAGTGTCAGCCATAGCCTTTCTTTGTAACAATATATAAAATGTTTTTATGATGGAGTGGTGGAGTGTTTGAGACTGCAGAGTTACCTGTACTAAGTGTCTAATTCTAGCTCCAGACATCAATTTTTGGCAGTGCATGCATCTTTTAGATATGATAACATAATGTTGAGTGAATTTGACACAAATATTGGGCAACAGTGGTAACCTTCAAATAATTGCTTGCCTGTAATTGTGATGTCTTAGTACAAGTTGCTTGCTGCTAACCGTCGTGTTGTGTCAACACTTTCAACATAGGGCCTGCCTGTGTAGTTTTAAGTTCTGCTCACAATAACCTTACCGTGTGTGAATGCAGAGCAGCATTCCTTCCTGGCCTTGATGCAGACTCGAGCACATGAGAAAAAGCTTGAAATGTATGCACCTATTCATGCACTGTAGTTGTATGCATTGTTATCACTCACACACTTCAGTACTGTTGCTCTACTGCATGGTGCATGCAGGTGCGGTCCAGCCTTGTTCGTTTGAGCTCACCAGCTTTGCGATTGGAGTTTATTTGGCCAACAAACTTGTTTTGCGGAAAATATAACTTCCAGCTCCCTGTTTCACATCAAGGTTTGCCAGTCTATAGTTAAATACTTGTCAACAGTGTCAGTCCCCCAAAAGAAGTTGCAATCCCAATATTTCAAGCAAAAAGGGCTCTGCGTAAAACTTTTGAGGTTGTGGCCTCTATTTTATTGGACCATCCTGTGGTCACATATTTAGGTTTCTTATGATATTTACGATATTAAACTTTTTACATTAAGTACTGCTGTCTTATTAGCACCTTGTAGTATGTCAACTAGTTAGGAAAACAAGAGGGCCCTCGCATCCCTCTCAGGATTTGGCTGTGCTATATGGGAAGCGGTAAGCAGGTGTTTTGCTAGGAAATGGTTTCATCCTTAGGTGTCGAAAGCAGGAGTGTGTCATCGGGCTCCACTCTAGCAGAGAGGCACAATGAGAAACAAGGTCTATGATTCGATCTGACAAGGGAAAACGCACCATTGCATGGATGAAGTAACAAATGTCCCTCAGTGTCAGGCGCTGTGCCCTTTCATCCCGACCATCGCTAGCACGAGGTGTGGCATGAAAAGTGGGGTCATGTATCTCGCTAAAAACAGAAGCAGCAGAGCAGTGTATTCTGCTTTCTACCACTGTGGGGAGCTGGATACTGGATCTTATGAATTATGCTCACAAACAGAACGGCGGGAACGTCATTCGAGATTGAGACAAAAATGCGCACATCAAGGTATTTGACAGGTGCCCGTGCAACGCTTCCAGTACTGGAAATGCTCAAGCTGGATTCAAACGAGCCTGGCTGAGACTGCACGTGTTGTAGCCCACTTGTAGCTAGCTCACCTGTGTCTGGCTACCCAGTACTAGTGACCTTCCAGTGCGCAGAGTGGGCCCGTTTACGAGGCGTTCCTTCCCAGCATGTGTGTGCCCAGGCTGCACTCCCAACACCTTGCTCTCTCTCTCTCCTCCCCTCACCGATTGCTCCTTCAGCCTAATGACCGCCAGGATTGCTGGTTTCCCCTCGGAATGGTAATCCTCCTCCTTTTCCTAACTACTTGTTTCCCTCACTGTGGCAGTGCCTATAGTCTAGCTGCACCAATTGGCATCCTCTCCTTAGCACCCTCTCAGGGTCGCGGATGCCTGTGTTATTGAAACCGGAGGAAGCAGCTCAATGTGCCTATGTTTAAAAGCATGAGAAAGTGTGAGACTAAAAGTGTGCGAATATTTTGAACTTCGAATATGCCGTGAAACAGTGTTTGCTAGTATTTGATGCGAGTACTTGGGAGGGTAAAACTGTTCTGCGAATGGAAGTTTTTTAATCTACGAAATTTACGAATAATAGCGCAATTAAAGTTGGGCTCTGCCGCACGACATGCCTACTTGCAAGCTTCACCGCACGGCACGTCCTTTTGGGTTGGCTTTTTTTGCACGACTCCGGAGCTACTCAAAAAAGCCTAACACAAGTAAGCCTTGCTCAAAGCGAGTGTATTCTAACCCTAATGTATGAAGTCGATGGTTGGACGGCATACCGTCTGGTCAGGTAGCATACTACAAAACAAGAAACACAGGTCACTGACCAAGTCTAAAACAAATTTGGGAGACGTTTCACAAAGACGTTTCGGGAGCGCTACGGCTCCCGAAACAAGGGAGCTGTAGCGCTCCCGAAACGTCAATTTGTTTTTTACTTGGTCAGTGACCTGTGTTTCTTGTTTTGTAACCCTAATGTATGTAAGCTGTAGAGGAATAAGCTTGTGAAAAGCTGAGAGACGAATTGAGTTTATTACTTATTACTTATTGAGTTGCCACACGGTCATACCAGCCACTAGCATGCAGTAACTGGAGGGACCAGTCAAATACACTTATTGCATTCATGGCATGTTGAAAGACCTGCATTTCTTCATGGCAGTCTATGCCAAATTTTTGTTTACTGGTTTGTCATATTGGCTTAACCTTCACTTCTAAATTTTTTGTAGGTTTTTTTATCAACCATGAACACTCAATGTGTTAATTTAGTCATGCCTAAGTTGTCGTTTTGTTGTAGCTGCATATCTATGTAGCTATGTAAGTAGCTATGTAAATAAATAGGGATAAATCCAAAGTAGTGATAAATAAACATGCTGAATGCACCGGCACTATAACAAGTAGTAGTAGACCTTGGACGGGTGGTCAGTGCTGATCCCGACCACGAGAAAGAAATCGGGCACAGAATAGGGATGGGCTAGGATCCACTCGGGAAGCACTCGCGACTAATGAAAGTAAGCTAGCTCTATCCCTAAAAGGAAACATATACAATCACCGGTGATGACATACGAAGCAGAAACTTGGGGCCTTATTAAACAACCAGAAATCGAACTTATTTTTGCTGTCAATTTTTACTATTCGTATTTTATTCACAATCTCAAGTTTGATATTTGCACACCTTAAAAAATACCCTTGGGCCAGTCTTGGTTCATATGCCCAGTTTTGGACATTCGAAATTCCCGTAAAGTTGTGCCGTTTTTTTTTTTTTTTTTTTTTTTAATGCCCTCCTTCAGAACATGATTTCCCGAACACGTGACAATGCCTGCATGCACTTGTTTACGGGAAAGAACAGCACAAAGCTGGAAAAACGCACTTTGATAGGAAAGGGGTGCATCTTTTCCTTTCTTTGTGTTTTGTCAGTTTTTAACTATTTTTTTCCTCCTTTTTTCTGCAATAGATTACTCACTGACACATCTTCTCATTCCTTTGCACGCACTTGGTTTTTGCTACACTGTTTTTAGTGCATTACAATGGGCCTGGTCAAAGGGTAGAAAGCATCAGAAGTGAAGTATGGCAGTGGCGAGGTGATACTTCAGGAACAGAAGGGGAATGACTAAGAATGAGGGGCTACCTCTCAGAGTTACAACATCAGCAACAGCTACTGTTGCGAATAATGAAAATCCGGCCATTTGTGTGGCTCGTGTGTATGGTTTTTATTTTTCCCGATTCTTTTTTTTTTTTTTTTCCTAAATGTATCGGTGAAGTTGTACGATACACAAGATCTTACATGCTTAGACTTGTGATTTGTCCATTAAGTTTTGCGTGGCTTCAGGTTAACTTAACAAAAAACTTTGATTCATTGAGTGTAGACCATCCAGCATAGTTGTTTCTATAGTTTCATGTGTTGCACTGTGCTGAAGCATTCGAAGGCTTGTAACAAAAGCCTACCCCAGGCCCACCTGTGGGCACAGCTGAGCAGAAATAAAATGGTAACAAATTCTAAATTTTTAAGCTTTATTTTTTTATTTTCGTTGCTCGATGATAGTGGATGTAGAAGACAGAAAAACAAAACGTAACTTAAGGATTGTTGCTAATATTCTTTACTTTTCACAAACTGTTGGAAGGCATTTTACGGGAGAGTAAAGGGGGGAGACTACAAAGTAAAGACTCGTTGCAGGCACTTCATTTTTAATGTGCAAGCACTAGGAGGGTAAATTTGCAAGTTCTGTAAAAACTTGTAAATTTTCCTAGGTAGTTCATGAGACGTTCATGCAAATCGGGGATAATTGTCCAGTTTTGCTTATGCTTTTCTCTTTGAAAGCTGAATTTATGTAGGGGTCATTCATATATGAACATGTACGCGCAAGCAAAAGGGAAATTCTTGCACAAAATTTGGTCCTTAAATCTAGCGAAAAAAAAAAAAAAAAAACTCCTATACCTTAAAAAAAGAAATGCTGCGTAAGTGCTGTGAGACCCCAATTTTTGGGTTCTGATTGATCACGCCAGCCTCCAGTGGTAGAGTGCCCGTGAGTGCGTTCCAAGGCCCGTCGCTTCCCCTAGGTTCTCGCCCACCTGCGTGCTGGAAGCTGATGGCCAAGTCACCTGCAACACGTGCCCGATTGGTTTTGAAGGCCGGCGTTGTGAGCGGTGCGCACCTGGCTATGAGCGGTACCCGCCCGGCTCTGCTGATGGGGCCTGCCATTTGAAAGGTGCGTCCCTCTTCTCACCAGCTGATACGCTGAGCATCGAAGGAGCAAGATTCGATGCCTGGCACGTTTATTCAAACTGAAAATGCAATGTCTTTTTTAACAGCTTCTGGAAGCACAAATTTCTACACAGCATTCAGTAGAACAAATTCATGCTTAGTAGTACTAAACTTCATCTGTTATTGAGGCACGTTAGCCGTGTTCTAAGTGTACTTGTGTAGTAGTGTATACTAATAAAACTGCACTTGTTCGATATTAATTTTATTGTATTACAAAACACGTGCGGAAATGCATAATTGAGGGAAACTCGACAATTTTTAAGGGTCCTAACCAAATAAGCAAAAATTTGGTACTAATAGCTGTAAGCGCAGAATTATTTTGATGCCTCAGTAGGAAATTATTGAGATCTGTGAGCTACGTTTATGTTTAGTTCTTGAAGGATGCTTGTTTGATATTCGAATCATTTGTGTAACTAATCGGAGCTAAGTGTTGCGCAAAACTTTTATGTTGTTAGATTGTTTCAAAGTGGCATACCCAGAACTGTGTATGTACAGAAATTTAGCGATATGTGCTCTGAAAACATTGTCATGGAGGACATCTTTTTCCTTTATAACAGCACTCCCTTTCATGGAAAGCTTATCGCGCATTTATTTCATCTGGCAGGAACCCAATGAAAATGCCATGGCTGTTTGTTTCTTTTCAGAATGTGAACCAGGGCAGTTCCAATGTGGCGACGGGTCTTGCATTGATTACAGGAGAAGATGCGACGGTCATTATGACTGTAATGACTACACTGATGAACAGAATTGCGGTGAGTCATTTTCTGTGCCTGCAGAGGCGAACTGAGCATGTGCTGATTTTCAGTGCTAGCGTTCCACGGAATGACAACCAATTCCTGTTTTCTTGCCTTTTTCTGCACGATTACAAATGCTAAAAACTTTAGAGTTTGAATCACGCGGGGAGGTATGAATAGTGTTGCAAAGTGTTTGTGCTGCTCATTTAGAACATTGCTACTTGTCATAAAGTGCAGCGTTGACTTGCTGTGTTGTGCTGTGTAATTGCTACCTAATGGCAGGCATACTGCATAGAGGAGCATTTATCAATTCAGCATAAATGCAGCTCACGTTGACTTGCTTGTCGGTATCAATCTCCCACTAACCTTGGCTTTCATGTCTCCTCTCTACTTCGGATAACCACTGTTAGTGATTGCGCTATCTTGTGGCTTTAAGGGGAATTGTAATCTGCTTTTCGTTCTCTCTCTATTTCTCTCTCTCTCTCTCTCTCTGTGGGTTTCTGTCTGTCTGTGCTGTGCTGCTTTCTGCCTCACGACTGCTCACTGACCTGCACTCTGTTCTCACTCCCAGCCTGTGGCTATAACCAATTCCGATGCCCCGACGGGACTTGCCTGAACGTTCGCAGGCGGTGCGACGGCAAGGCCGACTGCATAGACATGTCTGATGAAAGCAATTGTGGTGTGTGGAAGCCCGCTTACTAACCTTGAGCATGTGAGGAGGCTGTGTACGTAACGGCATGCCTGTCTACTACTGGTATACTGGGTGGCTGCCGTGTGTGCGCACCTTCTCGTGCCTCGTCCAAATTCCTGCTCCTTTATTTCTCTCTCTATGATCAGAATTTGTGTTCCAGGCCAAACTGTATATCTTCAAGCATGTCAGATTGCCTTCTTTCAACCATCTTAGTGTAGGGGATGCGTACTAGTGATTCAAATTCAAATTGCTGAGAAAAACTGTCTCAGTAGTCTGGCGCAGATATTGCGGTAAATTATGTCTGGCCCACTGCAATAGCTCAGTGGCTGTGGCGTTGTGCTGCTGAGCCCAAGGGTGTGGGTTCGGTCCTAGTCACGGTGGCCACTTTTCAGATGGAGGCAAAAAGCAAAAACGTAGATGTGTGGATATTTCGGGTCATGTTAAAAATATGGAGGGGGTCAAAATTAATCCATAAACTTCCACCATGGCGTGCCTCATAGCCCAAGTGCAGCTTCAGTGCGTTAAACTCCATAACGCCAGCAGACGCTAAACTTGTGTGGATATAACTGCTTTTGTTGTGCATAGCAGTAACCAGGAATTAAAAGAGTGTAGTTCTAATTCAAATTGTCTTGCAAAATAGTTGGCAACATAAAGCCTTACTGATATTTTTATTTCAAGTGCATGATTAGATTGCATGATGCCATTGAAGCTTTCGTTTAGTTTTCTATGTATATATTTTATTTACTAACATCATCCACAGGTCTGTTGCACACAAAATCATATTGTATCCACTGCTATACTGGTTTATTTTGTTCATTTTTTATTGTATCTTTCATGCAGCATGTAAGCATGAAGTCGTTTGCGAGTGCATTTAAAATAAATATATTTAACCGCAAACATTTCAAGTTTTCCAAGCACATTTTATAGTCTATAAATATATTGTGCATACCCTGCTGTGTAATTTTTTTGTGCACAGAGAGCTTTTATGGTGAAAATATCTTAAACCCTAAAATAAGTATTTCTGAAGCTTGTAATAGGACTCCTGTATTTCATCAAGTGAGTAAGGTGGTTCTTGACAATCGTCTGCACACAGCTCAACATGCAATGAACTCAGTACCATGCATGAAATAGAGCAGGGAAACGAGAGCGGACGTCGAGCTTGTGAAATGTGGGTGATGCCAAAGTTTGAAGCACGCGTACTGAATAAGCAAAATAAAAACATGTTAAAAATGCATAAAAATAAAAATGCATCAACTTGAATTTTTAACACAACTTTTTGGCAATTTCCTAGCTGTTTATTTTATTTCTAATTGTGGTCAACTTGTCCCTCTCAGACTTTAATGCTTGACCTGCCTCTATGCAGCTGTGTTTATCATACTGAACCACAGGCAGGAGAAAAACTTGCAGTGTCTAGTAAAGTAATTTCATCCGGATACAACTATGCGTGCCATATGTGGAATAACTGAACTAAACAGCCGGGGCAACTTCATTTTTATCATTTAGGTCATCGTTTTTCACACACCCAGTGAGAGCCGCTAGATGTTGGCATTTTATAGTTGGGGCCTGGATCCATGAGGAGCTGGCTAGATTCATGCTCATCAATACAGGGTGCCCTGCTAGATGTGTGCTGGGGCTGGGGTAATGTTTTTTTGCTTTCCATGTAAATTCATCTTTCTTTTTTTTTTTAAAGAAAAATACACATTGTAGGGGGTGTTTGCTTTACAAAGACTGCTATGTTGAATTTAACTGCATTTCACTGATTTTTATTCATTGCTTTTTGACAGCATAACAGCACTTCCTCCATTTTGTTTTACGTTTGTCATGCGAGTAAATGACTCCCAGTTTAATAGGATAGCTTGTTACTGCAAAACCTTTGCCATTTTAAATTGTAACATTTATGGCACTGTGGAGCTTTTATAATTAAAAAAAATGGATCATCAATTACAAGAGACCATTGTCATTTGAAAATGGGGAACTTGGAATCTCACATTTTTTACATTTTTGTCTCTTCGAGTATACTGCATTGTATTTTTTTGCTGTATAAAAAAGCTTGCCTGGCACAAACATTTTTTTTCTTGCTTCACAGGCTCAGCATTAATAATCGTTCTTATGCATATTTGCACACATTTTTCTGAAGAAGACGAAGGACAACAAATACATGCTTGTATGTTTACATATAGTATGAGCCTTTAAGCTAGTACTTGTGGTTGAGCTATCAACACAGTTTTTATTTTTTAAAGCCCAGTGGCTCTCTTGCCGTGCTTATTATCAGCCACCACTAACTTGCCACTTTTTACAGGTGCACCACGTTGCGATGCAGCCGGTAGTTTGACCACAGAACGAAGTCCATCAACTGGCCTGTGTCAGTGCAAGGTATGAGCATCCTTGTTGGGAAGTCTCTGGGGTTCATCTCCTTGTGAAGCTAGGCTTATTTCTTGTGACATTCCTTGTGTATTGTCTGTCGTGCGCTTGACCTCAACATGTGCGTCCTTGCCTGTGTGACGCAGCTAGCGCAAAATTTGAGAGCTCTAACTGTTGTGTATGCAATATCTAGTAGATTACGTGAATATGGGTGTGACCAGAGCTCTTTGATGTAGTAGGCAGTTATGAAACTCCACCTCAAAAAACGGCCCGCACCTGGACCCTCCCTCCACACTTTGGATTGTGTATTCCGGCACAACCGTAGCCACCACATGCACTATCCAAAAAATATACTAATTATGCAAACTGACAAGCTGATGATGCGTAGCAGACGGCAATGCACAAATGACGACGCATCTCACTGATCCCACGGTCGCATTTCTTTTTTTTGCCTACCCTTGCTTTGAATGCATATAAAACACTTGCATAGTCAATACAGTGGGCACCTCTAGCACAGTAAATTTACATAAGCACCCAAATACCATTTTTTGCTGAGGTCATTGAGCACAGCATGTCGGATAATAAGGTCACACCGCGCAGTGGTGCAACGGCAAAGCACAGTGTGTAGTTCATTTTGTCACCAACAGATAGTACCACTGTATGGAAAAATCCAAAACTGGACCAATCGCAGAACTCTTTTTTTTTATGCATGGGGCCTATGGGGAGTTTCGCGACTCCTATATCAAGTAACTCTTTATCAAGCAACTCTTTATCAAGCAACTCTTTATCAAGCAACTCTTTATCAAGCAACTCCTATATCAAGTAACAGACTTTCAGAACATGTACGTCTTTGTTTTGGTTTAACTCTAGTCAGATAAACTAGAGTTTCAAGTGTAGCATTTTTGATTACAGGCTAGTCAGATAAACTGTAGAGTTTCAAGTGTAGCATTTTTGATTACAGGCATCAGGTGGATCAGGAAAATCAGTTTGAGTCGACAAAAGAATACCAGTTTCTCAGTGCCTAACATGTGGTGGTTGTCTTTGTTCGTTTGCTCGTAGCGATATGTTCTTACAGCATTTACTCGATTGACACATTGGTGCTTTTTAAAAAAACCCAGATGGTGTAAATTTGTTGAGGGCCTGCCTGATATGTTGGGGGGGGGGCTTCTTGGGCCAATTTCCCCTTCTCCACCATTGCTGAATGCCACTCCCTCTTTTGTTCTCTTCCCTCTTCTAGCCCCTGGTCACTGGAGGGTCATGTGACCAGTGCAAGGCAAACTCCTTCCACCTCCACCAGAGTTCACCTCTTGGCTGTGTGGAATGCTTCTGCATGGGCATCACCAAGTCCTGTTCCAGTAGCTTCTACCACAGGGAACAGGTGCGCTGTCCTTTCTCGTGTCTGGGCATATATGCACACAGAACACCTGTGCCTTTATCCGGTTTCTGGAAACCCTCAGTGCTCGTTGCGACAAAGCAGTGAACGAGCTTGTCACTTCTCAATGCGAGGCCGCTGGCTTCATTCTTGGTTGGAGAAAGCCTTCATGTCATCGCAGATGGAAGGCTGAAGTGCATGGCGATGTGCTGAGGATTCAGCGCAGTTTAATGCCAATTGCCGTGAAGTACTGAGCAACTATTACTGCTCATGTAATCACTGCCCTCATCACATCACATCACATTTTTGTTTTTCACCAAGGAGTCTCAGACGGATTCAGTCACTTTTTCATACTCCCTCTTTCGTGCATCATTGCTGAATTACCTGTAAACCTTAAGAGAGTCTATGTTAAATTACGTTAAGCCGGAACTTCTTTGTAACATGCATATCATTTAGGTAAGTAAATAGCAGCGAGGCTCAGACACTGGTGCCACCACCGAAACGTTTTCGGAAACGTTTCCAGGAGGAAATTTTTGAAGCATTTCCATCCTTCAAAAGGTTTCCATTTTCTGAGGCATCTTCTAAACCATTTCCAAATGCTGGAACATTTCCAGGAGGTGCTCAGGTTTTCGACCAGCACCGAAGGAGTCCACCTGACAACCCTGGACAGGGCGAACACGATTGACCGTGGCTTGAAGCTTGATCCCAGGAGCAAAGAGCTTGTTTATCAGGACTTCGCCTCCCTTCCTCGGCAGTCTTACTACTGGCAGCTTCCCCAGCGGTTCTTGGGTGACAAGGTAAGCAATTCGTGCCTGTTCTTGATGGGACGCAGAAGTATGCGTTAAAGGCCGAAAGCCAGCGAACAAAATTACCTCCGCTTCGAAATTGCAAACTCCACATGCTTTGGTATCATTGAGGCTGCAACTTTCACTATTAGAAGCTCTACACTGAGTTGACCTTTGAATTTTAATCCCTAGCTTAATGTATACGGTCATTATAACCACAGGGCCTATCTTGTCTGGCTTGCAGTTTCCAGACTGCTAGATCTTTAAAGGTGATCTTACTCCTGCAGAGTATCATGCAGTAATGTATGTAGGGGAGTGGTTCATGTTGTCTTGACTGTGTAAGCAATAAATTTCTCACCCTTCTTCTGCGCCTTATTGGTCCTTGTGAACAGGTTACAGCGTATGGAGGATTCCTGAACTACACAATTAGAAGTGACGGTACGGATCGGCAAAGCAGGAGCCCTGACGTTCAGATCACTGTAAGTTGGGGTTCCCCGCACCCCCTCCTTTAAGCCTACCGCTTTGCTCTGGGGCAGCCGCACTTGCATGCATGAGAGTTTATGCTGCCACTTTGTGTGAAGCCCGTCAATCGAGGCCTCTCAAGCAGGGCCGTTAGAGGGAAAGGAATGGCACAACACAAGCCAGAGAGCGCGTGGTTAGGCAGCACTCAGGATAGTTGGTGTGGGGCGCTGCTGGTGAGAACGCTGGGACCTTGTCGTCTGCTACTATTGTGCATAACCTAGTAAAACGACTTTCAATTTTTTTTCAAACGATTTTCAATGAAGCTCGGCTTTATAACACACCTGACACAGCGCCAAGAATGAGATCAGTGGCGCAGCTGTAACAGTGCAGTCATGTACGTAATTTCACTGTCCTGAAGTGGGCTAAAAAGCATAAGAGAAATAATTAGGCAAACAATTAGATCAACAAGAGACGTATAAGATGAACAGTGATGGCAGAAATGAGAAAAAGCAAGCTTACATGAAATATGGGTTCACTTTGTGGAAAGAGCCCTTTTTATTTTCTGGAACATTGTTGCTTAGTGTTATTGCATTCATTTTCAGGGCAACAAGATCATACTGATCTACAGGCATCCGGAGAGGCTAAAGCTCAGGTTCCCACAGACAGTATCCATTCCAATGTACGAGGTAAGCAGTGTTCCGAGTCGTGGGTTGGCACTCTGCGTATCAGTGCTACAACGCAATCTGTGTAGCCGTGCTAGAAGCCAGGTAGAAAGCATGCGACTTAGTTTAGAGGCTTTCCACTGGAGCCGTTAATAGTTAAATGACTTCTGCCACTTGCCTATTCCAGACATCGTGGGTCAGGGCGGACGGTTTACCAGCAACGAGGGAGCATTTCCTGATGGTGCTTGCCGACTTGAGCTCCATTCTCATCAAAGCGACTCTCAGCGAAGAAACGGACACTGCCAGGTAATGTCTGGCTGACATGTTTCTTTTTTAGGTGTCAATTCTGAACTCTGAAGTAATGACACGTAGAAGCTTGATTGGCTAGTTGGTACGGAGGTATTTTACTGTACTAAGCACTAAGAAAGACAGGATGCTAGAAGAAATCAGTGCTTGTGCACATTCCATTCTGTGCCACATTTTTCGCACTTAGTCGGTCAAAAGTGATGCTATTTAAATATCTCTTTTGGTGCCCGGGGTATCATCTTGTTTTACTGAAGTGACAGCTGATGCTAACTTTTCTTTGCCTTTTCTTTAAATTTTTTACCAAAATTTTAATCTTTACTCAGCTGCTTATACTGTTCCTGCCTGTTGTGAGGACCAGGATATGACAAACCTTACTACAGGCCTTGTTAGGCTTTCTTTGTTCTCAGTGCAACAGTAATCACTTCTAATGAAACCAGTTACTTGTGTTCAGTGAGATTTTATAAGATGAAGGCAGGGAAATTGTCTATGCCGAAGTACTAGGCACTTCTTTTTTTAAATAAAAGAACATTTACAGGAGTCTTTCTCTTCTGAAAAACGAAAACAAAATGGGTAGGCCATTTGCAAATAAACGGTTGACTATCGTTCATTTCACCAGTCGCCAGCAACACAGTGGATGCTACGTTATCAACAATCAACCCACATCAGCGTGTCTATTTCACTTGGACATCTATGGGTGCCGGTGGGGCCTTTTGGTTCCACCTGCCAAGCGGAAAAATCCTTCCAAGGCCCCAGCACCTATTGTTGCTTTTCTTCAACCGGCCACCACAAACTGTCACGGCAAGTTAGACGCACTGGTGCGAGTGGATTGTGGACAACGTTGTAGCATCCACTGTGCGGCACGCAACTTGTGAAATGGACGATAGATGCCAGAGTGCTTTTATAAAACAATGTGTGTGCCTCCTTTTGTCTGCCTGCAGCTTGGTGGAGGCGTCCTTGGACACGGCGGTCGAGTATCCCACGGGCCAGGAGCTGGCCCATGCGGTGGAGCACTGCCGCTGCCCGATAGGCTACAAGGGCCTCTCGTGTGAGGACTGCGACGCGGGCTACACGCGCTCGGGGGGAGGCCTCTACCTGGGGCTCTGCATGCCCTGCTTCTGCAACGGGCACTCCAGTGACTGCGACCCCGAGACGGGAGCCTGCAATGTACGTCGGGAGGCGGGAAATTCAAAAGGGGAATAGCACTACTTCTGTGGTACTTCTGCGGTAGCTGTGCTCCTGTTAGGAAGCAGGCTACCCGAAGTGATGTCACAAAACCAAATGGAATAAGTTGCACTGCTGTCATGAATGTACGTGGTATTCATGGGATCGAATGCGAGATTTACGAAAATGATGACATCTGCGTGAACTTGCCACTTTGGCACAGCTGACAACCGAGCAGTAATCTCAGGGCTATTAAAATTTTACTAGTTCATAAAACACGCTACACATGATATTTTGCTTTACTTAGCACATTATCTTTTCTTATTTTGCCAATGGCTAACTTATTATGAGCCTGTTCATTTTATGGCTTACTATAGTATACCGTGATTTTTTTTCAACCTCAAGATACTTGCTTATAATCTGTTTCTTATCTCCTACAAATTTATTACAGAATTTGTATTACACGCGTTAATTGTGTTTATAGGTTGATGAATGTGTTTTGCAATAGTCTGTGAGAGGTCGTTCTTCTTTTTACTCTGTTGCTAAGAAAACTGTGGCATGCAGGATTTATGTTAGTGCTTGGTACTTTCCTTGTTCTTGGTGATGCTCTGTTCCTAATTCTTTGTATGGCTCTTCTCTTCCCTGCAGAACTGCCAACACAATACTCAGGGTGAATACTGTGGAGAATGCCTACCTGGTTTTATTGGAGACGCCTCTGGTGGCACTCCCAGCGATTGCGAGGCTGTTCTGGGTAAGCACTCACACTTAATGTGTGGCACATTTCATTGTGATCTAGTTAGTTTGAATGTGGCATAGGCTCAGATTAGTGCACCACGGCAAACGTGCAATTGGTTTTCGGACAATTTGCAATAACTTGTTTTAGGCTGATTCGTAAATGCCACTTTATTTATGTGCAAACAGTTTCATTCCCATGAAGTCCGGGATTGCCAAAAACTTCTGTGCCACATTGTATTTCGTAGTTACTCTAGCTCTGAACCCCCCCCCCCCCCCCCCCCCCCACCACCACCACCATTACGCAGTTTTTCTGAGGTCTTTCGTGGCTGTGCGGTTTGTCACAGCGTACAACTTAACGCAACGTTTTTTTTCTCTAAAACACGCAACTTTTTATAAACTTTTGTCCCCTTCGAAACTTGAGTGCGAAGGGTGAAACCAGCATTCCTTTTGTCTCTATTTGCAGTGCCTTCCTGTAGGTGCGATAACAGAGGCAGCATGAGACAGGAGTGCGACGCCAGGGACAATTGCCCGTGCAAGGTGATACAAGCTCCCCGTTCGCTTTTCGTTTTCTTGTCTTGTTTCTTCTTCACATCCACTGACGGTGCTTATTCGCCCCTTCAAGAAAACACAAAACGGAAGCCCTTTTGTATCTGGTTGCAGAGCAATGTGCAAGGGAAGAACTGCAACCGCTGCAAGGACGGCCACTTCAACCTGGAAGCGTCCAACCCAGAGGGCTGCTCTCGCTGCTTCTGCTTCGGGGTCACCGAGCAGTGCAGCAGCAGCTCTTACTACAGGACCGAGGTGAGGGACCATCTCAGGAAGGGGACTGCAAGTAAATCTCGGATTGGACTCTTGCGCTTGGGTTCCTTCAAAGGTCTTTGGTGAATTGAGACTCCTCCACGATGGCTTTGGTTGTTTTGTCAACGTACATTGGCTGCTTGGTTGGCGTACCTAGAGCAGTGCCTAAGTGTCCGTACATCGAAGCGTACATGCCTCCTTCTCTTTGCCTGAAGCTTTATCTTGTGACACATGGGGGGAAAGCGGATGGATTCCGTTCTATCTCTAATCATGAAGCCTTGATCAGGCGCTCTTAGCAGTTTAAAAAAAAAGTTAGCTTTGCTTGTTATAATGGCCTGCACAAAAATATTTTTGTCACATTCCCCACAGTCACCTCCTGATATTGATAAAGTGTTGTTAATAAAGCCTTGTTGGATTGATAAAACCAACAATTGAATGTCGCCTACAATTGTTTAGGGTGCCTACAATTTAGGGCACCTAGAATTGTTTACGGCGCCTGAACCAACAATTGTTTAGGGCTAGAATCAACACTAGAATCAAAGTATGATACACTGAGAAAACAAGCTCTATACTCTTTTTCTTTTTTTTGAAAGTAGAAGTGAGTGTTATGCCTTGTTTTCACTCTTACATAGTTTCAAATTTCAAGCTAACTAGGGATGGGCGAATATAGATTTTGAGGTTCGAAGCGAATTCGAAGCGAATAGTGATTTGGTCGAATAATTTCGAATCGAATAGTTCGAATAGTACACATTGCAAATCACAAAGACAAATGAGCAACTTGTGACCTGACTAATGTACACAATTTTTTCTAATAATTAGAACTCACGTAGGCACAGCATTGTGTAAAACTATTACCAGTTGAACATTTATTGCAAAATCTTACACACAGCTTTCCTTTGCTGTATTCACAAGTTTTCATGAAGAAATGCCTGTTGCGCCACATGCTCTAGGTGCAGCAGTTTCCGCCGGCTGCTCATTCACAAGTTTAAGCGCCGCCTAGAAACTCGCAGAGTTAAGCGCCGCCTAGAAGCTCCGCTAAAAAAAGAAGCATTGTATCCTCGGCCGTAGCCAAGCAAAGCGCAAGTGGCTGGCCGCCATTTTGAATAGGCTTGCTTAGTGCGGCATTAGTGGCGTACTGCCGCGCTGTGCGAGCCTATTCAAAGTGGCGGCATGCCTATTCAAAATGGCGGCCTGTACAAGTCTGCTGGCTTGGTGCCGCTATGTTCGGAGCGGTGTCGTTTCAGTGCCGCCTTTTTTTTTTTTTAACCTAAAGTGTGCTGGCGGCCGAGAGCTTCGTCGAACCTCTAGGCAAGGCAGCAACTCGGCAGTGCCAGCACTGATAATAGAAATGTCCGCGTCGGTGGGTCTTGAGCCAAGCCTGGGGTAACTCTCGGAAAGCTTTACCGAAAAGTTTGGCTTTTAGCCGCCTATTCGGGAGCATCGAATAGTTCGAAAATATCGAATACCTGCATTCGGATCGAAGCGAATAACGAATAGAGCTATTCGATCGAATATTCGACAATACCAAATATTCGCCCATCCCTAAAGCTAACCACTCTATTGCTATGTTTGTCTTAGGCTTCTCGAACCTGATAAAACTGGAGCTGAAATCATCCATTGAAAGAACTCATTTAGTAGATGACTCATTTGGAAGTGAAAGGGATATAAAACATGCTGGAAAATTCCAAAGTGCGATTTTCCTAGAGTTTCGCTTGGTCTTGTGTTCGCCTCCTTCAAGAGAAAAGTTAAGGCGTCCCTTGTCCTTTCCTGCCGACAGGTGAAGATGCTCCTGCAGGACTTGAGGGACCCATATGCTCACAACTTTCAGCTGTCTAACCGATACCATTCCAACATTGTCACGGAGACCATTGTCGTCAACCCATCAAACAACGAAGTCAGCTACTCGTCATTCCCTCGTGATCCCGCCGAAAAGGAGACGCTGTTTTGGTCGCTTCCAGCACAGTTCTTAGGAAACAAGGTAACCCAGCCTGTTGATGCTACTGGAAAAGATGAGCCAAGGTACAAGTGTTGAGCCTCGTTATAAGAGACATGGATGTAAGAGGCAAATGGGTATAAGAGACACTATTCACCCACATGGTTGGCTGCCCTACCTTTCCCATTAAATTGACCTCTTTTATAACAGACATTGGATGTAGAAGGCAGTTGGTTATAAGGGACAAGTCATCCTCGAACTTTAATCTCTCTTATAACAGACATTTTAACTTCAGATGCAGTGCCACCAGTCACTAATTGCAGTTGCTTCCATTGTGGAAACACAGGTGGACGATAGACACCTGCAGTCGCTATTTATTATAACTTCAGCAAACTCACAGTGGTTCAGTCAGCTATGAAATGACGATGAGAAGCCCTGCCAATGGGAATGAACTTACAGAAGTGGTTGAAGCTTAGTGCCATCCATTGGAGTGCAACCGCACATGCGGGCTCTCCCACTCGCGTAGCTCCCCATCAAAAAGCATCGCAGATGTTGAGTCCTGCAAGCGTAATGAATAGCCTGAGCACACAGCGGAAGAAGCTGTGCGCTCTGGCTATTCATCAGGCTTGTGAACTCAACATCTACGATTCATCTTTCACAAACAGTGAAAGAAAAGAAAGTTTGTAGAATCGATTGTAAAAAGCAGTGTAAATACAGTCGTGAAGCAAACAAAGATTCAGAACTGTTTCATAAATTCTGGGGGCCAAACATAACTTAGAATGATTCTTTCGCAACATGCTGTAGCATTCTTTTGAGCTTATTTTAGTCATACGAAGCCCACATTGAACTAGGGTCTGATTATTAAGTGAAAACATGGTTCCCTGCTTATAAGAGACATCTCATATAAGAGACAGAAACTGCTTTCCGGTACGTGTTTCTTATAAAGGGGTTCAACTGTAAGAAAATTCAGACTGTATGAGTTTTCCCTTTTTTTTTTTTTTTTTCTTGTCCGCATTTCAGCTTACATCGTACGGAGGCTTGCTTCGCTATACTCAGCGATTCACTGCCGACTCTGATGGAGAAACCTACAGCGATGCTGACGTTCAGATTACCGTAAGTTGTCTTCCCATGTGTGTCAGGCTCAGCCATTTGTTTTCAGGATCCTCTTCAGTTTTCAACACCCCCCCTCTTTTCCTTTCATTCAGGGAAACGGCGTTACCATATTCTACGTAAACATTCCTCCTCTCCCACCCTCTGAGACAAGGACCTTCGAAATCTTACTGAGAGAGGTGAGTTGGAGTTGCATCACGTCTCATCAGTCACTGGGCTAGTCTATTTTATACTGGCTGGGGTTTTATTTTTTTTTAACTCAAGCAGACCTGATGGGAAGGTTTAATGTTAAGTGGGCCTCTTTTTTTCCTTCCCTTGTGTGCTTGGATGTCTCAGCCGCTACCAGGGACGGAAAATAACCGTTGCTTTTTAAAAGACCACTTTTTGCCTTTTGAAAGGGTTGCGTTGGGTACTGTTCACTAAAACGAACGCAAAAAAGATACCCTTTGTCGTGCACGTTTCAAAAGATGTTCCACCAACTAGCCCGACACCAAGCATCAGTTTTTGCGAGGTCTTGTGATAGCCCAGGGGCCTCGGCTGTCAAAGGTGTCCATAATGTGAAGTCCGCATAGGTACTTCCTGGCAGTGCGTGTAACAAACTTGTGGCTCTCTGAACTCCGTTGTGGCTCCGTTTCCCCAGGCCAAGTGGCAGCGGGTGGACTCTCGGGGACCGACAGTGGCCACCCGGGAGGACATCATGCGGGTGCTGGCCAACGTGGAGGTGCTGCTGATCCGGGCCTCGTTCAACTCGCGCATGCGCAGCTCCAGCCTGAGCGACGTCTCCCTCTCCACGGCCGTGCCCCTGCGCTCCGCGGGCCATGCCCTGGCCGTAGAGGTGGAGCAGTGCATCTGCCCGCCGGGCTACAGCGGCCTCTCGTGCGAGGTGAGCCCGCTGGCCGGCTGACCGGAGTTTCAAGCACGCCATTCTCATGGGCTCACATAAAGTGCTCCCTGTGAGCTCACAAATTCTCATGGAGTCGTATGAGATTCCTCTTCTGAGTTTGTGAGCTCGCAAATTACGAGTTCACATAGAGTGCCTTTCGTGAGCTCACATAAAATGCCTCTTGTGAGCTCACAAATTCTCATGAGATCACTTACAGTGCTCTTGTGCAGCACGGGTTGAGTAACTGGTCTAGAGGAGGCCATTTTGAGCTTGGTTTTGACCATCTGCCTTATATTTTGATGCCAAATCAGTTGGTGCTTGGCAATCGACTATTTCACTTAGACATGTAGTGAGTCAGCAAGTGGGCACTTAATTTTAAATTTCAATTCATTACATGAGAGTGGACAGTTATTTTTGCCCTGTTGTGCAAGCATTTTATGGTACAGTAGCTTAGCACTATTCGCTTTGTTTCATTTTGGGGGGCCTCCAGAAGTTTATCTTTGTGCATGTAACTTTTTTTTTATACTTGCTCTTTTGATGTGACCACAAAAACCAAAGCAGAAAGCTTAGTTGCTGCTAGACATACAATGTTGGTCACACTGTGGCACTAAAAGCATTGTTTTTTCGGAGACATTGTGTTGAAGTTGATTTTTGTTTCTCACTGCCGTTGTTCCAAAAATGAAGGAATGTGCGCCGGGATACATCCGGGACGTCAGTGGACCAGGCCTTGGAAGGTGCACGCGCTGCCGCTGCAATGGCCACTCGGAATCCTGTGATGCGGCGTCCGGCAACTGCGTGGTGAGTGCAGAGCAGCTACTGTTGAAGAAACCAATCCGCCAAGGGGCACACTCCTTGCTTCATGCACTGCAGTTGACGCGTTCACGTTTCGCCCCCACAGAGGTGCAGGCACAACACTGTCGGAGACTACTGCCAGAGGTGTGCTGATGGATTCTACGGTGACGCAACGAGGGGCACACCAGATGACTGCAAGCCGTGTCCATGCCCTCACACCATGCCATCCAACCAGTGAGCCCCGCTGTCTTACCTTGCATTTTTGCATATACTGGTGGAGAAAGGGAGCCCAATCACTAGTGTTGATCACTTGGCTAGGCTTGGACTATCTTTTCAGACTGGCCATAGTCGGACTTGCTAACGCGGCACCGCATTTCTCCCAACTCTGTTCCTCCAGGGATGTAGGCCGACGGTATTTTAGAGGTTTAACCCCCATTCAACCACCTTTCCTTGTGAGTGCAAGATTTGGCAAGGAGGAAGGGGGGGGGGGGGTCACTGATCAAATAACGTCATTATTGGGATTGGAAAAAAGTGGGGTTCGGATTTTCTAAACACCCCTCTGCTTACACAACTGATATTCCTCTTTTGGTGTTGAATATTTGAATAACTGGCCCTTCCTGAACTTCTTGAGTTAGGTCTTCTCCGTTAGTTCCTATTCCTCTGTAACAGAAGCCATAAAACCAAGTGTCATTTTGTAGTTCCTCTCGGAGAGTCAACTTACACAGCCATTCAGAACGTTCTTTGTATACTGTTGCGAGGGGAAAATCAAGCCATGTTTTCCTATTTGACTTCTTTCCCAGGTTCTCTCCAACTTGTTTCTTAGACACTGACAACAAACCAACCTGCAACGCTTGCCCAGCTGGCTATACTGGACGCAACTGTGAACAGTATGTGCTTTGTCTTACCTGTATTTGGACAGTTCTCACATTACAGTGCGAGAACTTCACACCAAGACTTTCTTTTAATTGGCTGTTTGCAACGTTTCTAACAATCTGTGATATTTTGATGCAGGAGGCATATTTTTTATTTTTGTAGCACTTATGGTATCTTAAACGCTCACTTTTTCAGATGTGCTCCCGGTTACAGCGGCAACCCTCTCCAGCTTGGTGGCCGTTGTGAACCAACAGGAGGTGATTAGCAGTGTATTTTAATACTTTTAGTTTAAGACACGTTTCCCAGCCAATCATGCTTGGCTGCAAACCTAAAGAACTGATAAATGTAAAAAAATAAGAACTACCACCTATGAGGTTCTACGTCTAGAACCAACATGTACGCAGGGCTTGGCTTAGCCTTTGCGAAGTTGTGCTGTATGTTTTTAAGTGACTAACCAGACAGTTCATTCGGTCATATCACGATGATATGATCTTTTGTGTGCTTCTAGGCTTTGCGAGCACTGCTGCCTCTCTCTCATCATTGCGCACAGTTGCACTTTGTCACCCCTCATCGCAATCACTCGCACCGCACCAGGCACTACGCCACCACTCCAGACGGTTGCGATAACTCCCAAGACCGTGGAGGCCGCTCTGGGCACATCCGTCAGCTTGACGTGCGCTGTGTCGGGGCCTCCCCTGCCCGTGCGGTTCGATTGGATCCACGGAGATGCCCCTCTCAACATGGTGTCATCTGACTGGACCATCGAATCGGTGTCCGGAGAGATAAGCAGGCTGTCTGTGCCGTCACTGAGGAGCGAGCACGCTGGAACTTACACGTGCAGAGCTGTGTGGCCCACACGCTCGTTCCAAGAGGTGGCGTTCATCCGTGTGCCGGGTAATAGCCCCTTGGCTGTGCACCGCTCCGTCACCTCCTTCTCTTCTTCTTTCCCTGCCTTCTCTTCGTTGTGGTCTTCTCCCGCTGCTCTGCTCGATGTGGTGTCGTAGAGCTGAACACTCTTCCCAGCTGTGTGGCCAAGGGCACAGTCTCGTCGTCTTCACCATAGAGAGGTTTCGTCTGTTCGTGGTGTTCCATTACTGCTATCTTGGTTGGGATCGGTCAACTGACAAACACTGTTTTGAGCTACACTCTTGGCAAGGCAACTCCCCATCCGTACCTCCGACCGTTCTACTCCCGTTTGGGTGAAATAATGAACCTGCGGGGAAGGAGTGGAGTGGCACGCTCATTTGGTAGTTCTGAGTGCAGTGCTGTTAGTGACCAGCACATGTAATGGCTTAAGTGTTGTTCTGCAGAGAAAATCATAAATGTTAGATATTCACAATGGGTGGGGACTGCAGTTGATGCAAAGGGGTGCCAATCTTCTCACGCAGGGCTCATTGTTTCATGGTGCATGTTTCGTGGTGTTACCAATACCATTAATCAGCATGCACGTTCCTGAATGTGCGAGCTCACACTGACAGTCCCCGTTGACATCACTTCCATTGTCGCATTCCAGTTCCCGCAATCTGAACATCACAAAGGTAGCATTCTGGTTGCACAGGCCTTCATTGCCACACACAGAGGAGCACATTGATCCTGGGTTTCTCCGTTATGTACTGGTGGCGTGTTTCATGCGTGTGATTGGTGGATGACTATGCAGTTCATGGGTATGGTTGGTCACAGTTGTCATGTATTCTACCTTGTGCCTCATGCAGTTAGTTTAAACTTTTAGGAGGGTTCACTTTGTTATCAGCAACCTGAGAAACAGATAGCTGTGGGCTTTTCTGAAGTTTCCAATATCTAAGAATTTATTACTTTTGTCAGATTTACTGAAATCGATAGATTCCACAGGTAGACTTTTTGTTTCCTTTGTTGAAACAAATGTGTGCAAGTACTAGCAAAGAAACTTATGGGAGTTAACTCAGCTCTGGGATTTTTCGAGCTGTCTCAGGCTGCATTGATTCTGCATGAATATTATTTCAGTAGCCTGGCGTGTCCCGTATATCACCACCAACTCGCTGTTTGCATACATGCCCTGGTTGATATCCACAGCTCATTTTTACTTGTAAGATATTGCATGTGCCTCGCACACTGTGACCATAAAAAGTTTTGCGCTTGTGGAACGACATGTCATCGCACCAAGATCATGCACTGGGACTACTGCGAGGCGCAATTGTACTGCGTTTTCCAAATGTTATCTCTTCTCGTAAAAGCATGAGGAAATGTTAACTTAACACTGATTGGTTTGTTGCCTAAACAGGTGTGGCTCTAACACTGACGAAAGGAAAAGCTCAACACATTACCACCAAATCCTTTCCAGGGAAATGTGGCTCAGTTAATGAGAAGCACACTTGCATGGGCAGGTTTCAAGGGTAATTGCAACTAAGCTTGATGAATTTGAAGGAATTCTTTCTTAAATGGCTTTGTGGCAGCAATTGAAAGCCTCATGCCGGTTCTTTAATTGAAAAAGACTGTCTTAACCGAACACCCTAGCGGTCGGGTACCTCTACATAGGACAGATTCACTTATATACATGAATCCATGTTTTGTTTACCTTTGATGAAACATATTCCTTTCTTTTATACGCTGCATCACATGTACCTGTTTGTACATATGAATTTCACATGCTGTTTATTTTGCATCAGGCATGAATATTTGGCAAGTTTTTTTTTATAAGTATACATATATGCTTTTTTCTCGGGTTGAAAAATACATCTGGTCTCATTATAGGGAACTACAAAACCCAAATCCATCACATACATTCCCACTGAGTGTACTTATGGCATATTTATACAACTTCAAGTAACTTTGAATGTTGAATAATTGATTCTTTTTCTTGGCACACAGCTGCAATGATGAAATACCCGAGCTATGAGCTTCACTAACATGCTTGCAAATTTTGTGTTTTCTTGGCAACCAGCTATCCCCTTCTGCTGATACTAATATTGATGTTGTGCCATAGAGAAATCATTCCTTAAATGCTCTCATTGAAGCCTTGCGTACTTGCAAAGCAAGGGCTTCCGATAACTTTTCTAGGCATATTTGACTGAACTGGGAGGAAGTAGCAATGTATAGCAGGAACTTGTTATGCATATAGAACACCCTTTCAGAGAAAATTTCTACTATACAAAAAGTTATTGTGTATGCTTCTTCAATGCATTGCTCTCAAACTGAGTAGTTAGCTTTATAAGCATTGGTTAAACATCCTTGAAGTCCCCAGGGATTTTATTTGGGTAACAGCTTTTGTAAAGCCCTCCTGCCCCAAACTTGAACATCATTCATATCTTGTTCACCAGTTGCGAAATCAGTCAACACTAGCACCGAAATGAGAAATAATGTGGCACTTATCAGCTCTTACCCTTACCACAGGGTGGATAGCTGGAGTGGAAAGCGCTTAAACTTGTTGCTGCTGTTCTGAGTTTTGGCTCTTTCCACTCCAGCTATGCAACACCAACTAGCCTCTATTGATGCCCTGTTAACCACTGGGTGGAGCGATTCTTGCTCAAAAGCAGAGGTAAAATTTTCTCGTTGAAATTTATCTGTACGAGTGCTTCTTGTGAATTGCTCAAAGTGAGCACGTACAAATTCATTTACTTCTTTGCTGAGTGAAGAGTCCCGAAAAGGCTCTAGCATTTGCTCTTGCAGATACCCAAAGGTGTTTAAGTCAACAAAAGCAACTGTTTTGACAGCCTCCATGTTTTTGTCGGCTCAGCTCAGGCACAACTTGGTGGCGTGCAATTCCTTATGATGTCTGTCATTTTAGGCGGCAATGGACAATCCATGAGGGTCCGTGTTGAAGAACCTCGAGTTCAGAGGGTGCCGGTGGGCTCGACTGTGACCATGCGCTGCACGGGATACTCACAGTCAAAGGCAAGCATTTCTTTTACTTTGTACCTGCACTTGCTGGTTCTGTCATTGTTCACCATGCTGGATTGGGCCACTGCAATTTAGGTTCGGTCAGGGCACATCGGAACGTAAAGAATTGCAGCGGGTTTCATCTTTTAATGCAAAAATAACCCGGGCCATCAAATTCACGTGAGTGACAGACAGGTTTGACTGACAGGCTGCGTTCAACTTTAAATGCTAGCACTCTCTTGGCTTCTGGACAGCGAGTACCTCACACCTTTCGAGTAGACACTGCTGCATCAGAAGCACAGTGCTATGCACGAGGATGGGTCAGCCCTGTGTGCCTTTTTCAGTCGGGACTGTTGCGCTAAACCTTTTTCCAGGCCCCCTTCTCTGTGGTGTGGACCAAGGAATCTGGCAGCTTGCCACTGAGAGCGACTGAGGCCAGTGGAATTTTGACGGTACCAGACGTCCGTGTTGAAGACAATGGAACGTACGTCTGCACTGGCTCGGATGTATCTAGTGTAGCCCAGGACAGGGCAGTTCTGCTGATTGATGGTCAGTATTCTTTTCGCCGCTTTCTAATGAAATAATTTTTACTATTTGTTTTGAGTGTGCTGCCCAATTTAAACATCAAGGTGGCACATTTCGCAAAACGCTGTATGCAGTGGCAGGTTAAGAGTCATGAAGAGATTTAAAAAAAAAAGTGTTTTGTGGGTACTTATAACTGTGAAACCTTGATAAACAAACAATGCATACCCGTTTCCTTGCCCGATATTGGCAAATAGGGAAAAAAATGCAGTTACGGTTTCACCAAGGCTCCCCTCCTCAACTCGTGCAGTAACGGCTTGGTAAGAAGCCGATCACAGTTCTCTTTTGTCTGCATGCACAACATGTCGGCATAGAGCGGGCTCGCAAAGGGTTAAATAAAGCTACAACATTGGCGCAATGATGAGACTCTCCCTGCAACTGAATGGGAGATGTCTGATCTCTGATATGACTGATCAACATGGTCAAACTTTCAGTCAACAGTGCGGGCGAGCGGTGCAGGCAGAAGTAACCACGGCTAAAGTAAACTGGGTATTTGTAAACTGTTTAGGCTGTTTTGCATGAGTCTACTGACTCATGCAAAACTTCTGATTTGACGAGATAAATGACCAAAAGCTTAAAATGCGGATTTACTACACAAAAGCATTTATCGAAGGAACTTCGAGTGGTCAAAACTTAAAACCAACCTGTCACTTCGTCATCAAGCGCAAAAAATAGCTGGCAAGGAGCAGTGACACAGCGCCGAGTCACCGAGTCCCACCATTACGCAGTTCGATTGCTTTTCTGTTTCCTCCAATAAACAATGCTGTTAACGTTGTTTCGTCGATTGGATATGCTCTCCTTTGGCTTACTGCAGAAGTATTCAACAATAAGTTGGCAGTAAAAGCTATTGGTTGATTAGAATTTATTAAAACACACTGGAGTGCTGGGGTACAAATGCGAAGCAGTTTTCTGCCACGCACGTGCTTCTCTCGTCTATAGTGTAGTGGATAAAATGTCAGACTTCAATGCAGGCTGGCCGTAACGTTGGGCTTGCCCAGCGGCTACAATTCCGAATTGCACACGGGGCACCTTTTTTTTTTTGCACTTGAGCGGTGTTGTGCCATTTGATACAAAAAAGGCAAGATGCCGAAGAGAATTCAGCAAAACATGAACTTCAGCAAGGAAACTGGCTACAAACCGTACAAACAGCCAGTAGGTCTGATTTTTGCTATAATGGTTGCCAGACAACTGAAACGGTCGCGACAATAGTCGCGTCGATAGAAAACTGTACATGGCAACAAATAAAGGATGCATTATTTTTAAAATATCAGGTTTGCAGCTGTACAGAAAAATATACACAAAGAGCACAACACTCTCGAGTGTTCTTTCTGTGACGTCACTGCTAGTTGCGCAGCTGCCTGATGATGCGCGCATGGTCGCTTGCGATGCGCCTCAAAAAGAGAATTTCAAAGGTGTCTCCTAAATTCCAAAAGCAATGAATTGTGAAAATATTTGGGATTTATGTTCAAGCAGACAAAATTTAGCAAAGGCAAATGCATTTTCTCTTCACGACCCCTTTAGGATGACCCGTCTTAGGGAGATACATGGTAGCAATATGAGGTGGATGGGTAGGAAGGAAAACTGTATGCACTGTAGGCTTGGTAGGGGGAATTTTCCAAGATTCTTGTGGGAGCACCCCTGGTGGGTATGGCTGTATGGCATTATGACATGGTCTGAAACAGACATGAGAATTCCTCTAACTTCCGAAGTGTCGTCTCGCTGTTCTTTCACAAGAACAGACATCTAATTGGGGTTTTGCACTCTCCCTTTTTTTAAAAATCCAGGAGTTGACAAAAAATCTGCCCCGCGGGCCCGAATTGAGCCCCACTTCCAGGAAGTCAATGTTGGACAACCAGTGGTGTTCCGTTGCTTGGCCGATGGCTCCCCACAGCCCACTGTCCAGTGGTCGTCGGGACGCAACAATGCAATTGTCAATCCAGAGGCCACCTTTATTGACGGAGTTTTCCGAATTCCGGCGGCACGCAAGTCCGATGAAGGAGAGTACTTCTGCACAGCATCAAACTCAATGGGCACTGACAACATCAGGACCGTGCTGTTTGTGAAAGGAGGTAAGGTGGTGGCAGAAATGCAGTCTTTAAACCTTTGCCTCGAACCACTTGTGAAACGTCATTCACTTGTTGCATGTTGTTTTTAAAAAATTCAAATAACTGTTTGACTTTTCTGTGTCTCTCTTTCTCTCTTTTCATTCTTCACTTGTGTGCACCTTTAAGCACCTTTGTGTGCACTTTTAAGTAGTCTGTTTAGGCAGGCTTAATAAACTACATTATATAATGCATATATAGAGCAGTTTCCTCACAAAGATATGGGATCAAGAAAAAAGGAAAACCTTACTGAACCTAAATAAACCCAAAAGAATGGGTTTGGATCCCGCCCTATCGTCTGTGACTTGGCTAGCAGATTTTGGTTTCTTATTATGGCCTTATAGTGTCTGAAAAACTAGTTTCATACTTGGTCCCTTAACTTTTAGGTCACTGAAAAAGTTAATTTTACTGGCAACTTTGAGAGAAAACTGCAAAAACACAAAGCAGGGAGTGGTTAGACACTGTGCTGTGTCTATGCTCTCTAACTTGCATACTTCCCTCCAGAATGTAGCACATGGAATATGCGAGTTGAACTCTGTAGGGCGCATATTTAATCACAAAGATGCAAAAAGACGCTAGAAATGTTTTCTAGACGCTAAAAAAGACGCTAGAAATCTACCATCACTGATGGTAGCTTTCACAGGCACAGAGATGTGCAGGCTAAGGCAGTGACTGCTGGTATGAAGTAACTAGTGAGAATAGTTTAATTCAGTGATCCTTCATGCTGTGTTTGTGTAGGTAAACTCAAACGAAGATGTCGGCTAGCTATACCATATCAGTTTGGGGACTCAAAACGAAGCAAAAATTGAGATTTCTCTGCAACCAAACAGCCAATCCAGCATGCAGGTTTGGTGGCAAGCTGTGAACATGGCAGTCCACAAACTATGGCTCATGGCCCAGGTATAGCTCTGGCACGTAAAACCGGAAAATTACAACTTTGTCATTGGATGCACTAACGAATACAGCTGCTGTGTATATGACCGAAAGTAAACTAAGTTTAGCCTATCTGTCATTTACTTGCGTCTAGTTCCTCACAAATCCTGGCAACCTAAAGACGCCATTGTTCACCTTCTGCTGCGTCCAACCCAAATGGCGATACTTAAACTACCCCGTCACTTGCTACTCTACGACAACATAGCAAACAGGCACGCAGCTTTGTTAGATAAATTAGCATATTTGTACGTAGTTTTATATCAAGCCATTGGTATAATGGTGATAAATTTGTAAAATTTTGAATCTTTGTGGCACTGAAGCTACTCAAGTCTCATATTGTAGCCCTACTTTGTAACAGATTAGTTGCAACAAACGTATCTGCAAGCTTGTGTGGTTTGTCTGGGCTAAGCACGCGTATTTAGATGTGTGGTATAGGGGCTACAAAAAAGACAAAGGTGGTCCAAGCTAGGGCTATCGACCTTTGCTGGCTACCACCGGGTATTAATGAGGACCTCCTTCTAACCTTTCTTTTCTCTTACTAACCTCGACGCAAAAAGAAACAATGGCCTCCATTGTTTCTGAAGATGACTCAGGTGCGGGGGAGGGTCCTCACCTCACCATCCACCCTCCGAGTGCCGAAGTCCGAAGAGGCGAGACGGTGCGCTTTGATTGCCGAGCCTCAGGACGGCCCACTCCCAATGTCACGTGGACCTTCTCGGGCGGCGCTATGCCTGACAACGCAAACCAGGTCAGTATAGCTGCTGCTTTAAGAGGCGGCCTCTCCAAGATGGGCCCGATCTGTGCTGCATTGAAGGGCGCATATAAAAAGGTGTACAACCAGTGCTCAGAATAAGTATTGTACTTGATCTGGACATGTAACGCAGAGAACTGACAACTGGTGGACCATCGGGGTAGCAAAATACAGGACTACAGACGTAGAGGAAAATCATTAACTGGGTGTAGGGATGAAAATCAGAAAATTTGGAGGCAAGAAATGGACTAAGGCACCGCATTGCGAGGCAGGAGCAGTTTGAGGAACATGGAAGAGGCCTCCTTCGTCCTTCAGTGCACACAGGGGTGGTGGTGGCGGTGGTGGTGGTGGTGGTGGTGGTGCTGCTGCTGCTGCTGCTGCTGCTGCTGCTGATGATGATGATGATGATGATGATGATGATGATGACATTGTCCCACACTTGCTTCTGTTTTGAATGGCTTCACCTTTGACCAGGGGCGGTATTCTCGTAACTGTCCCTTTTGAAAACGTCCCTTTTGCGTACCTTTCATCGTGACGTACTTCCGGTTAAGCAGTAATCGTTAACAGTAGGTTTGTTGCGCTTGCGTTACGTCACTTCCGGTTGTTTGCTTTTAGCCAATCAGGGCTCGCCAAAAGGGACACTTTTGAAAGGGACACAAAAGGGACAAAAGTCGAGAATACCGCCCCAGGAGTGAATCCTGTCTTGCACTGCTTATCTAGGCATACGTGCCATGACTACAGCTTTTTGGGTGTGATCATATGCTGCGCAAACCTTTTTTTTTGTTTTTCTTCAAATGTATGGGGCAGAAAAGATATTAATATTTACTATGCTTTAATAAACTAAACTGGTGCAACAAAATTTAAAACAGTGGGCCCAAAAGTATGGTCATTAAAGAAGTCAACCATGCTCGCTTGTGCTCCCTGCCATTCTCTTGTGTGTATTCTTCTTTGCACAGCTGGTATGCAGCTGTCTGTTGCTCTAGTGATGATACGGTGGTTTATGTAGGCTTTCCCTGCTGCAGTGAGCAAGATCCGCGCGTCATTTATTGCCCTGGCTGTGCGTTTTTGCGGAAGTGGAGGCAATACATATTTTTGCACATCAAAGCACCTCTAGTTTTAAATAAATGTGCAGCATTCTACTGACACAAGCCGTACATGTAAGGCCCGGTGGTTTTGTCAGAGCATACAAGATGCAAACTTTCAAAATGTAGTTCACTATAATGTTATTGTGCTTTCCATTTCCTAGGTGGGCGGTGTGCTGAACTTGCTCAACGTTGATGAACAGAACCAAGGCAGCTACCTGTGTGTTGCAAGGAACCGCTATGGCGAAGCACAGGGCCAGGCACCCCTGCAACTAACAACAAGTATGCACTTGGGGCTCTTGTGGGCTGGGTTTGGCTTTAGGCGTCGCTTTACTCATAGAAAGTGCACTTTTCTTAAATATTAGTTCTGTTTTATTATTGTCTGTTATTATATTATTCTGTTTTAAATATTTCCATTCTAAATGTAAAAATTTCAAATATTAGTTGTGGCGTGGTGGGAAAGTCTGCACTACTGTGAAAAAATGAATCCCATTGGGTACTTAACCAGTAGATATACTGTGGCAGATGTCAAGAGATATAAAATTCATTGCCTTTTTGTTTGTTTGTTTGTTTGTTTGTTTGTTTCTTTTGTCTACGAAAAATTTAAACAATACAAATGTCTGTAAGAACTTTCTTCTAGATGAGAATGTAAAGACATTTTAGAATGTTATAACAATACTAATTTTTAGTTGGGATTTTAATACTAGAACATGCAAAACATGCCCATCAAGTCAATCCAAACAGATTCCATAGTATCTACAAAACAACATTGCACATTAAATTGTGCTCCATCCATAGCGACGTTATGAAAACGTACAGGCGGGTACACAATATTCCGGACCACTCGAGGGCATGGCGAAAACCGTCGCTGCGCACTCTGGAGGCACGGCGCGTGCTGTCGAGACCAACCTGGCACGCATGCAGACCCTTGCTTACCCCCCACGCTCGCAGGTTTCCTCGTTTTCAGCAGCCGCAATACGATTGTCCATAAGGTACCGTGGGGCGATGCCTTTGTAGCATACATTTCGCCACTACAATCAGTCTACAGCCAGTTCGGCCAATTTACCGGCTTTTGTAGCGTGAGCTACACTGGCCGAGGTTGAGCAGTTTCGAGTGGCTCCTGGAGAGCCATGCTGCGCAAGCACGGCACGTGTAGGCCTGGTCCACTAGATGATCATGCGAGGGGTGGCCGGGTGTGGAACCGATGGCTCGTGCGTCGCAGCAACACCGGCGTGCGCCTGTGGAACCAGGTTAGCTCTGGGGCAATTGGTGACGCCGGAGCCGCTTGATAAATATACAGGTGTCACATAATGCGTATACCGTCTGTGTGCCATTTAAGCAGCAGTAAGCATGATAATCAAGCTAATAATCATAGATAACCAGGAAAGCTAAGAATACCCACTTTACCTTAGCTCACGCTACGTATATCCTGGCATAGCCAAGCTAAGCCACTGCTAAATTTTTCGTGCATGTTTTCTTCCTGTTCTAACCAATCGTCCCTCAGAAAGGTTTTTGTTTGTTTGTTTGTTTGTTTGTTTGTTTGTTTGTTCAGATACAGATTGGTAAAAAACAGCAAACATCAAAGGGACCATCCAGTTAACGATAGATCGAGCAGAGTGCAGGGCACACATGTGTGAAGGCAGACACGATTGCCTCGTACACAAGGCCACAGATATGTAATTGGAGGGCACGGTATCACACAAAGGCATTGCCCTGTGGCCCCTTACTGACAAATAGAATTCCGAATTGCCGAAACCAAAAAAACTTGCTTGCATGCGAGTAAGCAAGGACGCGCATGTACACTGCGTCAGTCTCGACAAAAGGCGTCATGCCTCCAGAGTGTGCAACGATGGTTTTTGCCACACGCTCACGTGGTCCAGAATATTGTGTCCCCACCTGTACCTGAATATAAGGCAGCAACACTACTTCATGCCTGCACATAGCTGGTCCCTATGAGTTATTAGCAACGCTTTATACAAGTTTGTTGTGTTACTGTGAACGCTGAGACGTCTGGCTGCTTTTTTTAAGTCTGAAGAAGCACAGGCTCTTATTCCTCCTGCCTTCTTTTTATCCGTAATTGTGAGGCATGTATATGAATACCGGTGATATTAAATAGCATTTAGTTGCCATGTGCTGTTTTAGCTAAATTGAGGAAACTTCTTTTTGTTTTGATTAAAACAATACGTGCGCAGGAACTTAGCCTTCTGTAGCTAGGCTTTCGCACCATTGTTGGTGTCCGCTTCCGCAGTCCCATTCGCACACTGTCTTAATACACCTAGACGGTGTTGCAGCACACTTCGACACAGTACTGCGGTGAAGTGGCAGAGCAGTTTGGTCGCTCATTTCACTGCACCAGCTTGCTCCTGTGGCTCAGTGCAGTGCAGCGTCTTAGTGAGTGCGTCCCTTTTCCATCGGCTCTGCTGCAGGGCGGAACATCCCGTCAGTGCACATCGAGCCTGAGAGGCAGACCGTGCGCCAGGGTGAGGATGCCAAGTTGCGTTGCATTGCCACTGGCTCGCCCACTCCCGTGATCAAGTTCGCCAAGGTCGGAAGCAACTTCACTCATAGACACATCGTAAGTGCCCTTTATAATAACTCCGTGCTTTTGGCAGCTTCTTCTCTCCCAGTTGTTCACTTGCACATTGCACGCTAACATTCTTTCTTTTTTTTTTTTTTACTTTTAATTTAGTCTGTTGGAGATGACATAAGAAAATTCGTGCCTTTTTCTTGAGCGAATAAAATTATCACTCGGCCATATAAATGCACCGTGGAGTGGTTTCTGCTTTACTTCTGATTTTTTGCACTCACCTGACTGCTATATTCTGTTACATTGTTAATTAAAAGCTCACCACTGTTAGTCTGGAATGGAATGTGCAAACAAAAGATGTTTAATTTTTAGCCTCTTTAACTGCTGGAGCTTCTTCATTGAAGGTGGTGTAGAGAGCCATAAAATGCATTGGACTTTTGCCAGAGCACAAGCTACATATTGGGGTATTTGGGTTGTGAAACCGGATCTAGCTGAATGCAGCTGAAACTGGTTTTGTGCCTCGAACAGTCTTTTCTTTTTCCTTTTCTCGCTAGTTCTTAAGCACTGCGTCCAATGCCTTCACCCCTTGCAGGTACAAGACGACATTCTGACTATTGAGCAAACAGTTGTTCAAGATCGTGGCCATTACATCTGCTTGGCAGAAAACAGGGAAGGCATAGCCAGGGCCACAGCCGTGCTGGAAGTAGACCGTAAGGACACCCCACGTCGTTTCTTCTTTGCACTGCTCTTCTCTGATTAGATATGTTCCTTCAAATATGATTGTATGCTGCAGTTTGGTTCCTCAATTAGTCGCTTACAAGACGCAGTCGTAACGACTTGCCCAATTACACTTCTACTCTGCAAGTGACCAGACCAATGCAGTGCGTGATGTCGTCAAAAATGAGAGCAACCTTATGAGTACCGTGGGTGACCTTTTCCCCCATCTTCGCCCTCTCGTTTAGGGAGGGAGGTGCCTCTGGTGGAGATCTACCCGAAGAACATCCCACCGCTCCACCACGGAGACAGCGCGTTCCTGCAGTGCAGGCCCACGGCTGGCATTCCCACACCAACGGTTCGGTGGTCGCGAGCTGACGGCAGCCCCCTCACTCCCAGCACTGAGCAGACTGGCCCAGGGATAATTCGGTACGCTTGGAGCTCTGCCTCTCCATCGATTTAAAAAGGAGACTGGGGCCATCAGTGCGCAGTTGTTTGCAGCCGTAGTTTCCACCAAGCCTCCAGCATGGAGGCGTTTGTTCCGAATCGTACGAGCTTTCCGTATTTCCTTGATGAGTCATCTGCATGGGAAATTGTCTGCCCAAAAAAGCATAAATGCAGGCCTGTCAGAACTGCTTCGGACACAGCAGAATAAATTGCCAGGATGACTCAAAACAAATTGTGCACTCGGGTGAACGATTTTCTCACTGGTATTTGTTTTCTTTTTCTCAGCTTCACCAGGTTCTCAAAGGATGAAGAAGGAACATACATTTGTACTGCAGAGAATGCTATGGGTCAGGTTACTGCACAGGCAACTCTGAAAATGCAAGGTACGTACATGCGGGTTGCATGTGTGAAACGAGGTTCACTGTTGCTTGTTCCGTGAGCATGGGATCTGGATAATGTGCCCATGAAAACAACTTTCACAGCGTTCAAGCAAGAGAAAAAGATGTATTTCAAGCTTTTACGGCAATGGCCATATTGGTAATATTTCCCAGCATCTGTGTTGGTGGTAATTATGAAAACAGCTTGGCAATTCTTGTAGCCTGTACCCTCATTGAACAGCTGCTGGAGTTGCCCTAGAACAGGCTACGTGCCATGTGTGGACCATGCACAGGTTCAGAGGGGAGACCAGGTGATGGTGCAAGTTTTTTTGTTAACCACACGAGGGTGGTGAATTAGATACACCATTGGGATTTTGTTGATTTACAAGTCCTATAGTATTTATTCATTGGTTAACCCTGAAGGGTGCTGGATTATGTCGACCCTTGAAATTTTGTTAGTTCAGTTTTATTTTGTTATTCCTGAAACGAAAAATAAATACCAGATTTGGCTGTTGAAGCCAAATCAGGTGACCTTTTGTTTCGTTTGATTATAGTACACTAGACTCTCGATAAACTGAATTTTAAGGCACCGAAAAAATTAGTTCCGTTTACCAGGAGTTTCGTTTACTGAGATAGGTGTGTGAAAATGCAAATTTATGTGCGTACACACTCATTTCATGGAACTCTAAGCACTAGAAGGTGAATGTAGCTTATAGCTTTTCAGAAAGCAAGAAAACTGCAAGAGGTTTAGGCACAGCATTCACAAAGTTGATTTGGCAACAATGAGTCACTGTGCACTACAAAATGCTTCTATTACTTTTGTTTGAGTCCTTGCAACTGCATCCTCAACTTTGCGAGTTCTTACGAGCCATCGAATTTAGAAGGCGGCAACGCGGTAATGAATCGCGAATAGCGCCATGATGGCACGAACGAGGCGGCAGGAGCTGAGCCCTGTAACCTTGGCGTCTTGAATCAAGACTGAACGACTGGAACAAGAACTGCGATGTTGCATTCGTTGCACTAACACGGCTGACCACTAACAAGATGAGGCTTACGAGGCCAATGAGGCTAAAAAAACGTGGAGGAAAAAAAAACGAAACAGCCGCAACCGTAAAAAGCTGATTCTCATGCCAAAGGGTTTCACAAGAAGTTCAATTTCTGGTTCCACTTACACGGTGATGCGGAAATTTTAGTTCCGATTGCTGAGTTTTTTTTTACATTGAATACAAAACTAACCAACTTACAGGTTACTGTTCCGATTAAGCGGC
Source organism: Haemaphysalis longicornis (assembly GCF_048455015.1). Classification (NCBI taxonomy): domain Eukaryota; kingdom Metazoa; phylum Arthropoda; class Arachnida; order Ixodida; family Ixodidae; genus Haemaphysalis; species Haemaphysalis longicornis. Next base: position 17,972,675 of record NW_027526422.1, read on the forward strand.
AATTCCATTTAATCAATTTCCATTTATTGAGATTCTACTGTATATATATATATTTGTTTACAATGATCTGTTTTCATGATTATAACAATTGAGCGACGCACTTCACCAATTCTGTATTTCTGCAGGTAGAAGGCACTATACCATTTGCATTGGGCAAAAAATGCTTACGTGTTAAAACTTAATTGAGAGTCACCTGCGGTGCGATCTCTCCCGTAACGAGCCGTAACGAGCCCCATTGGCACTCTGCAGGGACGCCGTTTGTGCGCATCCTTCAGCAGAACCCGTACACGGTGCGGGTGGGTGACCAGATCCGACTGGACTGCATTGCCGAAGGCGACCCGAGGCCCGTCGTGACCTGGGAGCGGCTCGACCAGCCCATCACCACCTACTCGGACCGGGAAGAACGGCTCGGGGGCACCACCACGCTGTACATCCGTCGCGTGGCACCTTCTGACAGCGGCATCTACGTCTGCAAGGCCACCAACCAGGGGGGGTCGTCTGAAGAGCGCATCCAAGTCGCAGGTGGGCAACCTCCCCCAGGAGGGCAGCACTTATCCAGGGGCCGACAGAGAATTTGAACGTGCCCATTCGTTCCTAATGCACCTAATTTCCCCACCAAGGGTCTGGTTGAGTCCCGAGGCGCATTGCAAGAGTTTGAAGCTGGTTTAAAGAAAAGATGGCGGTTAGCTGTGTACTGGGATGCCATACATGCTAAGGCATTCCAGCACTCTCTGTCATTGGTTTCACTCTAGATTGTGGCCGCTGCTTTTTGACGTGTAGGCGTAATGCAGAAAAGCATAGGTATGGACCTTCTCCTGCATATCCAACAGTCATAGATGTTGTTTCCTGAGCCTGTTTATTATGATGGAATGCACAGCTGACTTTTTGAAGTTTGGCTTTACAGTTGAAATTATGGGTTGACATGAACTATGGAGAATAATAGCTGCCGGCCTCGATGCACGCCGGCAAGTGGAACTGAGCAATGCTATTTTAGATGGTGCATAGATTGAAAAAGGGTACCATGTTCATGCAAACACAGTTGTCAAATTCACCTCAACATTTGGTAATCGGTATGTTTTTTAGTTATGCCACTTTCTTAGCAGAAACCTTTTTTTTTTTTGCTTTCTGTGAGGCTGCCAGGCAAGATAAATTTGTGCGCCTTTCTTTGACTTAATTACTACAGTTTAATGTCTGATATCTAGCACCCTCATTTAGAATATATAGTGTTTAAACATCTCAGCTACATTTAAAGGACTATAAACGCAAAAATTTCAGCACAGTTCTGGGGCCATCGAAGAACATGAATTAGGGATAGCTAAATGAGCCTTAAAAAAAAAGTAACAGAAAATGAGTACCTTTAGTTTTTTCCAAATGTTCCAGGTCTGTTTGTAAGTGCAAGCCATAAACGCACTTGCTTACTCTTTTCAGTTGAAGGCAACCAACATCAGTACCCTGTCCCAAAGCTGGTCGCAGATGACAAATTTGTGACTTCCTCGGTTGGAAAGAGGGCAGAACTCCGATGCCACATTGAAGGTTTGTATGGGCAGCAATGCCGTTGCTAGCTTTCTTGATTGGTTGGTGCCCGAGACGATGCAGTGCCATTGTTAAAGCTAAGGGGCATAACATTGTGTAAATTTGTATACCGCACAGCATGAAATGAGCACAGCTGTTCATAAATCAACCTCTCTGGATGACTTATGGGCAATGCCTGGGTAGGATTTGTGTTCATCTATGGAATAATTGCCCTACTTTTTTCCCTGCCTTCTTTAGTGGAATAAGAAATTTGTGTGGACCTCTCCTGCTTGTCAAGCTGTTTGAATATATTATATAGCGTAAATGCTTTCTACCTTCATACTGTCATACTTTGTGCTTCCTTGACATTCACTTGAATCCTGTCATATCCTGTCATTCACAATGCTGTGCCAATTATAGAACAGAGCTGTAGGCAGGGGCGCTTGTTGTTGCTGTGCAGCCCCTCGCTCCGCTCATTACTCGTAACATTACAACGGGGGTTGTAACAAATTGCACGAGATGACGATGCAGTTCTAACAAGCTGCCACGTTCCCTCCCCGCTTGCTACCCTTCCAGGAACATCCCGGCCAATTCAGATTGTCTGGTCCAAGGTGCAGCCGGACGGCAACCTGGCAGAACTATCGTCCGACAATGGCATCCTGCACTTTGAGAGTGTGCAGGCAAGCGATGCAGGTGTGTACGCCTGCCAGGGAAAAGAAGATGGAGCAGCCATACTGGACACCCGGGTTACGCTGGCCCTAGTCGGTGAGTGCATAGCTAGTCTCACTCGATGTGTATTCCCGTTGCTAATTTATTATTGTACTATGCGCTGTCTGCAAATCGCAAAAAAATTGAGCACATTTTCTAAGCAGTGCATTGAGCAATTACTCGGATTACACCGCAGAGTTCTGTTACGCTACAAATTACTTGCTGACCTTTCTTGGCCAGCTTCTTAAATGGCATGTGTTGTGCCACCTTGTGGACCTGTGCTGTCCTAACAACACACTGTGCTGTTTATACATGTCACTTTGTTTGGTAGTGGTTTGTCTTTGTGTATTCCCTGTTGCTTCATCTGCTTATCACGGGCCAGTTGCTGAGATACTAACAGAGATTTGTGTTCCTGTTACTGCTGTCATTCAGGAGTATGGTCAAAAGGCAAGTGAGTTTACCAACCTTATAAAAAAATAATTATAGCTGAAAGTTGTCCTCTGTTTTCTTTTTAATTCTTGCATGAATCGATGTATTATGTACAGGACCTTGTGCTTTTCGTGCATTTTTTACCTCGATCAGTCAAGTTACTGCGTTGGATAACCTATCTGCGTGGTGGCTAAAGGCAGTGCACTAGTGAGCATGAAGCTGTGGGGTTCTATTTTTAACCGTGGCAGCACTTTCTTGATTGAGCAAAAAAGAAACTAAGTGCTATGTGTCGAGATTTCAGCACATATAAAGATCCCCAGGTGGTCTGAGTCTCATACCCATACCCATACTCATACACATCATACCCCAATTGGGGCTTGAATGCATAGAACTCCAATATACATTTGAATTTGAATTCTTGTTGGAGAGCCTTTCTATTTTCGGACTATGTGTTCTGACTTGCATGTACCCATGGGATATGGCCTGCTCACTTAATCTCAGATATGTTTCATATAACATGCTCGTTCTCACCCAGAAATGTAATATATTTTATTAGCTTGTGTTTTAAAATCGCTTTGAGAGAATCAGTAGTAGTTTCATTTTTAAGATTTGTTGCAGTACGGTAGATTAGCTCGCTTTTTCATTCTCATTTAAAACTTGTCATCTGACCAAAAACAGATCATTGAGGCTGGTTAAACAATGTTGCATAGTTCCATATTCTTTACCCGAGGACTGAGGTGCATAAAAGCTAAATATAATGCAGATTTGCTATGCTATTTTTTTTAGTCTAGTTGTAAGCTTTACAGTTGCTGAACTTCCCATCACTTTCTTCTGTTTTTTCTTATGAAGAAAATTTGCAGAGGCACCCAATACTCAGTTATCAGCTATAGTAGCACCTCTGGCACAAGCTCTGATTGACCCTTTCATATAAACTGTTTTCAATAGTTGTGCATGCTCAAAGCATGTTGTTTTTGAAATTCCAGCTCACTATGCCACCCTGCGACCAACCTAGCGTGCAGCACAGCACAGACGTCTACCGTCTTTTTTTTTAATAAGGAAGCCTTCCAGTTTCACTCCGTGACCTTTGCCCTCCCCCGCTGCTTGCAAACAGCGCCCCCTCGGATCCAGCTGAACCCAACCCAGCAGACCGTGCGGCCGGGCCACCATGTGTACATCCAGTGCTCGGCCGTTGGCGAGCCACCCATCACGTACCACTGGTCGAGGCATGGCGGGCAGCTGCCGCCCAGCACGGTGCAGAGGGATGGAGTGCTTGAGTTCCGCGGAATCTCTGTCACGGATGCTGGCCGCTACATCTGCACGGCCGCTAATGCGGCAGGAAAGGCGGAAGGCATCGCCGACGTCCGGGTCACAGGTATGTGGTGTTGGACTGGCTTGCCTGGTATGTTGCCGTAGCGAGACTCCAAAGGCGAGCAATAGCATGCTTCTCCCGACTTGCCCTAATGTTTAGATACCCGCCGCGGTGGCTCAGTGGCTAAGGCATTGTGCTGCTGAGCCGAATGACGCGGGTTCGATTCCCGGCTGTGGCAGCTGCTTTTCTGATGGAGGTGAAAGGCACCTCGGTGTCAAGATTTTGCCACACATTGAAGATAAAAAGGCAGTCAAAAGTAATTCGGACCCCTCCAGTCAGGCAGTCGATCAATTATTGTTTTGAGCGAAAGAAATGTTGGCAAAGTTGTGCACCAGGCCTCAATGAACAGCTCATTAGCTGAAGTTTGGCATAAAGTTGTTGTTCTGCCTGTCAGTACAAAGCTCTGAGCTTGGACAAGGCAGCTGCACCTCAGTGAAGAGAACTAAAGGTAACTTTACTGTTGTGTTTCCAATTCAATACACATTAAAGGACCGCATGGGAGCTAAGAGGTTTCCAAGTACTACTAGCTCTAAATTACACGGTTTCTGAAACTGCATGCACCACTGTAAACAAATAATTGTGCAGAGGGAATGAGGGCTCTATTGGAAAGAGCCTTGAGCATCGCAAAATATACCAGATGTGTGAAGTCAAATATCTGTGTAACTGACACGATGTAATGCCTGGATGTAGCAATTTGAAATAACAAAAATAAAAGCATCAAATTTAATTACGCCAGTGCAAGTTCACCAAAATCCTTCCCATTTGACAAACTACAGTTTGTTCTATTCAGCATTGTATATTGTTTTTTTCTGTTAACCTGCACAGTCTGTATTAAGTTTTATCGTTGTCCTGGCGCATTCTTTCTTCCTGCTAAAACCCTCAAAAACTTGTAACACGGGCTGCTCAATGCACAAAATAGTGAAAACGTGGGTGCAAAAACAATTCCTCGAGCATGTTTTGTGTTGCCGCAGTTTTGGTATTGTGTTGCTTTTATAGCATTAATCTTTGACATGCTATCACTACACGGCAGCTGGATAGTGGTGCAGGCAGCCCTGACCACTTGATGGTTTGCTCTTCATTCTTCATCTTAGCTTGTATTAGTGTTTTTGCCAGAAGCTTCACCCTACTGGCTTGACTGCACAGGCGGTTCACTGTTTTTCAGAGAGCCGACAGTTTTATAATGTACCTGATTTTGTCATGATGCAACCAGCTATTGCAGGCAGCAGGGGCGTAGCCAGGGTGGTGGTTTCGGTGTCGGAACACCCCCAGCAATTTCCTGAGCGCTGCATCCCCCTTCTTTCAACCTCGTTGCGCCCATGCTACTGTATTTACAAATCACATCGAGTTACTGAATTATAAACGCAGTGTGTAGAGTTGCATCCGACGGAACCCAAAATTGAAAACTAGAGTTATGTCCGATGGAATCCAGAATTAAAAACTAGTTACGTCCGACGGAACTTTAGGCCAGTTTCTATCACTACGTCCGATGGAACCCAGGGTTGAAAACTAGAGTTACGTCCGAGGGAACTTTAGGCCGATGTTTTGAGCTACGTCCGGCGTAACATAAAGCACACAAAAAATTTTACAGCTAACGGCACTAAATATGTTGATGCTCTATATGTGTAATCTACACGCAACATTATTGAAATGGTCACTTGTACGATACATGACGTTAAATTCAAAAACACAAAGGTTGCTGCTTTTCGGCCAAACTGGTTCGTAATGAGTAAATCACAGGTGACATGTTCTACAGCGCCAGTTCGCCGTCGGTCGAGTGGACAGGAGCGTGATATAAGCACCCACACTACTGCAGCAATGTCGGTTCGAATCTCACCTGGGTTGATAAAGTTTTTTTTTTTTTTTTTTTTTTTTAAGATTAAGATTTTTCTGTACTTGTCGACGTACACTGCTTTCCATATCCAACACATGCAAGCAAAGGAGATGACGGGAATTATCAAAATAGAACCTCCTGCCGTGGGCAGAGTGCCAGTTTGTAGCGTCTGCAGTTTGTGCCGAGAACGAATTTACATGGGTCATGACTCTAACAAATGTAATTAATAGGTATGGGCGTCGGTTAAATATTTTAACGCAATTAATCAGCTGGCTTTATGCATATTGGTGCCGCTAGCTGTAAAATTTTTTGTGTGCTTTACGTTACGCTAGTTTTCAATCCTGGGTTCCATCAGACGTAACCCTAGTTTTAAATTCTGGGTTCCGTCAGACGTACTGGCTTAAAGTTCCGTCGGACATCACTAGTTTTAAATTCTGGATTTCGTCGGACATTACTCTAGACAGTGCGAATTATAAAAATGAAAATAAGAAGAATGTCGGTTTAATAAAGCAGAAAAAATGCGTAATGTATTGTTTGGGAGCACAATCTATTTCCTTTTATTTTTTACAGGTGGCGTATAACACCTCCCAAAAAATATTGCTGGCTACACCACTGGTCCCCTTGTTGTATACGTACCCCCATTCGTGGCATACGGTCTCACCAGACAGTTCCTCAGTGCTTGAGTGTTTGAATGCTAAAGTAGGTTGTTTGTTTGTGTGTTGTTGCTCTTTTAAGCCAGCAGTGGGTACTTGTTGAGAAAAGAACCTGGAAAACAGGAGCAGAGGCCATATTTTAAACTAAACAAAGTAACCAAATTAGGTCTGAAGCAAAATAGTATATGATAATAATTTGCGTTCCAGAGGGTGGTGACATTGGATCCCTTCGCAAGGAAGAGACTGCATTTGTGGGCTCCAACATTGAGCTGCGCTGTCCTCTGACGGGCTCCCCAGAGAGGATTCAGTGGACCAAAGACGCCCATGCCCTGCCACCTAATGCAAGACAAGTGAACCAAGAGCTTTGGTAACGTCATCTTGTTAACTGACTCTTATCACTCTTTCTTTTTCACCTCTTTACAGCTGTTGGTGAGAGAAAAAGAAGCCCACAACTGGGATTGGTTGGCATTATACTTTGTTGAGGGAATCAATTTAGCATGATTACGTTATCGAGGACCAAAAAAACAGCATTGTCACTCTTTTCTTTGAAAACTTGTACAAGCTTGTCAATACAAGACCACCTGCAGCATCTCTTATACCATTTAGTGTGTGAACTGCTCGCCCTAAGTCTAGGAAAATGCTTTGAGCTTAAAAACACTCCTTCTTCACCCGTTCTTGTTTCCATGGGGGTTTTATGTGGAGCTTTATTGAATGATTTCCGTGCCTCGGTACATCGGTAAAGTGATGCAATTCACTATTTTGTTACAGCTTTCCAAGATGGCAGCAGCACGCTGCAACAGCGGTTATTGGTGAATGAGTGTTTGAATGCCGCAGGCTGTTGTGTGGCAGCTACGTCATTAGAAAAGGCAATAGCGTCAACAGGAAAAGCTCAAGGAGCTGGCCAGGCCTGATCATCAAAAAAGACAAAAATCGCTCTGGGAAACCAGCTGTTCACACACCGTGAAACGTACTCGAACAGCTTGTCTGTAAAACGTTTCGCGGGGACTCTCTGTCCACTGCTGTGGCAGGCATGTGGTTGACGACTCGGTGGAATTCTTGCTAAATGTCCCGTTGGGAGCTGAGTGCAAGGTGTTGCAGTCCATGTCAAGGTTGTGAGGGTCTCTGGCGGAAGTCTTTTGCGGGTGTTTTTTTTCTGGTGAAAGGTCAATTGCAAAATAAGTACTTTGTGCGCACATAAGGCTGCCTAATGTGGATGTGCGTGGTAAGAAGGCCGTTGGGATACAGTGGTAGCAAAGTGTGAATCTATGCTCAAGTATGCAGCAAAAGGCCAAGTCAAGGAACCCGGACTGTTAGAAAAATGACAGTGCAGGTTGTTCTGTAAAATTTGTGTTTGTCACAAGGACTCAATGTGCAGCATATTTCGCAACATCTTGTAATATCCCGCAGACGGAAAGGTCGTGCTGCTCTTGTAAAATCTAAAATGTGAAAAAAAAAAGAATTCCTACTAAATAGCATACCTGCCAGGTTTCCTGATATTTCTGGGAGACTTCCGAATTTTGGTGGTTTTGTACGATTGTACGAACGAATCAAAAATCTCCCGAATACGCTTCATTGTTTGGCTAAACCTTCATCCCAGTCTGTCCACATTGCGCCCGAGCTACAATTCAATCGTGCACCCCTTGACATCGTTATCAGTAGAGAGCTTAAAAAGGCATAGTGGGCCGTGCGCGCAAGTTGGACTGGTCAGTACCACAAAAAAAATGAATGCAAGTTCAGCATAGTAAAAAAAAATTGCGCCCAGATCAGAGTATCCATGTGTGACACAACCGTCACTCGCGATCTTTTGGGGAAGTGTCGTAGGAGCGAACATATTTACGCTTGACAGTATTCCCAGGACTTCCTGAAAAAGGCGGCGTCAGTCACGTCGAAGATTTATCAACTGACAAGTGGTGTAGCTTTTTAGTAGTTTGGACAATACAGTTCAGTTCCTGCTATGTTCTAACTAAATTAATAATGCATGTAAAAATTTTCTAGCCCTCCCTGTGCCCTCCAGTCAGATCTCCCTAATGCCATCCCGGCAAATCTGGCAGGTATGAAATAGCTTGCTCATTCATGCTCAAACTTTGAGCGAAAATGGTGTTACGTCCTGCCTTTTTTCGTATCAATATATAGTTAGCGTAGCATTTGCCTAATTCACCATAAGCTTCCTCTTTATACCAGGGATCCTGCAAACAAGAACTTGCATCCTGATAGTGCATTTGTTATGTGCACAAGGAACTAGGAACTATAGTCAGTAAGCTTAGCATTGGTAGAAAAGAAAAATAAACAGTACTTAGCACTACCACTGGCTGAAGTTTTTGTAGAAATGAGCCAGCAATTTAGACATTAAATTTTCAGGAAACACGGTGTTGAAAGTATAAAATTTCCAAACCTGCTAAGGAGTTGCTTGTTGGCGATGGGGTGCCATGCGCAGCTTAACAGAGGGTGTGTACTTGCAGGATCAAGGACGTTCAACAGAGCAACGAAGGGCGGTACATCTGCAACGCCATGACAGGAGACAGGGTGACTTCCAGGGACTTTGTCCTTCTTCACGTAAGAGGTACAGTGCTTCTGTTCACTCAAGCTGGGGTGTAGTTGCATTCCCAGAAGGGCACTGAAGCTTTAACAACGAAAGTAAATCTTGCTTTGGCACAAGCTTACTGTGTCTTGTGGTCTCCACACTTTTTTTCTTTTTTTTTTTATTTAATAAAATCTGGGTGGGCAATGGGACTGGCACTGGGGCCAGGTGCCCATAGTCTTCCACAGTTAAAGTGGACAAAGCTAAATTTCATATCTCGGTTTGTAATGCTCCCAAAGTTTCATCTTATTGAAAAAAAAAAAAGAAAGAAAAAAACCAAAGTCTGGTTGAAGATGCTCAACACTAAGTTTGTTCCAAAGCCATACGAGTCTGAATGATACTCGCACTATCTTAAATAGCAAGTGTGACAAAATTGTGCATGGACATTGCGTCTGAAACTGGGCCTATTGGGAATCTACTAAATACAGCACTGTCATACGCATATCTTAGGGACTTCACGCTGCTGTACAAAGAGGTGCAAACCCAAGAGAAAATGGTAGCTGGTCCCAGCTGGTTCATGGTTAAATTCCCAATTAGGCCGCGCTGGGAATATAACCATAAACCAGCTGAGACCAGCTGTACCATTTTCTCTTGGGTTTGCCATTAAGCTTCTCATTTTAGCGTAAAGCCATTGGCCATTCAGGCATAATAAATCGACTTAGAACGTGCGTCTGTGGCTAGAAGCAGTATCTCCAGGATTGTGCAGCGTGGGCACGCAGAGATGCACGTGTGCTGACCTCCTGGCCCATGTCTATTCCTCCCCTGCATGCCAGATGTTCCGAGCGTGTCGGTCAGAATCCGAGCCAACAAGGAGGTTGTCCACATGGGCGACAGCCTGGACCTCCACTGTGTTGTGACCGGAGACGGCGCCGCTTCCGTCAAGTGGACCAAGTTGCCCGATGACGACCGCTTCTCGGAGAACGTGCGCGTGCGCGGTGCAGTGCTCCAAGTCAACGGCGTTCGCGCAGAGAACGGCGGCGTCTACCGCTGCTCCATTGACAGCCCCGCGGGCACGCTCAATGACGACTACGTCCTTGCCATAGAAGGTACGCGGCGGTGGCCTTACCATCGAGGGTAGACCATTCTTTTGAATCTTTTTGTTTCTTTGCTCTGTCTCCCAGTTCTCAAATGAAACCCTGAGCAGCTTATGAGAAGGTTCGAAATAATGGCTCTTTGGCTAACTTCGTTATAGCTATGACGTGAAGTGGTCAAGTGTTTTGGTGTCTAGTATTTGTCCCTAAATTTTTCAGATATCTAGGCCTTCATCTCTTTACCCACTGGAAGTTTGTGTGTGGCCACCATTTCACTTCCTGCAGGCACATGACAGTGCCCTCCTTGCAATGCAGATATGATTCCGAAAGACAAGCTTGCAAAAAAAAAAAAAACTGCGATAGAAATTTCACCACAGAAATATTTAGTGCAGCTTTCTGGTTAGAAAATACTAGTATGAGGCACCTAAAGTAGAAAAAGTGCTAAGCACCAGTCTACAAAGTGTTGGGATTGTAGCATGAAGCACAGTCCAAAATTTCATTCAAAATTTCATGGCAGCTGCAGCATGTGCTATTTGCACAATCTGGCATTTTTCCAGCAATAAGCAGCTTTTTGCAGTTTGTTCCAAAGCTGAGAAGAGTGAAATTGAACCACTCAGTTGTCAGACAGGCACTTTAGGCGTCTGTGGGTGGCAGATGTAAGGAAGCCGCTCGCAAGCAACAGAAGCTGCTGTGCTGTGCATATTTTATAGACACTGGCGGTATCGCAGTACCAAAAAAAAAAAAAAAAAAACCTTCATGCACATGCCGGTAAGGAAACAAGTATTTTTTCCACTGAGCATTTGGATTGCAGCAAAATTGAGTCCAGCCACTGGAGTTCTTGAGTGCATATTTCTTCTAGAGACAGAACAACATTGGTTGCATCCTTAAATCTGCAGGGTTATGGTGCCACTTCTGTGTCATTTGTAATTACTTAGGTCTCTGTTTTGACTGATCTCTGCTAGACAAAATCTAAAAACTGTCCCTTTGCTTTGTATGTGTTCTGGATGTCTACTCTAATATGCACTTCACTTAAAAACAGTTTAGCTGCCTAAGAGCTTAACTGCCTAAGCAAGTAGTGAACACTATTCTCCAAACAGTATTGCAGGAGCTGTGTAAACTCACTATAAAACTGATAAACATATCTACAGCTATACTTTGTTGAGTTTTAAGCTGCTGTTTTCTTTTTATTTTTTTATTTTTCCCCGAAATTTCAATCTGCTCGTGAATTGAGTCCTTTTCCCTATACGAACATTCAGCAGTTTAGAGCAGTTGAGAAGCCATAGTCGCAGTGCAATCAACAGAGCAAAAGCAAAAATTACTTTCTGTCATGCAAAGAAAAAATGTGACGGATAGCACAGCTTGTGCAATATAGTAGGTTGCGAATGTCTTAAGAGTGCCTTGTGTGAATGAATTAGTATGTATGTAAGGTTATCACAATCAAATTTAAAAGACCTGTCTAAGCTTCATGATAGTCTTAATGAATGTTTCGAATGCTGTCTGTAACATTTGTATTCAGAAATTTTTTGTCAGATTGTGTGGTTCTGTCGGCAAACCCAGGCTTGCATGAACATTTTCTTTCACTTAACACTGCCACAAAAACTTTCAATGTGGAGTAATATGAGACGACCATTACTCTTGTTTTATGCAAAAGTTTTAATTTTTGTTGTAGCTAATGTTGATGTAAAGTGCCGTCATAATGTTTAACAAGTGCCTGCCAAAGATTTTAAAGGTGTACAAGGTTACCAGAAGTAGTGTGTTCATATTTGTGTTTGTTTTTTTGTAGACATAGATAGCTTGAGATTATTGATTTGTATAGAATCATGCTATAGCAGCTCTTCCAAAGGTGGGGAGATTTTCTTGATGCTTTCGGAAAATGATGTACATAAGCAAGGAAAAGTCATCCTGTGTTGCTTGTGTGTGTCAATTGTTGAGCGTGTGTTTATGCTTTATTTATCTATATATCATTGACTTTCTTTCTGTGCCATTAAAAACTAAAATGTTGTCCTTGTTTCTAACCCATTCTAACCCTTGTCTCTCGTTTCTGTATGCTTTTGTGGAGTTTTTATGGCTGCTGTAAAAACACATATTTTTGCTCTGAGTTTTGTCTTTTATTTGTGTTTCACAACACTAACACAGTGTTCTGTAACATTGGGTTGTGGCTAATCTGCATGCATTATGTCTAATCTACATTGCATGTTTTACTAATTCCATGCTGGGCTCAATAACATAACCGGGAGTAACCTGATGGCCAAAGTGCTTTGCAAACAACACAAGTAGCATAGTCAGTCCTTTCATTTCAAGAAATGAGTCCCAACACTTTCAGAGGTGCTGCCCTGTCCAAGGTAATTTTTAAAAACTTTGTGAAATGGCAAAGTTGCTTAGTTATAAAAACTATTTGGATCAACATTTAGGGACATAACCCATTTTCACCCAAAAAACATTGTTGTAAAGATTACGGAGCAAAGAAAATGTGGAGATTTTAACTGGTTTAGGAGGTGAATGGTTCGGGCCAAATATAACACCTTTGTATATGAGGCTTCAAAGCAGGTTAAGAATTTCCAGGAGGTCTAAATTAGTTAATTTTCCTCCACTACTGGAATGTGAGACCACTATCTGAAGTTTGAGTGAGTGAGTTTAGACATACAAGTCTGACATTACAGGGCAGCATTAAGGTGGTGAACCATGTAGTCAGTGGAGTGGCTACAAACCGCATGATTATCAGGGATTAAAAATTTCTTGGTCCTGAATCTGGATATACCAAGCTGCTTAAGCTTGCGAATTATTGCTTGCGTTCTTACGAGAACTGTTTTCCAGCCAAGGTTGCACAAGTACACCCAGAGATGTAGTTTTGCTTATAATTTGCGCAGAACTGCTTTTATCTTACCACAGGGGTTCACTTAAGGACATCATTTACATCAATACCTTGTTTGAGTGAGGTCTTTAATAAACAAAACATGCATCAAGTGCTTATCTTAAATTTGTTGTTTCCGCTAGGTACACACTTAGTGCCAAGGTACAGAATCATAGCAAGTTCCTCTTAAGCATGTTGAGAAAAGAACAAAATTTTAACTTCTACTCTTGTAAGCTTCAATTCGTTTCACGGTAGCAAAATGTTACTTTCTTGTTACATTTCTTTCAACAAAAGTCGCTTTAATAACCAAATCAGCAGCACTTCAGCTAGCTTACCAGCGGTGTTCCTTAGTGCTTGCTTCAGCAGCAGCTCACACGGTGGGATTGCCTTTGGTGGGAGTCACTAACACGAGTCTGTTTCGCTCTCAACTCACCCGACTGATCTTGGCGAATGGCAACTCGTAAGTAACGTGAACCGTCCTTCTCTCTGTGTCCGTGGTGCGTCCCTGGAACTGCCCGCAGCACCCTCCTCTTCGTACTGTCCTGCACCATCCCTGCACTGGGTGTGACTCACAGACTTGGTGACACTAACTGTCGTCCTCCTCTGCACAGTGGAACACTCCCCTCCCCTTGCGTCCGAATTCTAGTGGACGTCGTACCCAGCCCGCATGGCCTTGTAGGGCACAGTCCTATCTCGGAAGTAGTGATTGCAATGTAACGGTCAGTTGAGTGTAGTTACCCATTGTTGCAGCCAATGTAAACTGTATACATAATATAGGGCAATATGTAATACACATATAGTATATTATGTTACAAAATTTTATTATTATAATGAATGTAATGATATGTATTATAAATATAAGATATGCATAATAGATAACATAATATAATGTATACAGTTACACTTTGAAATAGTCTATTCTGATTCGTGAATACCGCTGACATTTTTTCAACACAAGTCTAGGTACATAGCCAATATGCGAGAATGAGATGGGAAGGAACATGCCATAGTGTGCTCAACACATATTATAAAGCCGAAATTATTTTTCTAGCTATAGTGAGTAGTATTTTAATTTCAAGCAGTTGCCATTTTTTGTTTTTAAATATACAAGGGCTAGCAAAGCATTTGCTGAATGTGAAATATATGGAAATTTTTCTGTATAAATTGTTATATTTATAGTTGTAATAGAGTAGTGAAACTAGTCTTTGCTTGACATTATTAATGTTATGACACACAAAATTTTAGCTGTCAGTTTGATAATTTTACCCTTATTACACCTTTAAAAAATGGCCGTAGTGAATTTCAAAGCTTTCAATTTTTCCTGTAGGATTCTAGTTCTAGTATAGCTAGTATAACTAGTAAATTTCTATACTATATACTAGTAAATTATAGTATATACTAGTAAATTTCTAGTATAACATTTTTACATTTTTAAGCTTGCATAACATTTTACATCAAACTTGTACTAACAGTTTGCTTGGAGGAGCATGTACTGCTAATCAGCATTACATTAATTTGGAAGTGGGGTTTATTAATCCGGGAATAACGTTCTAATGTGAAGGATATAAGCTAAGAGCAATATTATACAGATAGACAGTGGAGTTAAATCTACGCTCACATATCTTTGGGTAGTTGAGCCTCAACTTATGTCTTTAATGCATTTAAATTGCACCAGTCGTATTGTGTAAGCATTTACAAAGTTAGAGGTGCTAGACTTTGCTGAAAACATAGCCATTTTAATGCACAGAAAAAGCACTCGCCGCAAAATTACTTCTTTTATGGCAGTATGTTTGACTGCCCCCAAAATGGCTTGATCACGTTCTGTTTAATGCTATGTTCAAATATCTGGCAGTCGCATCATTTGCAGCTGATTTCGGTGAAAATGCCAGGTGAAAATTATATTCTGAATTTTCGTTTCTCGAGATTTTTTTTTCTTCATACTGCGTCATAATTATGATGCCAATGCAGCTGCTGTCTAGTCGTTAGTGAGCTGAATTTGCACGTTTCAAAGTTGAATCTGTGCCACAAACACAGCCTTGAAATGTAAGGGTCCCTGGCCGTTTTTGGTAAGCTCTCGAGCACCATTTTGAAGTCCAGTATCACACACATGAATCGGAGATGTGCATACATCAGATTTTTTACGGCAAATCAGATGGAAATAACGGAACACTGTCACATGCAAATGCTTTCAAATTAATGTTATTTAAGTGCCGATACTTAACTAGTAAATTGGTTTCTTGGGACACATAGCTAATGATAAAAGTGATAGGATTTTACAAGCAGGGCAAGCATGTACTTAATTAATAGACGAAATGACAAGGTTCTGCACCCCGTGAAGCTACATGACAACGCGGTGCTAGAAACCTTCCACAGGGCTTTGGTAAAAATGGAGCGGCGTCTTTTAGTGCGGAAGACAGTGGTGTCCATCTTGCTTCTCCATAGCATGACAAGAGTGATTGGAGGCATTGGCAGTAGAAAGAACTGGATCATGATCCTGCTTTTCACACAAGGCAGAGATTTGCATGTAATGCAGGCACAGGTGAAGTTGTCAAAGGGAAGCTTTACAATAGTCTGAAACAAGTGAACGCTACACATGCAATAAACTGAATGAATGTTGTCGTGAATAGTTGCTAGTTCTGCTACAAGTAAAAGAAAAGATGCTGTGTAACAGATCACAGTTCCTGTCTGCGCTGAGGGAAGGCATTCGACGCACTGGTGGCTGAGTGCTGCTATGGAAGCGTTGCCAGCATTAGGCAGCAACTTCTCACATACCGTACTTGCACATATTGTACTTGCAGAGGGTATTCTTCTCATTCTTCAGCTTTTTACTGCACCAAATGCCACCTAGGATTAAGGAGGATGTCCGTGTCGCACCTTTCACTAAAAATTCCGGGCAAACCTGTGCCTGAAATGTTTGGGGCTTCCTCGATGGCCAGCTTTCAATTACCAGTAAATATTTAGCAGCTAGCTTAATTCTGGCTAAACTTTCTGAATTGATATGTCTTTTAGGTGCCTGCAAAATAAATTACTTTCAATTTCCCCCTAGGCCCAAGTACTTTATTACTTGTTCCACATAAGTAGGGACCAAAATTTAATACTACCATAAACGTTAAATTTTTCAGAGGCAAAGTAAACAATTATTGAATTTCTATGAACCATCTTGCCCTAATTTATATTTTTAATAATTAAAAGATACCTAATAAAAATAAGTAAAATGAATCACTTGAATAAATTATTTCACATTGTATGAACCTGCCATAAAAATTTTGGATTGCAATGTGGTGGCGCATTCAAAAATATTCTGAATACTGAAGCTCCTATGAGAGTATGTGACGTTTATATAAATGTAAAAAAAAATATAGGTGTTCGAAATCAGCTGTGTGTGCTGGCACAGCGAATGGCTAGCGCAAGGGCATGATGAACCGCTCAACTGTTTGAATGATGCGCTCTGCCAGCTGGCTGTTTCTAATGTATATAGTTTATTGAAGGTGTAAGAATATCAAATTTGGGACGGCGAATCTAATAATAGTAAACACTTACCCGGATCAAATGTTCTTGAATACAAATAGTAAACACTAATCGTATTAGGCTGCAAATCGAATAGAAGATTTTCAAATACAAATGCCTTTGTTTTAGTGCGTACGGAGCTTTTAAAACATACTTACAAAAAAAGATGTTTTGGAAGTCAGGACATAGCCCATCTGAATGTTCATGCACTAGTGCTTGATAAGAACATGGTACAAAAATTTTTGGATAAGATTAAGACAAGATGACGAAGCAGTTGAACAAAAATTTGGCATGCAGTGCCATGGAGAAAATGTGGTGGGTTCCTTGGGGGCGAAAAGCAAAAACACCCGTGTTTTTGAGATTTCGGCTCATGTTAAAGATCCCCAGGTGGTCAAAATTAATCCGGAGATCTCCACCACAGCACGCTTCGTCGCCTGTGCAATTTCAGGGCGTTCATCGCGATAATCGAAATGTGTCTCTCAACGTGATGTGAATACAGGGAGTATGTTTGACTGGCTGTAATCCGTCCAGGCATTGGAAAAAGGCTAAGCATGCTAGGGGATTCTATGACTAGTTCTTTACTGTGAGAATTTCCAATGCGTAGTAACTGTTTAGTACTTACTCATGTCACTATTTTGATGGGAAAACTCCAGCTTGTAAATTTTACACAAGTAGCACTCCGCTGCAACTAACGTGCGCTTGTTTCGCACAAGGCTTGCACGTTGTCGGCTTCTTGCACAGCTTCAGCGTCTTGCAAAAAGCCAACCCGAAAGGCAAGCTGTGCAGTGAAGCTGCAAAGTTTGCTTGTCGTGCGGCTGAGCCAACTTTTATTTCCCAGTTCGTTAATTTGTAAACTTCAAACACCTCTTGAGTAGTGTCTCACAGAATTCGCGATTCGCAGTACAATTTTACCGTTCGAAGCATGGGAAGTCTTTAAATACTCGCACACCTCGAAAATATATATTATATTCACTTTTTCTTTTGCATATCCGCGTTGCAGAAAGCCAGTGTAAGGCTGTGAGCAGTGCAATAGTCAACGTAAAAGATGTGGGCCTTGCAGCAAAGTGAATTTCATTTTTATAGAAACATAGTAACGTTGTTAGTTACTACGTTACTACATTGGTAGTGCTCAAATATCAGAAATGTTTGAACACTACAAAAAGGAAAAATGCAGTGTGAATCGTATAAATAGTGAACGCTATTAGCGAATGATTAAATTTCAAACATTTTCTTACCTGCGGTATTCAATCACTATCCAAGCATCATAACGCCGAAGACCTGAATGTCAGCATGTTTGTCCATACCGAATGAAAGGGCTATCCATATTATTTAATAATATTTCAGTTGCTCATAAAGCCCCTTACTCTGGTTATGGTGGGCATATCATTCTTTTGATAAAAACAAAGTGTAAAAGAAAGTAACCCTATGCAGACAATTCCATTTTTTTGTGCAAAGCCAGGTCATTAAACAAAAAATAAAAATAAACGAACAGCCTTGGTTTTTTTAGGCCAGCCTGGTTTTATACTGTAGTGTTTTTTTAAGCGCATTGTCGCTTTAATAGTGAATTAAATGGCAATTTGCCCAGTCACTAGGCAAACCAAATTTGCAATAAGGCATGGGAAACTGATGTAGTAATACGTGGATACAAACGCTATATGGATATAAAAGCTTCTTTATTTGCTAAGCACTATATTTACTGATCAGCTGCCTATTTATATATTCCTGAGTAGCTATTTCTTCTGCCGAATGACCTGCTTACCCTAATCGTGCATTTTGGTAGCTCAATATGGCTGTACATTTGCTTCCAAGACCAGCTGAATTAATGCTTACATCCTTGCATCTACAAATGTTATTTACCAAAAATATTTACACAATGCTGAACCAATATTTGCACCTCTGTTTGAACTATTTACGTTGTGCTACTTTCCTCGCACACCTAAGCCATTTGATGGCTATGCTGATGAACTTTGGTTAGCTTGATTGCAGTGTCGGGCACCCAATTCGAATATTCCCTTCTGGGTAGACTAGGGAATATGTGGAGTTCTGGAGATGTGCCTGTTGGTAAATGCACTCAGTCACTCCTCTATGTAGTGCCCCCGACGTCGTCTTGCACGCATGGTGGTGATACGCTTGTTATTTGCACAGCCCATAGAGGCCCCATTCGGGTTCCTCCCCTCGCACTGTTTGCATGAAGTCACTCTCTATTGCCACTTGTTACAGCTCCTTGTCTAGGGGCAGAAAAGACTGTTTTTTTTTTTTGTGTCAGCTGCAGTGCTACTAAAGCATCATGAAGCTGATAAGAGTGGTATTCTTTATAATCTTTAACTATGATGGCTGTTTGAAACACTGTCAATTTAATTTAGTACAAATGGGAACTAATTTTTCGGGGGCTTTCCAGGGCCAGCAGAATTGTTTAAATCAGCCAGTTTGAATTGTTTATCAAAGGTATTCAATAGTGCTACACCACTGAGTATCCACTAATAGGCTCAAAATTGTGGCTCACTTTGATGCATTAACACTTGAAAAGTAGATTTGCATCGATATTTTCTTCTGGTGTTTGTTTCTTGCTCATCAGTGCTGCTTTCAAAGACAAAAGAGGTGCGTTGCTGATCTTGTAGTATGCAGGGTCTTATTTTTCGCATACAAAGTTGGAGAGGAGTACTGACCTGTGACAGTCTTTAATGGCATGCTGAACTCTGATGGTGTACTGTCTTCCCAATGCTAATTGCTCATTTTATTGACTGTCACAATGAAGCCCAGAAAAGGTTAGCTTGAGCTAGGGGGTATTGCATAGTAAGGATAATGCAGCTTACCTGTCACAGCGGGGCAGTACAGCCAAAGCTTTGTGTGGCAAAGCACAAAATTGAATGTTCAATTGCTGGCTCCGGTGGTTATGTTTTGGATACAAAAACTTTTTTAGAAAGGCCCACACTTGTAAAAACTCGGTGGTGGTTCAGGAATCTGAGATAATAATCTTGGGCCCTTTAGTTTATAAATGAAGCGCTTCCTTATTGCATTACAAAGGTCTTTGGTGTGCAAGGTATGAATTTTTTTAATGCTCTCTAACTATGCGACAAGTGCTTCAAGTGTAATTCTATTCTGAAGTCCTATTCTGCAGTCTGTAGAGAGTTGATGTGGTAACCAACAACCTGTATAATTAATGGTGCGCTTTGTCGTGGACAGGACTGAATTTCTTTCAGTCGTGTTGCTATTTACTTGTACTCTTCGGCACAATGGTGGATATGTGTGGCGTGCAGGCGGGATACATTTGCGTGCTGTCTCCCACATCCCAATGCACAGAAACTCCAACCGTGGCACCCAATGAAGTGGAGACTCGCACCATTCCGTACGGGTCGACTGTGGTGCTGGACTGCCGACACAACCTGGAGCCGCCCGTTGCATACACCTGGACGCGCGAGAACGGTGACATTCCGCACAAGGCGACACCTCGTGAGAGCACCCTGGTGGTGCCAGACGTCCGCGCCACTGATGCCGGCACCTACACCTGCACAGCCAAGAGCGGCCGCACCACCCTCGAGGTTCCCACCATCCTTGTGGTCACCGGTGAGGATGCGGGCTTTTCTGGCTCACTTTGATACACCAAAACGCGCACTGTAAACAATCGCGGTACTGCAGTATGTTTCAGATAATACATAACCAGGCAAGGGTTGGGGAGAGGGAGTGTTGTAACAGGACGTTGCAAACTTGCACGCTTTGTTACCGTGACATCAGCGCATCACGTGGTTTTCCTTTTCCTGAGTCATAACTACAAAGAGGCCATGCTCGGGCATTAAACCGTTCAAGGAAAGAAAGCGGAAGGGTAGCTGTGCACAGCTCTAGGCCGCACTGCCTCACTACATGAGTGTCACTGCCCGTAACGTAAAGCTCCAAAAAGTTGTGAAACTTTGAAGAGCTCAGCACTGGTTCGCAGTCCTGAGCTTTGGTGCCACGTCTCTTCTTTGTGGAGATCTTTCGTAGCACCAGGAATAGGAAATTTAAAATCGAGTTCACATTGCAGTTTTTACCTTCCGAAGGTTTACCCCTTGGATATCGGGCTTTACTGAAGCTGCACCTCAGTTAGTGCATGGCTACGAATTCGTTTAAACAAACCCGACAGTCTTTAACTTGTGCCAGGATCTTGAAGCATGGGTATTTTCATTTTTACACTACATCGAAAAAACAGCCACCTTAGCTGGAACTCAGACCTACAATATCTTGTTTGCTACATTCACTTTAGTCGCTTTGTCGAATTTTCCTAATAAAACTTAACTCCTCGCGGCTTTGAATGCCCACAGTTCCTTACTAGATCTGCATGCTTACGTCTGCTCAGTGCAACCGGTTTTATGTTCTCTTGTCTCGTTACAGGTTTGCTTCCCCGGTTCACCCAGGCTCCCCTTTCATACATGAAGTTGCCAACCATCGTGAATGCCTACATGGGCTTCGAAGTCCAGATCACATTCAAACCTGAAAAGGACCACGGTACGAGCACTTCCCCCTTTTGACAACTTCTCTGAATGAGGGCTTTTCGCAGCATGCCGTTTCACAGCTTCTGCTTACAAATTACGGGCCCGTTGTGCTTCAGTGAGAGAGATAGCAGCGTGATGCACTCTTGTTGGAACGTTTGGCATTGGCTACGCCTACTGCAAGCTTGCTGTAGTGGAAGCCCCTTCTCATGTGTTATCGTCGTGCCCTGAATGCAGGCTTGCTTCTGTATAATGGCCAACAAGAGGATGGCGGAGGAGACTTCATATCTGTGGGTCTGACCAACGGCTATGTGGAGTTCCGCTTTGAACTCGGCTCGGGCCTGGGCTTGCTGAGGAGCCACGCTCCGGTTGAGCTCGACACCTGGCACACTGTGCAGATCAGCAGAGAGAAGAAAGACGGTGAGCAAAGGAGGAAAGGAGGCGGTCTCTCGCTTTCCTCACTCTCTCCCTCCCTCCCCCTCGAGTGGATGGGGGTAGGCTACTCTTTTAGCTGCTGCTACTCTGGTAGATGCTAAAGTGGTGCCTAGTTGGGATTGTGCCTAAGATTTATCTGTCTCATTTGAAACTGTAATGATATCATAGAATTTGGTGTGCATTCCATATTGGTAGGCACAGCCTTCAATTAAAGCCATTTCTATATAGTGGTGGCTAGATTGCTGTTTGTGTAGCAGAAAAGCTTGAAAATTGTGCATGCCCTACGTAGCTAAAATTCGTCATTGGTGCTTTAAACAACTTGAATTGTTGGCCTAATAACATGCGCAGGGAGTTTGGCACAATTATGTAAGTTTGAGCGAGGATTAGGATTTCAAGTAGGTAGTTTTTCCAGCAGTAACGAAAAATAATAGTAGTAATTTTTCAGGGGCATGGGCTGTGTCATGGTTAAGAAATCAGTTCAGGTAACAAGATTACTGCATTTATTCGAATATAAGGCGAGTTTTTTTTTCCCAAAACCATAGTCTCAATGTCATACCCCACCTTATATTCAAAGCTCAGTATATATATATATATATATATATATATATATGGCGGTTTTGTTTACTCCCCAAACTGCACCCTCGCCTTTTAATCGTGACCACCTTATAATCGGATAAATACGGTAACTTTTTGACGAGAAAATTCACCCAAAAATCGTACAATCGCAAAGTTACAGAGCATTGATGAGATCACCTAAGGCAGTATATTCAATGAGAATTTTATGCGTTATGGGTTTTTCAATGCTGCACAACTGTGTTATCGAAAATATTTAGCTAAAGTCACTTCTTAAAAAGTTAACAAGTTAAAACAAAACAATTAACTAATCAAAATGTAAAAATAGGGAGAGACAGTTACCGCTACCCTCAATTATCAATTAACTTGAAGCTAGAAAGCTCAACATTTATTTTAAAATTCTTTGGTTCTTGTTACAAGCGCGTGCGCAATGTATTGATGTCTCAATGGTGTGGTTAGGCCATCAAGACAATACGAACATTCTTATTAAACTGTTTAGTTGTCGCGAATGTCCTGTGAGTATGTCTAATCTAATGTATTGTTATTCGTAAGTAGATACAGAATCTGTTTGTAGGAATAATGAACAATTGGGAGAAAGTTAAAAAAAATAATAATAAATTACATAATAAAATGTTGTTGCGTTAGTCGTCGGTATTATTATTATTTACACGGTTCAAATCCTGAAAACAAATTTGTGGAAGTAAAATAATTCAGTGGTAGTGTTAACAAAACATATCCAAGTTTGCCTAATTTGAATAGCTGATTTATTTTCTCTTAACATTACAAAAAAAAAAATTTCCTGCGATGATGGGTTGCTGGACTTGCAGCTCGTCGTTGTTAATAATGCCCTCCCCATTCTGCCTGTTCATCATCGGTGAATTCTAATGGAGTTTCTCGTTGTTCCCTTGCAGCCAAACTTAAAGTTGACAATCAGTCAGAAGTCAGCGGAACATCTGCGGGGCGAATGATGGGACTGGACTTGACTCAGCCTCTGTTTGTGGGGAGCGTGCCAAGCTTTGACAAAATATCGCGCGACAATGGCTACGACATAGGCTTCGTGGGTGAGTACTTTCTGTTGAGCCGCCATGTTCATGAAATTGGTGTTCTAGTGCGCGGAACTAGAATTCACGTTAACAGGGCATCTGTAGGAGCTAGTTGGTGCGGCATAGCTTGAGTGGAGAGCGCTTAACCTTTGACTAGTAAACAAGGACAAGAGGACTACAAAACAGGACGAAGCGCAACAACTAATTTATAAACATAGATTGTACATATATATACACGTGCTTGTATGAAAAAAAGGTACAAAAAAGTTGGAACGTATGTGATTACAACTGCACACGGTGTTAAATGGAGCGCATGCTCAGTTCTTGGCGCGACAAGACGTCTATTCCCCTTTTTGATAAATGCACCGAGCAACTTGGCTCAGCATTGTGCAAGGTCTGAATGCCCGCCGGAGTACCATAAAACGTCAGTGCTCCTGAGGTCAAGGATCAAGATTCAGCGCGAGATATGGGAAACCTACTGCATGGTGTCTGGAATATGTCAGCGCACCATCTATCACCTTATAAAAAAGGGAAAAGCTAAGAACTGAGCATGCGCTCCATGCAACACCATGTGCAGTTGTAATCACATACGTCCCAACTTTTTTGTACCTTTTTTTATACAAGCCTGTGTATATATGTGTTCAATCTACATTGATAAATCACTTGTTGTGCTTTGTCCTGTTTTGTAGTCCTTCTCGTCCTTGTTTACTAGTCAAAGTTTAAGCGCTCTCCACTCAAGCTAGAATTCACGTTGAGCACGTCGTAGTATTGGTCTCAGAGGACAAGTGGTGTGTGCACACTACTCAGTGCTTGCTTAAGAGAGGTATTTAAAAACTTTTCCCTGGCTGAAGCAACCAAAAATGTGCAACCTTTACTATTCCTTCATGAGACTTTTGAATCATGCATTGAAATCGACTGAATTGTTTGCAATTCACGTGAGGTAGTGTCCCGTTTAGGCACTACATGTTGCCACCTTTCAGGCTTCAAAAATTTTAGTTGTTTATTTAAAAATTCGTTGCGGTTGCCCCAGTATATAAAACGCTGGCCTTCATATGAGCTGGAGGATATGCACTCCACAAAAATCAGTTGTCTGTCCCTTTAAAGCGAAATCTGGTGCTTACGCATCTGTATTTTCAAATTTAGGTCGCAGTTTTACTGCAGCTACAACCGAACTATGAGGCACAGTGTAGAGGAGTGCTAAAAATTTATTTTAGAACACCTGGGCATCTTTGAACTGCCCCAAAATCTCGACACACAGGCATTTTCGGGTTTTTCCCCTCCTGATTGGGAAAAACTGCCGCGGTGCTGGGAAACAAACTGCACTGACCTCACACCCAGTTGCGCAATGCCTTAGCCACTGCAGCGGGGGCTTTCATGGACTGGGTGTTTTGAAAGTGTTGCCGCACAGCTCACTGTCACTGTTGCCAGCCTTCCTTCTGGCAGGGCACGAAAGGCTGGTAGATCTAACAGCCATCAGCAAAATCGTTTCGGGTTAACGTGTTTTGTAGTGATGCCTTTTATCTTGGAATAAAGAAAATATACTCGACGAAAATCGGTTGTCTGTCCCTTTAAACTCCTTTCTCGCCTCCCCTTCTTCTCGGTGCAGGTTGCGTGAGCGAGATCAAGTTTGGCAGCCACACCCTGGATCTGGTGAAGGACTCTGAGCAAGTGGGCACGACGCCATGCGAGACATGCTCCGTGAACCCATGCCTGCACGACGGCAAGTGCCAGGAGGCACCCACCGAGGCCGGCTACCGCTGCATCTGCGCGCCGGGCTTCTCCGGCCGCGACTGCGAGAAGGTCGGCGAGGCCTGCTACCCGGGCATCTGCGGCGAGGGCCGCTGCGTCAACCGGCCCTCTGGCGGCCTCGACTGCTACTGCCCCTTTGGACGCACGGGCCTGCGCTGTGAAAAGGGCAAGTCTCTCTCTTGCACCGCTTTAAAGGGGCACGTATTAAGAAAGATGAGACGAGGAGCAGACATTTTACAAGGACATTGGAGGCGAGTTGAGTTTTTATTTTGACACTATTAAAGGTGGGGCCGATTCAGACAGCTTTCTCAGCATCTTTTTAGGTGACAGAAGTAGCAAATAAACCAGGGACTTCTCCCTCTCATTTCCCACGCTTCTTTCATTTTTGCAACGTAGAGTAAAACTGCACAGATAGGGTTGAAGAAGCGGTGCATTCTGGCGGCCGTTGTACCTTTCAAAAGTTTTAGTTGGTACTGCTTGCATGTTTGCAAGCACACATATTGATGTAAGCTTTGTCCTGAATCTTTTCCCCCACCCCATTTTTTTCCCCAGAAGTTGTGATGTGCCTCTAATTTTTGTAATCATAGGGTGAGAAATTATCGGAGGCGATAATAGTGGTTACTTTTGTAAATTATAGTTTATGCAAGATTGAGTCCACATTTAAGTTCTCACAGAGGTCCACCACGCGTTTATAACAGGGGTGTGCGAATACTCAAAATTTCGAATATGAACCTTTGTTACTCAAAGTTCATTTGATTTGAGAAATGCATATTTGAAAGTTCCCAAACATTCAGCAATGACCAGATATGCTGGAAAAGCACCAAATATTTCCACAAGTAATGAATTATGTGCATGCCATACATTTAAAGGCCTGGGTGAATTAAGTATTGCAGATAGCAAGAGCCCCCACTTTGCCCCGATGGAAGAGAGAAGGGCAGCTAACATGGTATCGTGCAGTGTACCAATACGGTGTAAACCATTTATAATGCAACTGCTTATATAGTGTGGGACCGGATAAAACGCAGGTTTTTCTAACCACCAGTTCACCTCCCTTAGAACTGAATGCATAAGCATACCGCTTAAGGGGGAGGCTGGTCTTAGACAAAACTTTTTTATTTTTCAAGCTATTGAGATGAAAACTTCCAAACGGATGTATTTCAGCATTCTGATTTCAAATATCAATTTAGATTTTGGATATCGCAAGTAGTTCTAATTTCATACAGATTTCATTGTTAAAAGCCTATCCCCAATTTTAAAAAAAATCTACTTTA
The DNA here is from genome assembly GCF_048455015.1 of Haemaphysalis longicornis. NCBI lineage: Eukaryota > Metazoa > Arthropoda > Arachnida > Ixodida > Ixodidae > Haemaphysalis > Haemaphysalis longicornis. The sequence continues at coordinate 17,998,678 of NW_027526422.1, forward strand.
ATGATGCTTCTAAACTGCACTTCATTGCATTGTTTAGCAACCAGGGAGTGCAATAAAAGTATTCCCATGCTTCTAGCCTTCCTACAACCAATTGTATGAGGGTTCAAACAACAAAGTTTTAACCCTCATACAACGAAGTTTGTTCAAACAACGAAGTTTGAACCCTCATACAATTGGTTGTAGGAAGGCTAGAAGCATGGAAATACTTTTATTGCACTCCCTGGTTGCTAAACAATGCAATGAAGTGCAGTTTAGAAGCATCATTAAAGCAGATTTTTTTAAAAAAGGGGGATAGGCTTTTAACAATGAAATCTGTATGAAATTAGAACTACTTGTGATATCCAAAATCTAAATTGATATTTGAAATCAGAATGCTGAAATATGTCTGTTTGGAAGTTTTCATCTCAATAGCTTGAAAAATTAAAAAGTTTGTCTAAGACCAGCCTCCCCCCTTAATACATGGTTGCTCGGAGCACAATACTGTTTATAATGTGGTATGTTGGCGGGCCCGCTGATCGACCGGCGCAGCTGGGGCATCGTTTTAGGGTTGCAACAAAGAAAAACACGACAGAATCGGCTATCTGACACAGCACGCTCCCAGCTTCCCTCTAACTTCAACACACAAAAGAAAAAAATAGGCACCCTTCAGTTCGCGTGTTCCGTTTTTACTCGCACGATAACCACAACTGCCCTTGCTTGAGGGCAGTGGACGAGAGCAGTATGTAGGTAGGTAGGTTGTGATGTGGTTGGATTCGTCAAGGTTTGGTTCTGGTGCAGTTCCGCTTATAGTGTGGTATTTTGTGGCTCCTGCAACACACGTTATAAGTGGTCATCTACACCGTATCTACGAGTTAAAGGATTGCTGCTCCCTAACAGCATCTCGCTGAACATCTTTCGTTTATTTTTCTGAGTTTTGGCCGCTTGAAGCACAGCGGCCCCAATTTAAGGGTGGCAAGAGCCATGTAGTGCGATAATAATGTTCTTGAAGCCATAATTGGCTTGTCCGGTGAATTGAATATTTGCATGTTTCTTTTTTATTGTTATCTTTATAGGAAGTGCATATTCCTTCTGAACACTTGAGCAGTTAACTGTTATTATCCTGCATGATAATTTGTTGAGTGCATTACCCCACATCTATTTATCAATGCAACATTTTTTTTTTTTTAAGTTAGGAAGAACTACTTTTGCATTTTGCCTCTTTTAATTAATACACACATATTCGACATTTGATTCGATATTCGAAGGTGGTTTTTCACCTAATTCATATTCGTTTCGTATTCGAAAATTTCAGTAATCACACACCCCTAGTTTATAACGTTCAAGTCATTCGTTATAATGCTCACGTTTAAGGGAGGATGCCACTCAATCTTGCAGAGGTGGCCATAGTGGAGCCTGCGTTTGCGGACGATGCCTTTGCGGCCTACCCGACGCCCAAGAACTCGCAGAGCAGCCTGAAGTTGAACATGAAGATCAAGCCCAAGAACCTGGACGACTGCCTGCTGGTCTACTGCGCCCAGTTCCCCGACAGCAAGGGTGACTTCACCTCCATTGGCATCCACAACGGAAGTCTCGAATTCCGCTTCGACACGGGCTCAGGTGGGCCTCCCCAACATCTTTTCAACCACATCACTGCTGCTGTGGCCTGAACTATGGTCTTTACTTGGGAAGCTTCGCAAATGCCACAGTGCACAAAGGCTTCTCTTTCTTTCTTCCTTTGTCTGTTTGTTTACTCAGGGGGAAAAAGAAATTCCCCCCATGTTAGGTGCATGTGCAAATCGCTCATAGTTTATGTTTAAAAAGTTTTCATATTAAAATACCAATACGGTATTGAGTTTAAGCCATAGTATGTGCCATTTTGTACGTAGCATTTTTGCTTCCCGGCCAGGTGGGACCAAATGAGATCCTGCTATGAGCTGAAACCATAGGCTCTCTACTGTAGGCTGGAAATAGCATGTAAAAAAAAGAGGAGAGAGATTTTATGTCAGTAGGGCTTTCTCATTGTGGCTCATCTTCTCAGCTGGCTTTTGCTATGCGGAAGTTAAGCTATCGTTCTTTCTTCTTTTTGCCTGTAGAGGTTGTCGTGACTTGACTTTTTGTAAAGTTCCGGGAGAACGCCCTCCCCCGAGACATCGCCCACCCCCTGTAGGGGTGAAATATTCAATTTACTAAGTGATCCAAAGGATTCCCCACCTCCTCAAATCACGCTAGCTTCGACGCCTTCGAAAGACAAGGGAGCTTTCTCTATGAAGACATCCTGTGGCTGCGAACACTGCCAATGTCTCAATTTTGAACAAGGGAAACAATTTGTCCGGCTTTTCTACTTGATATATCCACAGTTGGGGTTGGCGGTGTGGCCACTTTCTTCTTTCTTTTTAGTTTTTCGCACCTGACCCAAAAGTTTGCCCATCCCAAATTTTTTCACTTGACACCTCTGTAATTTGAGTGGGCATTCTATTGGAACTTTACAGTATATGTCTATCATGTTTAAGGAGAAAGCCCCACATATCTGGGAATTCCTAATACAGAGGATATTCATTAATTCTAATCACAACTTTTCTTGAAATATAGCTCATTATATAGAAGAAAGGCTTGTGAATTACCTATTTTCTTTTTATTATGACGCCACAGAAACAGCACTTTGATAAACTCTTGTTAAAATCCTGGTGGCTTCCTCAGGTTCTACTGAATGATATTACGCTTGTGAGGACATCCATCCATGAGGGATGGTGGTGTAGGTGGCGCCCTCTGGGCGCGGTGCGATTGCATGTCGCAATTGCAACCAATGTTATCCATCCTCGATCTGCTTTCAGGGCCAGCGATCATCAGGCACCCAGAGAGGCTTCGGCCGAACGAGTGGGTGACTCTGTCAGCGTCGAGGACCGCCCAGAATGGGGAGCTTGTGCTCAATGATGGGCACCGTGTCACAGGGCGCTCCCCGGGCCACACCCAGGGCGTCAACCTCCACACTCCGCTGTTTATCGGCGGCGTCGACAAGGCCAAGATCAAGGTTCACCCGGAGGCCGGGGCCACGCACGGCTTTGAGGGATGCGTGGCACACGTGAGTGGACTTGTTTTCTTTTTTCCTTTTCAGCTGCAGACTGTCTTGTGCATGGCCTGATTTAAATTTGAAGCAGCCAGCTTTGGCCCGTTGGGTTAGTGACACGAAATTTCAAAGCTTACAATAGATAACTATGTAAAATGCTTCCTTTTTATCAGGAGATATCTCCCAGCAAGTTTCAACCGTAACCGTTTATATCACATATTTCAAATCCATTTCAATCTTTGCCCGCACGAGAAAGCCCAGAGCAGGCCGACATGACATTATCTGCTCCTTGCCCCAAACTGCCGACGGCGGGGCTGTTGTGACGTAGCCGACGCGTCGGCTGCGGTTAGCGTGCGCTGCTACGCCGTGTGTATCACGTCGTGGTTTTGGGACTGACGTCATGCTGCCCGGGCATGCGGGGATGGTGAAGACCTCGGCCGGTCTGGGTGAGCGCGTGCGCTCGCTTGCGCGCGCATCCAGATTGGCAGCTGTGCAACAAGAATGGTGACGTCACGTGATACCTCCTGTCATGGCAGCCGCTCAGAGTTCGTTTTCTCTAAACTGAAACTGACACGAATAAATGATGCCTTAAATGATTGTTTACGCCGCGATCGACCGTATAATGTGCCATTCTATGATTAGTGGGCTAATAGGCACCCATAGCAGCGAAAAAAAATGTAACACGAAAATTTCGTGTCAATACTCCTTTAAGCACTTCCTGCAGCCCTCTGCACCTGTTGTCTTACTTCCGTGCGCACGTTACTCGAAATTTTAGCATTGGACATTACTGTACCGCGCACATTACCCAAAATCTTAGCATTAGCACATTATCATTATGGTATTCATGGTAATGAATGCTGGGAAATTAATGTAATAAAACCTGTCCCATCTCTTTCCAACATCTGAAAGAGCTCTTTTCAATTCGTAACTCTAATGGCCACAGACGGGTACATTTTTTCTATGTACGTGCTTATAAAGTGCTTGGGCACGGAGAGAGCCACATCAGACTTATCGTGCACCCGCCTGCTCTTGCCTTTAATGCGTAGCATTCTTTGCCGAGTACCCCCAAAGCCACGACTGCATAATGCCCTGCATTTTAACGATGTGCAGATTTTGCGGAAGGTTCACCTTTAATCGTTATAATAGTGTAAATGGAGATGATTGGGTGGGCAGAATTGAGAAAAAACAAAATTTCGCCGTGAAGACCTCACATTCGAGACAAGCGGCTCAAGAATGCTATGCATTAGTAAGCAGTTCTCTGAATTCCTGCAGATTCTTCTTTTCTTTTTTTTCCCCCCCCCCCCCCACTTTGTGCTTTGCAAAGTGACTCTGCCATGACAGTTGTAGAACGGCAATGAAAGAGAATGTCAGTAATTGAAGTTCATGATGTTTTCTAACGAAAGAAATGCATGCTGAAACACTCAAGCAAATTCATTGCAAAGCAGTAAGTAAGCCACCCATCTAAGGACACCAGCCACTTTTGTAGAAATAATTTCTAAACTTAGCAAGTGTGTATGCAGGCAATGGCATTATTTACAGATAGCTTTTTGAAGCATTGAAACCCCCTGGTATAGATCACCAGCTTTGACAGCCAATAGGTTAATATTTTTACCACGTTTGCTAGTTACAAGGTAGCTAAAGATAACTTAGGCATTGCTTTCTTTGTTCTTGTTAAACGTAAACATTCGCCATTCAATTCAATTTGCAGCACACTGTCATTGTTCCAAATATTCTGTTTTTTTTTTTTTTTGCCCGTTAGAAAATTACTACAGTGAATCCCTGATAAGACGACTTTCAAGGGACTGCATGAAAGCATCATATGGCCAAGCCAAACAAACGGTAGTGCGAGGCGATAATGCAAAGAAGGCGGGAAAGTAAGAGAGAGAGAGAGAGAGAGAGAGAGAGAGAGAGAGAGAGAGAGAGAGAGAGAGAGAGAGAGAGAGAGAGAGAGAGAGAGAGGAGAGAGAGAGAGAGAGAAAACTTTATTTGCTCAGAGCTATGGTCGGGCGCGCTAATTCGGGGCTGCCGGTTGTCGACGAGTAGCTCTCTCAGCCCGGTCCGCAAGCCAATTCTGGCAAGCTGGATGCGGTTTGAGCAGGGTGGCCTCCCATTGTGTCGTGGATCTGTTGTTCGGTGTGATGTTCTTCATGTTGGGGTTTTGCGTGCAGTGCCACATCGTGTGGAGTAAATCTCCCGTCTGGTCACAGTGCGGGCACTGTGGTGTTGGGTAGAGATGTCCGGGTAGTATTTATGTAGGGTTGCGGGAGTTGGAAGTGTGTTTGTGTGAAGCTGTCGCAGTAACACCTCCTCCATTCTTGTGAGCGAGGGATGAGGGGCTGGAAATCTCCTCCTGCCGAGCCTCTGTTCAAGCAGTATCTCCCTGTAGGCGGTACACAGTGAAGGGGGTGAAGCTGATCGGCTGGCTCCCTTGCCTGGGGGGCAACCAGCGGGGGTGAACGCCCGTATAAAGAATCGCAGGCTAACGCGTGCGCGGCGACATTGCCCCCGGTCTGTCCCCGATGACCCGGGAACCATAAAAAGAGCGACAACGAGGCTTTAAAAGATTCTGATAAGCAGAGAGCAGAGAGGGGGGAAGAGAGCACATTGTGAAAGGGAGAAACTTTGAGCGGGCGAGAAAGGCGGCTATTCGATCATCACCATGAAGTTGCGTCGTATGTGTTTTCACGTTCATCGGCTCAATGGGAGCTTCAAATTCGCGGTCCGCTGGCCACTTGGACGTTGACTTCTCGCTGTTGGCGTGTTGTCGTTTTACTGCCACGTGGGGTTGTCAGAGGTAAACTTCTGCCCACCATTACCCACCCTGCTTGCTTGAGGCTCTTCAGCAAGTGGTCTGGTCACCCGCCGGACTTTTGCACATCATGCAGCGCCAAATGGGGTTAAGAAAAACAAAGGTCGGGACAAGGTGGCGAACCAGTTAAAAGATTGGAAAAATGCCGGTTTATCCATACCAAAGTTTGTCGTACGAAGTGGACTGCGTCCACCCAAGCATTACATAATCGGGGTTTTTAAATGTATTGTTTCTGCGGGGAGTTTGCCAGGACCATGGTGATCCATCGTAAGAAACAGGTTGTCGTAAGACCAGGGGACAAACCAAACGTTGTTCCGCTGTAATAATAAGGGCATTAAAATTGGCTTTGCACAAGACACCCACATTTGTTCTACCTTTACTGCCTGCCACATTTCGTTTTTTGTGTTGCAGCATGCCTAACACACGCAAATCATGCATGAAAAGAAATTCCAGGTGCAAGTCAAATTTACAAATAGAAATGAGATACTGAAATGAGATATTTTGTCAGTAGTTGCACCAGGGAGTGACCAAGTGTTGGTGGTTTGCTATTTT
>NW_027526422.1:18005181-18067155 GCF_048455015.1 Haemaphysalis longicornis
ACAACTAAGAAAAAAAAAGCTGGGATATATTGTGGTCATTTTGTATTAAGCCCTCCGGTGGTTGAATTTTTTTTTTTTTTTTTTTTTTAATGCATCGCCTCACAGGTAGAACGTGCGAGACCGTGGACGACTTCTGTTCGAAGATCAACCCATGCCAGAATGGTGCAGAGTGCGTTGGCTTGGCCAATTCTTACCGGTGCAATTGCCCAAAGGGCTTCACTGGGCCCAACTGTGAATCAGGTGAGCAGACTGTTTTTTACAGCTTTTGTACGTAGAAAGTGAAAATGACCCTTGAAAGAGGAGGACCACTAGGGAACAGGCATAGAAATGAATCGGTGAGGTGGATGTTTTGAGCGAAGGCAGACTTCACAAAACCTGGGGGCTAGGGGAAATTCCGGAATGGTGCACTGACATTGACACTGTGGTCCCGGATGTGCGCAGACACCACCTTTGACGAGTGTGCGACCTTCCACGGAGACGGCTGGGTGACCCTGAGCCGCGAGCGGCTGTCACACGCTGCAAGCAACGTGTCCGAGGTGATTCGACTGACCTTCCTGGCCAAGGACCGCGAGGGGCTGCTGTTCTTCCAGGGGCAGCCTCAGGGCACGGACGCCCGGGGACAGGACTACCTGGCCCTGGCCATGGTCAACGGCCACCTCGAGTTCAGGTGCCTGTTCAAATGACGCAACTCATGCGTACTTGCTGCGTACCTCATCAGCGCACGGGATCGCTGGTTCGAGCTTTTGTTTCGTGCAACACATCAATGAATTTTAAGTGTGAAATTTTTCTTACACCTGAAATATCCTTTTTAGACCCAGAAGTGAGAAGCAGTATCCCGATAATTGAGATGTAATGGCTAACATCTGTAGTTGCTACAACGGCAGTGCTAACTTATGAAGCCTCGCTGATTTAGCTTGTAGATAAATTATTTTATTTCAGACAATTCATTAGTAGTACCTGTTCACTAGTATAATTATCAACTTCATGTCAGTTCATTGTTATCAGTCATAGACCATTTCCCCAACAAGGATCACAGCAGTTTTTGCATGCAGCTTTACTTTAATTTACACAGGGTTAATAATATTGGGTCCAGGTACCCAAAGTTTGTGACCACATGGTACTGTAGAAGGTTGGAAGGAACTGTGAAGTGCATCGTGGGTGACATCTTTTCATGCGTCCTTCTTTCCAGCTACGAAATGGGAAGCGGCCCTGCCCAGATTCTGTCAGAGGAGAGAGTCGATGACGGACAGTTGCATACAGTGGAGCTCAGAAGGTGAGCTGCATTAAAACTGGGCTCGCTACATCAAGAACTAGCATGGGCAAAGAGAAGTCGGACGGTTTTCAGTGCAAAACTGTAATTTTTTTTCTTTGGCTTGATCTCATCAGCCTTCAAGCTAAGCATGGGGTCGCACTTTAACAGAGCCAGCATGTACAAACACAGCAACGCTGTGCATCCCATGCTGCTGTCCTTGGATCCCTAATGCTTACATATCTCAGAAGCAAAGTGTTGTACCGCTTTCCTCTCTCCATATTAGTACCATACCTGCTCGGTGACCATTTTTCAAATGGGTTCAGCATGCTTAATTAACACTGCTGATTCGCTCCTTCCTACATGTGATTTTTATTTAGCTTGGTCTTCAACTGTCGGAAAAGGAGGCTCTTACTGCTTCGCAGCCTGCAGTAGTTGCATTAAAACAAACACCTTTGCTACACTGGTGTGTTGTGCTAGCATGTACAGTTTTAGTGTTGTTTCTACCATTGTTTTATAATAAGCATTCCAAAAGCACATCCACATATTTTTCAGTGGTTGGTAGTAAGAATGAACGATTTTTGTGCTGCCTAGGCTTCAGTGAAGTTGTCGAAACAGCTTACACGGCTACATGCTGTAGCTGTTTCGTGTATGTATTAAGATGTTGATGTGCCAAAGAGTTTAGCCTATTTGCAGTGTGGCTACAGACTAAACTTATAAAAAAGTCTTGTACTTTTGCTTTGCTTGTAGCTGTATTGTCAAAGGTAGGCTTGAAATGTTGGCAAAGGCTTATGTAGGAGCTAGTTGGCACAGTTAAGTATGTACTGCATATTTAGACTTGTGACTGGGGCAAGTTACGGGCCAGTTTATTGCCTGTTTCTTCACCCGTCCCTGTTCCGCGTCTAAATATGCAGCACACTCTAAATTTAAATGCAGATGTTCCTTAGGGTAACTTCACTTTCTTCATTCTGGCATTGTATCACACAGGCAAAAAAGTTGCTGTGTGCAAAGTCTGTCATTTTTGTGGGTTTTCTTTCTTTTTCTTTGCAATGCTGAACCAGGCATTGAGCCCTGTTCACTGAAAGATCACTTTGCACACACTGCCGTCTAGCGTCGTTTAATTAAGTAGTGCACGTTTCCACAATTGTGTCGTTGCAGGAATGGGAAGTGGGGTACCCTGAAGGTTGACAACAAAGAAGTGCATGGTGAATCCTCGGGTCTCCTCGTGATGCTCAACACCAAAAGTGACATCTTTATTGGTGAGCTACCAGCAGCATTATTCGCTTCCGTTTACTGTGGCTGGTTGGAACCGAGACGAGCACTAAACAAGCTGTGCTCCTGCAGGCGGTGCCCCTGAACCGAGGGAAATGACTGCCGGCAGGTACCACAAGGGATTCACGGGCTCTATCCTCAACGTGCAGATACAAGACTCCGGCGTCCTTAACTTATACAACGATTCAATCAGCACAGCCAACGCAAACCAGTGTGAAGAGTGAGTACCGCCTCTCCTGTGGCACAGTGTTGGCTAACCTCGTTACTGGGATGGCAGCTTCTGTAATGTTGGATGCGTCAGAATGCGTCAGGATGTGTCAGGATGCATCCGAGTATGCATGCATAGAGTAGTGTATGCCCACAAGGAACTTAGACAATTAGAGCTTGATAAAATGGCTAAATGAAATGAGTGCTATCTACCAATTACAATCAATCAGTATGCAATTAGAGTGTGTTAAAATCCCCAGGTGGCCTAAATTAACCCACCACCCCTCACTACAGTGCACCTCATACTGCAGTTGTAGGTTTGGATGTAAAACCAAAAAATTTTCAATCAACAGTTTTAGTTGATTGAGTAATGCCCCTGTCACACGGCACTTTTAATCCGGATTGAAGTCAAGTGCAATTGTTTTTTTGAGCGCACTCAACGTATCGCTGCACGGCATGTTTCCCGATAGGGAAGTTGCACTGCTTTTGATGGCAGATGGCGCCAAAAAAAATGTACCATATTTACTCTCGTAATGAATCCATTTGCATAATAACCCCCCATCCCCCCCACACACACTTTTTTTTCTTGAGAATTTACTTTTTGTTACCTTGCATAAAAATAGCCGCGGAAATAGAAAAGGTACTGTTCAATATGTTTTTATCCTGGCATGGTTGCTGATGCCGTTGACGATCACAGTAACTAGATGTCATGCCACAGTACGGGCAGAAACGCTGTTGCACTTTTTCCTACATAATGAACCTTTCCCCCAAATTTATGCCAAATTTTCTGAAAAACAGTTGGGTTCATTACACTAGTAAATATGGTATTTTGCGGCCGGCGTCTCTTAACTTGCACAGTTATAGCCGGTATCAGCCGAATTCGCAGCCTTTCCAAAGCCATGTGTCGTAGCGCGGTTGTTTGTAGCAACAGGTGCAGTGCTTTGAGTTGTGGTCTGTGAGCTATTCTTTTGCGACGACAGCTGGCTTACATCGTGTGTTTCTTCATATTCGTACCAATAGCGACAACACTGCAAAATGGTCTGACAAAAACTGCTGTACTCGATACAGTCGCCAGCAGCCGTGACGACAGCATTTTTGTTTTAATGTTGGATTGACCCGTGGTGTTGCGAGTGCACAAATGCAATTTTCTAAAAATGTGTGTACGTAACTATATAAATATTGTCTCATGCTTATTTGAGTCAAGTTATTTGATACAATTTGTGGTGTTATTTGCAGTTGTCACCTTCAGAGGCATTTCTCAGCAGGGATGAGAGCATCGCCACTTTCTTCCGATTGCGCTTGGGGAACTGAGTTCAAGCGGGATCGGGCTCTATTGGGATCGAAACTGGCCCTCTCTGCGCCCTATCCGGATTGACTCACTAGTGATTGAAAATGCCCGGGTGACACGGGTATGGGTATTAGTATTGCCAACAAGCACTGCCTAGTAGTATTGTATTCAAGGTGGCATAGCCAGCAAGCACTACCTTCAAGTAATAACTAGGGGTGTGCGAATATTCGAAACTTCGAATATTCGATTCGAATTTTTTGGTATTCGATTCGATTCGAATGACACTTTTATTGTTCGAAATATTTATTGTTCGAAATGTCATTTGAACCAAATGTCATTTGGCTCAAATGCCAAGTTGTGCTGCTACACTAGGTTTTTAAATGCCATTTGGCTCAAATGACATTTGAGCCAAATGAGCACCGAGAAAGACATTTAAGATTTCAAATGCCATTTCCAGCACTCTCGGACGCAGCGTCTTCGATCGGCCATAATAAATATAATACTTCCGTACGTAAAACAAACAAAATATTGTTGTTTGTGAAACTTTGTTCACTGTTTATTTACTTAAAATATGAAATCAACCTATTTAATTTTCATACTCTCAAAACCAGTGGGTCAGTTTCAAAAAACACAAACAAAAACAACGCAAGACAGCCATATTTAGAGTCAAAACTGGTGTCTCTTCTAATTTGATATCATTTTACTGCCTCGGACTGCTCCTAAGTTTGATTGTTGTATTAGTGTACGAAAACGGAACGGGGCAACAACAGCGCCACTACAGCACAGCAAACAGTTGTGAAAGCTTTCAAATGCCATCGAAATTGTAGTGTAGCACGGCGGATTCTGAATGGCATTTGAAGCAACCCATTTGAGTCAAATGACATTTGGTTCAAATGACATTTAGACCCCAGTGTAGCAGGGGTATTAGCAGCAAAGTCGCGAAGCATATACACGGCGAAAGGTACGTGCTTTCGCAGACTGTATCGGTGTTTATTCGTAGTTACACTGGACTCTCGATGATAGGATTCTGGGGGTGCGAATTTCGGGATGATACGAATTTCCGAAAAGTCCCGGCGAAATTGCATTGTTTGCAATGGGAAAAATTTCGGCTGTTAGGAACGGACCTGCGCGGCCCGGCGGCAGATACGAGCGAGCCGGCGAGGCACCCGACCGCACCCGACTGCCGCGAACGAGCAAGTGACGGCTCTCGCTCCCCTGTTTGTCACTCTTTCTCCCGAAACGGCCGGGCTGTTGTTTTCTGCTCGCGAAAACGCTCTGCGCACGCCCAACGCGCGCTGACACCGCCGCGAAACCACCCCCACGCTGCGCGCGGCGCGGCCGGCGGCGTCAACATGGCGTCTGCTCCAGCCGCGAAGTGGCGCGGGCGCTCAAGCGACCGCTTCTAACCGCTCTTTAAAATGCCGCTCAAGGGAGACACGAAGTTGATTGTGCGGTAAAGGAGCTGATAATGCATGCGAAAACGATACTATAAAACATCATCCGCGCCGCTAGTGAAACCGCCCATAAAATATTTGTCGGGGTACTAATCCTAACCACCTCCGGTGGAGCCCAGCCGGCTGTCTTGATCTCATCGCAAGTAGTCAGGCTCCTCAATTCTGCCGCGCGCGTCGTGCGTCATTTTCTGACCGAGGTAGGTGCTACCGCGGGCGCGAAATCGTCGATGCGGGCGTGAAAATACAGCGCTCGCAGAGCCGAGGCGAGCGAATCCCGTGCAAAAACGCACCATGCGGTTCACGCTTGACTGTTGCGGCGTGTAGCGAGCTTGGGCACAGCGAGTGAGGAGACGAGCACGAAGCTTTACGTGCTCCAGAAAGGACTGCTTCGCGACATGGGGGTTAAAAAAAAGCAGAAAAAATCACGAATTTCTTCACGCGAAAGTAAGAAAAGAAATAAACGAAAACTTTTTCCAGCGCCCAATTTTTTGGTGTGTTGGTTAATACGAATTTCGGATGATACGAATATTTTTCGCGGTCTTGCGAGATTAGCATCATCGAGGTTTTACTGTATCAGCGCGCGGCAATGTGCACGGGCTCGGGCGTGCCAGCCACTAGTGTCTCAAGTGAGCGGCTGTTTTCGGTATCTGGTGGAGTCGTGACGAGCAGGAGGTTGTCACTGCTCCCCGAACATGTCGAGCAGTTAACCTTTCTCCATATTAACATTTAAGTGAGTGCAGACCTTAACCTGTTGAGTGCAATGGTATTGTGTAATTCCTAATTTTACTTTGTGTGATTTGTTGTGCAATAAAGAGCAGTTTTTGTGTTTCTAGATGGTGAAAACTTTAATTTTACAAAAAAAATAAGTATTCGTATTCGAAAAATATTCGAAAAATATTCGATTCGAACTTTGTTTTTATTATTCGAATTCGATTCGAAATTAAAGAATTGATATTCGCACACCCTTAGTAATAACTCTTGATTTCTTACTCATGCCATTACACTGACTATAATAATTACTATTCTTTTCGGCTTATAATTCTACACACGTAGCGTTCCACTTGAAATAACATGCATCAAAGCTAGCATACACTTGTCTTGCATAAGGCTTCCACATCATGTTAAACATTTTTTTTTTAGCATCTGGAGTGGGGCCAGTTGGTTCATTCTGAACAAAACAGTGCAAAAAACATGAGGACAAAGAGTGAAAAAGCATAAACAAGCGCTGCACAAACAAGCTCCTTCACTCTTAGTCCTCGTGTTTATTACAATGTTTTGTATGTCCCCCCCCCCCTTTTTTTTTTCTTTTGCACAGCCTTGGTATTGTGCAAAAAAAGCCAACCCCAAGGGCGCATGCTGTGCAGGAAAGCTCGAAATTTTGCACACCATGGGGCAAAGCCAACTTTTATTGCTTTATTCGGGAATATCAAATGTCTAGTTTAAGAAGCTCAAATGCCTCGAATGGTACAACTGCACTGCAAAACAAATTGCAAACAAAATTTGTGAAGTGTTCAAATACTTGCAATGCACACCTCTAATCAAATTAATTGAACAATCGTGCAACAGCACTTATCACGAACTGAGCCAACTGTGCACCATTGTATGCTAACACGGTGCCTGTTTGTTTCAGGCACGTTGGAAGCGGAGACTACTTCGCACACTTCGAAGCAAGCATCAAGTGACCTTCTGCAGAGCAGCTATTTTCCCACGCTTTCCATTAGCCGTATTTTTTTTTCTTCATGATCGCAACGCTTGAGCAAGACTGCTTCAATCAGCCAGGAGGAAAGACTCCTCTTCTACCCGTCGCGGGAAAAATAGGTGCCGCGTGCCACAACGTTTTGTCCACTCGCTTTGTCTAATAGTTGCACATGTGTTTTCTGCCTGCAAAAGAGAGCCCGTGGTATGTGAAGGCAGTCTATTTTCTTAGCATGATGTCGTTCACTCTAGTCTCCCATGTTTTTTTGTTGTGCCCACTTTATTTGAAGACAGAGCACGCAGCGACAAGCTTGATTCGTGCGTTCTGAATGTATTGTGTTTGAGAGGCCGAGATCCCGCCTCGAGAGAAGGTCGCCGCTGTTTCTTCCACTCTAAGAGATGCCTTTGGAATTTGTGCTTCATCTATGCATGCGAGTGCTGTTTCACACACACATGGAGTGCATTTAGTTCACTCATCACAGATTCACTGCACCTTCATTTGTTTGTCAGAAATCCCTTTCATTCTGTATTTCTTGTTGTTGTCCTTTTCCCAATTAACCGCAGGATGAGCACACCTCGTTTGGCACTCGTCGATTTCACGTAAAGTGGGGCGACACATGCACAAGGGCATTTACGGGCCGCATTTTCGAACCGTTTCAGAATGACATGGTATGACCACAATTCGCTTCTGTGCATAGCTGTTGTGCCAAATTTTTGTTTGTGCGAGTATGTTGATCTTCGAACCGGTGAACACTCGTTGCTGCTCCATCGTCGATTTCTCTTCCCTCCCATTCCTCCTGATTTCCGTGCTTACGAAAGACACTGGTCTGTGTGACTTACCTTTGATCCCTGGAGGACGCCGTGTGAATGCACGTTTGTCCCACCTCAGGACGGGTGCCAAGACTGTGTGCGCACTTGGGCGAGGAGAAAGAGAGAGAGAGAGAGTGTATAAAACTGCTTATTTATGACAGCAAACTTTTCTACTTTTTTTATGCAAATCTGCGATGTGTAGTGCAGGCAGCTAGAAAGCAATCGGACAAAGGCAGCAATTGTTTTTTCGAGATTTGTTTGTGTTTCTTATCTAGGTTCACCACGAAATTTCGTTCAGCTGCAGTCAAGGTTTTTTGGTTGCCTCGAAGGAGGCCAGTCTTGGAATGGTCCCAATGGTTTTTTGTTGAATGTGGAATACCAAGTATTTTGAGAAGACACGATTCAGGTAGAATCCTCTCATAAGTGTGTACATATTCAGAGTGTTGACTGCAGCCATGGTGGTGCCACTGCCATTTACAATGTTCACACCCCTTTTTTTATTTCTTTGTGCCGTGCTGGTTACTGCTAAACGCTAACAGCAGCCGCACTTACTTAGTTGCTCCTGGTTTTACTGCTGCTACAGCCTCTCAAAATTGCAATAAAGCTGACGTTTGTTAATGTTTGTGCGAGTTGGTGCGTGCTGTCACTTTTGGGTGCGTCGCGCTACGATGCATCACTGGCTAGTGTGCGTGAAGCACACCACACCCATTTAGAAAACAGGGGGGGAAAATGTGTGTTCACGGTAGTGACCCTTTTGATAAGTGGTAATGAGCAGTTGAGACAAAGTGATGATCCTCTTAGATGGGCAGATGAGATCAAGAAGTTTGTGGGGATAAATTGGTCGCAGTTAGCATAAGAAGGGGATAATTGGAGATTAATGGGAGAGGCCTTTGCCCTGCAGTGGGCTGGCAATGATGATGATGAACCTCTGGCACCAACATTGGTTCATCTCAAATGTGCACGGTTGAAAGTCTCTCCCTTCTAAGCTAAACACCGCCAGTGGCAGATGCTGCTGTACGCATGTGCACATCCAACCCTTGCCATAAGGCTGTTTGTGCAGCAAGATAATTTAGGCGATTTGGTTTCCCGTAAACCAAATGTAGGTGGGTTTGAGTGCACCATGCAAACAAACAAAATGCTCCTGGCCGTGGCTGCAGCACAAAAGCTGAGTGTAGATGTAGAAGAGGAGAATATTCCGAAAGAACTGCCTGCTGGACTAGGGTGCACTGATGACCAAGCCACCAGCAGTGCATTGTGCTGGGGCCTACAAGGTGGATCAAGCAATGTGGTGCGAGGCTGCTCCTTTCAAGTGCCTTCACACAAGCGTCTGAATTTTGTGTGCCCATGGTAATAAAGCCACGGTATACCATACATTCCTGAGGAAAGCAGGGGATTGCCTAGAAAACGAGGTTGGAATGGGAGGACTCGTCCACACCCTAAAACAGGTTGCAAAACACTAGCCCCAAGTTGAATCCTTGTGCCCACTGCCCATGCTTTAGAAATGCCGAAGAGGGCAGACTACAAGGACTCTGCGCAAAAATTAACACCAAAGGAAAAGACATCGGAGGTTGTAATTGTACAACCTTGAATTAAAACTTGCGGGATTTGTTACTCCCCTTGTCAGGACATGCCTTAATTAAAACTGCTCTGAATTTTCCCTAAGGGCATAACATTTCTTTGCTCCATAGACTTGCAGTTAGCAGATGGGCTGGTTTCCCTGCCGTGGTATTCGGTCAACAAAACTGGTTAGTACAATTATAAAATGCAGCATTTTGCAAGCTGCACCTTGTAGCGAATGTCGAAGGCAACTCCAGTTAAGGTACTAATGTTGCCAACCTGCTCCAGCAGCTGGCATTATGCATGTGCAACCACCTGCCAGATGAACAGGGGAGACTAACCTCAACGCCTGCAGGGAAAATCTTGCACGTGGTTCCAGCTTGGAGAAATGTCTCTTGGCACGTTTCCAACCACTAGCGTTGTCGGCAATGAAAAGAGTTGACTGAAGGTTGTAAACAAAGAAACAGAATAGAAAATGTGCTGCATAGATTGGACATGTGGGACTGGCCAAAAGTGAACAAGGGCTGAGCATACGATGCCAGGGATTTCATGATTTGAAATATTTCATGCTCAGATTTTACACGATCGTCTTCATGAAGCAAAAAGGCTGACTCATTGTGTATTCAGCCGGCAATGTGCACAGCAAAAATTGTCAACTAGGCCTTCCTGAATGCCCAAGTCATGTGGCTGCCCGAATTCTTTCTTAATGCTGGGTTTTAGATTAGAAACGGCGAAATAGCCTGTCCTAAAATGCTTCAAGTCATCACTTTTCATGCCCCAAAAGGCAGTGTGCCAGCGCAAGACCTCGGAATCTTTTGTCTAAATGCCTGCAGTCTCCACAGCACGCAAGAGTTTGAAATTACCTGTCGTGTATTCCTTTCATCCAAGTGCGAAGTTACTGTTAGCATGTTTTGTTCCAGCTATCGAAAAAATTGGGGCACTTTCCAGGGAAACTTCAAGCAACCAAACATGCTGTAGGTTGCAAGAGACAGGCTTTTTAAAAAATCAAAGCATGGATCCAATCTTGCGCGTAAGTACTGCTCTGCTCCAAGTCTGGAAAATGAAAAATGAGAAAGAATACATAGACCCAACGAAGTGAAGGGAATGAGAAAAAATGGACGTGAGGAAACGTCTAAATGATGCAGTTTTCAAATGCATACACGGACCAATTCAACATGCAGCGCAACACCTTCAGCGTGGACCCCTTTTGCTGGTAAAGCTGCGCAAAAATATGCATTCATATTCAAGTCTTGTTGGCCATGCTGGGAGGTGGCTAGAGGAGCATGTGCAACTGCTGTGGTTCAAAGGGTTCTGCTACTTTCGCCAGAGACATGTACTGGGGGAAGAAAAAAACGGGCAACAAAAATGCACAAGCAAATTGGAGGAAAGGACGAGGCGATACATGGCACTTCCCCTTTCTTGTCCATTCATAGCACTGGGCACCTTTGAAAAATGGCCAAAATGACCAGCCAGATCAACAACACAAGACTTCCGAAGCATTTGCATTCCCCTTTTTACTCCGAAAAAGGATCAAGCACTTGATTTGCCCTTGCTCCTGAGCGCCTCCTTCAGCAGTTCCTCAACCTTGCTCCTTCCAGCAAGGGCACTTGCTTTTCCTTGAAATTTTCCGTGTTTCAAAAAGCCTTTGCCATCCAACAGCTCGCAAACTTTCGGTCCACAGGCAGCGATCACGTCTTCCGGTCCAGACAGCAAGAACTGGCCGGCACCCCTCTCGTCACCGCTGGTCAGAAAGAGCAAGACATCCTTGCTGGCAACTTCGTTGGCAAATATTGCCATAAACTCGGCGTCCGCCTCCCGCCTGTGAAACGTGTGGAATGCTGGCATTGGCTCCTGCTGCTTCAGCAGCTTTGCTTCAGCAACCGCCAAGTCTCTCAAGACAGTGAGTGAATTCTTGTTGGCCAATTTCAGGGACTTGTTAAGCTTTTCAGTCATGGACGCATGCTCATCTGGGCCACATTTCAGTATGGAAGTGAGCGCTTTCTCACGCCGCACGGCTTTGTCCAGGTATTTTAGCACCCGGTTTCCGACAAGAAAGTAAAGGTTTGTTTTTCCCTGCTTTCCCTTTTCGGTATAAAGCAACTTAATCACTTGGAGATGGCTCAAGTTAGAAACATGGGTGCCACAACACGTGTTCGCGTCTACGCCTTGAATCGTCACCACACGAATAAGGCCGTTTTCACCGTCAGGAAGCTTCAGTCTTGATCGCACTGCCTTCAAATCCTCTGACCCGGGCTCGTAAAGTCTAACGGTGACCGGGAGGCATTGCATTATCTTTTCGTTGACAAGCGATTCCAACTTCTGTAGATCGTCCGCTTTAACTCCCTTTGGTGCGTCGAGCTCAATGAAGCTGACTTCCTCGCCCAAGTTCCACGAGGTCGTCGGAAAGCCGAGTTCTTGCTCCGCTACCGCAGTAATCAGGTGTTGACCGGAGTGCTGCTGCATGTGGTCGTAACGACGGTTCCAGTCAACCTTCATCTCCACGCTAGCGCCGATTTGAAGGGGGGATTTGACAATATGCACAGCTTTGCCTTCTTTGCGAAACACTCGTAGCACAGGCACATCGCCGACCAGTCCACGGTCATCGGGCTGACCGCCTCCCTCGGGAAAGAGCACCGTGTCCTCAAAGACAGCTTCAAATTCTTTATCTTGCGCAGATCCGTCAGCGATCGGATCACAAGCGACTACTGCTGTTTGAAGACTTTTGAGGTAGCTATCTTTCTGACAAGCGAAGATCATTTTGTCCCCAACGAAAGGACGATGGCACGACCCCAAACAAACTTAAACCCTCCCTGTTTTGTGTGTGAAACAAACTTCTGAATGAACGGCTCGGCCGGAGTTGGCTGGTTGGCTAATGAGCGGCTATTGTTTTGGATCCGTCTGCCCGTGAAAATAACTGCGACATGTGGCGACATTCGGCGGAACGGAGCCGGCCGGCTGCCGCAAGTAGAGTGTCCGCAAGTAAAAGCAAAGCCGCGCGGAAAAGTGAAATATGTTATAGCGGGCGCAGCAGATACCAACGTTACTAGATCTAGAAACGTTCGCAGCGACAACGCACTCGGAACCCTCGGAACATTTGTAGGGCGCCGGCTTATGTAACATGAGACACTTCGGGAGCATATGTTCGCAAGCGTGCGATCACGACACGTGACGCGCGCAGCGCCGAGTGCGCCTGGCCAATCGCGTGTTCGCTACAATCAACGTTACTGGCGCAACAAGAGCTAACGACCTAACGATAGGACCGCGCGGCGTCACACAACCAACGGAGCTTCAAGGGGTACCGCTGCGTGCGAGATACACGAGGAGTACCACTCAAGAGCTGTTCCTCAAGCACAACACTCGTGCGATCGACACCGCTCTACACGGTCCTACCCACAAGTGCTGACGATATCGCGGCTGTACCATGGAACCTGGAAATGGGCACCGGTGGTAATGTAGACGTCCTACTCTTCGTAGCGGCATAGAGAAAAAATATATATTTATTTCTCTATTGTAGCGGTGTGATTGCGAATATTGCGTCGGGAACCTAAACTGTAAAATTCCGTTCAAATTTCGTGCCTTGATCATTTTTTATCATTTTTAGACGAAATTTTGTAGTTGAGGAATCGAAAAGGTCACGTTGCTTGGTCTTTTCGTGGTTACTCGTATACAATCCATCGCTTTTCTTGCAGTGTTTACCTCGATTACAACGCGACGGCACCAGCAGACGACCAAGTGCAGGAATCGATTATTTACGCCCTGCGAGTAGCTTGGGGAAACCCAACAAGTAACCACGAAGGAGGTAGAGCTGCAGTCTGTTAATTGCGCGCCATCTTCAAAGTATTGAAGACGTGTCGTACATACAAGTGCACATTTTTGCTCTTCCAGGACGCGAGGCTCGCAAGATTATCGATGAAGCCCGCACGTCAGTTGCAAACATGATAGGAGCTTCAGCACCTGGTATGTCGGCGCAAATTTATGTGATATTTGCCAGCTTTGAACTCTATGAACTGGTGGTTAATTAAAAATTCTGAACACTTTCAGAAATTGTCTTCACATCAGGCGGAACAGAGGTATTTCTTTCTTTTTAGTTTCTAACTTGTGTTAGAAACTAGCTTCGTATTAGCTTGTGTGCTAGCTTCGTTTGCAGTTTTGTTTATCGTCAGCAACTGGTCACCATTTGTCACAAATATCATTATAAGATAACATTTTCTCTCAATGTGTGGATGCGCATGGTCATACGTACCAAATGACATTAACAGTAAATGTCATTTTCTTTAGCTGATTGATAATTCTTGCCGCATACAAACTCCGGTAACGAAAGCTTACCGCTGTATCTGTACCCTCTGCTGTGGCTCTTGGTGATCGGGCTATTATGCTGGTAGGCAAAAGGTCATAGGCCACACCAATCACCAGTTTTGAAAGCAAACTGCAGAAACCACCCACATGTGGTACTTTGGTTCCTTAGAATATAAATTAATATACCCTTCTATGCTGATTTGATGCACCTAACACAAAATTTGACTCTGCTGGTGTATTTTGAGTAACATATGAAGAGTAAATTTGTTTGTTTTCAGAGCAACAACATGATCATCCATTCTCTTGTACGCCACTTCAAAAAAACAAAGAATGCATTTGGTTCCCTCTCAAAGTACAACGTTCCACATGTCATCACAACCAACATTGAGCACACGTCAATCCTGTTAACCTTGCAAGATCTAAGTGCGGATGAGTTAATAGGTAAGGATGATGCTTTTTCGTGGCTGGTTTTTGCATTGGCACGGTGGCTATGGATTTAGTCCAGGTTTAGAACATAACTTCACCCCTTTTTGATATAAAAACCTGAAAAGGCTAATTACGTGTCAGAGAAGGGTTAGTGGATGGTATCGCCCCAGCATTAAAAAAAATTGTTTTTGTCAATCCCTCAGACATAGATGTAAGCTACACATAGTTGCTAAGTGCATCCAACCAGTGCTTATCTCTGAATTGCCGCAGCTGTGACCAGATAAGGATGGGATGCAGTCATAAAAGGCAGTCTCAATGCGCCTGTTGTTTGCTAAATGTCATATCAAGAGCCGAGGTCTCTATCCTTCTTTGGTTCTCGCAGTGAAGGTGGAAGCGTTCATGATACAATTTTAAAAACACCCATGTAAATTGAGCCCCAGTCTGTTTTAATGCACAGCCAGGAAGTGCTCCAATGTGATACTCTCACAATAAGCAATGAAAGTACCTATTTAGCATGTTTGTATCTAAAAGGGCAGCCAGTCTTAAGTGTATTTCGTGCAAAAGTTGGTACTTGAAAATAATTGTTCCCTACAGCAGCTTAGGTAGAGGGGGCAAATTTTTTTTTAAGTAATAGCAAGTGAGAATTGTGTCAGTAAAAAGGCATATGCTGTTCTTGGCCATGAAAATACGCGTTGGTGCGACCATTTTTTAGTGGTAATTTTTGTCCGCCCTGTTGCCAACCTCCTGGTACAGAGCTCACAGTTGTCCCGGTGTCAAAGTCCAACGGAACCGTGTCTGCTGAGGAAGTCGTGCTGGCCATTCGCCCAAACACTTGCTTCGTCACTGTGATGCTGGCAAACAATGAGACCGGAATCCTACAGGTGTCTATCATTTTTGCTTATTCTGAAAAAGTTACTTGCAGTTACACTTGATGGTGCGTAATGAGTTACTGAATTTTTTAGCTACCTGAAAAACCCTCATCACTGAATTAGTCTTAGAAAAACCTTGCTTGTATATGTTCGCTTAGTAGTTTTTAGGCTGTGACCTGTCTGACAAGCCTACCCTTTGTCGTATCATGAGACACACAAATAAATTCAGAGGAAGCAGGCATTTACTTGAAGCATTTGAATACACTCTAAAATAGTGATATTCGCAGAAGCGGTGTTAGTAGTGCTTATTACTGGACAGTCATGGACAGATGAAATGCAAACGCGAAAATATGAATCTCAACACACAAATAGTGCAATTTCTTTTCATGCGAGTCAAATTATCGCACGACTTCACAGCAGTAGCAAAGTTTAGAAATGCGACTCTCCAAATATACCCCCACCGCATCATTGTGTGCTTTTCACAAATGATATTTTTTGATTTTCTGTGTTCTGGTTTATATTTTTATCTTTGCCTTTCCTTTATTCTTTACTCTGCATACAACCCATTTATTTGAATGTGAAAAAAGTGAAAACCGTCTGCAATGCTCGAGAGCCCCTCCCAAAGTGTGGAGGCTGGCAGCACATGTATAGTCTTTTTCAGTGCTTTCTTCAGTAGACTTGGGGCGAGAGAAAAGTTTTGACTCGTTAAGTTTACTTTTAAAGCGTGCATTATGTGAGTGATTTATTTGATTTTACTGTGACCATTAGGTGGCACCAAAGTTTTCTCTTGCATATGCAGCCTGCCAACACAATGGGTTATGCGCTGCTGGTTGGATGTTATTTTCCATAGTGGTGTTAGTTGGTCAAAACCTTAACACCAAGTTTGGGACCTGATGTGTGGAGACACTACTGAAGTGTTGGGCCAGTCGGTAAAACATTGTTGGAAACCGTGAAACCAAATGTTGGGCTGTAACCTTTTAACCATACCTCTGCTAATAATAACAATAGTGATAATGATATAAATAAAGCAGTTTTGTCCTTTTAATAACACTGCAATAGCTAGAGCCTACACCCTTTCTCAAAGGGACACCAAGGTGAAATGTTTGAAGCCTTGTTCGTGGCGTCATTGTACAGTTTAACCCATGTAACCCATTATCTGACTGTTTAGGTGAAGTGTATAATCTTAGCTTATACATCATTGGTGCAGGCTTGCAAAAACAATGCATTGTTTATGGCCTTCACGTGTAACTAACAGTAAAATGACGTCACACCAGTTTCCATTATGTTTGCATGCTATCGCAGCCTTCAATGTTGTCAAGTCCTTGTTTTTGCAAGCACATGTTGTACAGGCAAAACATGGTAGTGATTTGCTAAATTTCACCCTTTGATCTTGCTAATGTGTCATCATAGCCATATCGTAGCACGTTAGGGTGGAGGACAAGGAAGTGCACTTTTGGACACACTTCTTTGTTCGTTGAAAATGCACATAAATCAGCTGATAAAAACATTGAACATGGTTTATGGTTATAAAATGTAATCTAGTGAGGTGATTACAAAATGTTACAGCTCACTTCGACATCCTTTTAAAATGTTCCTTTAGCCCAGTGCTGTTCTGGTAAACAATACTCGCAGATGACTCCTCAACTAAACCGTCTCGTCTAGCACTGAAGTATATTAACAGCGAAGATGCTTAGCAAATCAGAATTTTTTGTGTCTGCAGTTAACAATACCAAGAAATTGCCCTGCGCGTGCACGAGAGCGAAGCCTCGCGGCGACCGCCAGACAGTTAAAGGAGCACTGACACCAATTTTCGGCGTTAATATTATTGCACAGTTCGCGTCCTTCACTCAACAGAATACCCTGGCTGAAATATGAGCGGCCTGCGACGCGAAGAACATAGTTCAATTGCATCGCATTTATCGCGCCGACGGAGCAGCGCGCGGAGCGACACTCAGCAAATGGACATCAGCGTGACATCACTCCAGGAGAGGAAAAAGAAGTGACGCGACAGCGCTCGCCAAAAACTCGTGACGTCACTTCACGTGCGCGGCCTCACGAGCGGCGAGCGGGCGCAACACCCTCTCAAGCGGGCGCCGGTGACGTCCGCACAAAGCGGTGAGGTCAAACCGGGAGGCTGTCATATGCGCCGTTCGGGATGAAAGCGCGGGAATTTGAAACAAACGATTTTCAGGCCGTTCAATGTAATTAACTATCGCGCGCTGAAGTATTTGAAGTGCTGTTTCAGTTTCGCCATACATTTAAGCATCGATAAAAGCAATAAAAGTGTAACATAAAATTTTCGTGTCAGTGCTCCTTTAACAAATCCAAGAAAATGCCAAGCGCTCATGCGTGTGTGGCTCGCGATGACTGCCCAGCGTCCCCTGCGCACGTTTGTCAAGCCAAGAATACCCAATCAAGGAGTTTTGCCAAGAGTGACCCCCCCCCCCCCCCCCCCAAAAAAAAAAAAAAAAAAAGAAAGAAACTCCAGCATTTTCCGTAATCATGGCAACACTTGCTCGAAACGAGAAAGACTCCAGCATTCGCCGTAATCGTGGCGTACACTTGCTCAAAACGAGAAAGATGCGTTATAGTGTACGCCCCTCCAAGGTGATCAGCAATAATTATCGCTTCCAAAAAAAAAAATGGAAGAAGCTCACACTTATAGCAACAATGAAGGAGTAAAGGTCATTGCTGCAGTGTAGAAGAAGCATATTGGCTTCAATCGTGGTCTTAAACCTTTGTGATGGTCGTGAAGGTTGCGTACAGCTGCGCTATACCTGCAATTCTCACACGATAGCGTGTGCTTTCTTCATTTTTTCTTTTTGCACAGGGACATTTTGGCTGGGCTTCTTGTCAAGCGGTTTGGGTGTTGATGTCTCTCTGTGTGTGCATCTCTTTCACAGCCAGTGGCAGCCATTGGCGCTCTCTTGGAAGGTGTAAATGCACAGCGGAAGAAGGTAGGGCTCCCCGAAGTGCTGTTCCACACGGATGCCGCCCAAGCGCTTGGAAAGGTCCCCGTGAATGTGGACGACTTGAAGGTGGACTACCTGAGCATTGCTGGGCACAAGGTGGGTGGTGTTGTAATGTTCATTGTTCTTTATAATGAAGTAATGGATATAACAAAGCAATTGCGGTTTCCCTTAAACCAAGGGCGGCGAACCATTAAATGGAGTAATGGTTATAACAAAATGATTGTAGTTTTCACTTAAGGCAAGAGTAACCAAGCCTTTGAAGGGGCGCAAATCTTCTTCCTTTACTTTTCCTCTTTTCTTTTCTCAACGACATCTTTAAGGAAGACTGAGTTAAAAAAGAAGGGAATGCTGTTCTGCTATTTGGGCTACCCTAAACCAGAACCTTTTGCAGTGTGAACACATGTGAACACATTTAACCCCTTGTTCTATTGCTGCATTTTATGCAGATTTGCCTTTTGAAACGTAGTCACCGGGACACGCTATTGAGGAAAGGCTTGCACTAGCAAAGCATGCTCCATCTTTCAAAAGAATATTGGCAGAAGCATTCATTTCGGAGAAGGGCTGCCAGAAGCATTTGGTTGTTGACGTTGCCTGTTCGATTTAACTGGTGCGCTAAGAAAGCTGTGGCCCCAAATTCTTGTGGGGCATGAAAGCTCGGTGAAACTGCTCTTAAGTCTCACTGTGATTGATGGTCCTCTGCATCACTAGTGTCTAAAGAAAGCATCTGCTGCATCTGTGCTGGGCACCTAGTATATGCTGGTGGATTTCTCACTTCTCCCCTGTTGCATTCAGTTCTATGGACCGAGGACTGGTGCTCTCTACTCCCGTGCGTCCAAGCCACTGTACCCATTGCTGTTTGGCGCTGGGCAAGAACGTGGCCTGAGACCAGGGTGAGAATGGCCACACATGCATGCCTTACACACATGCCACACATGCATGAGGGGTACATGCAACTCTCATGTACCCCTCATAGAACCCTCTTTTCTAAGCGTCTAGAAGTTTTGCATGGCATGCGATACTTCTTAGAAGCCTCAGGAAGTTGTCACAAATTATTATATGCATTTATTACTACAGGGTTGTTTTCTGCGAGTGGCTCACGTTTTTCTTGTGCCTTGTTCCTCAGGACACCAAACACGTGCATGATTGCAGGAGTTGGCACTGTGAGTTTTGCATGTCTGCCATTTTTGCGTGATGATACCGATGTGGTGCTGGTGGTTTCAGTGTTGGCACTTCTGCTCTTCGAATTTCAGGCTGCAATGCTTGTTGCGAAGAGTCTGGATACGTACCACAAACTTATGAAAGATGCTCGTGACTATCTGGAAGAGAAGCTGAAGGTGTGTATTTCCTCATGGTTTCAAAAAGGTCATTGCATGCACACCATGTTTGGTTACTCATCTGACGTTCTCCTAGCAGTTGGCATAGCAACCCAACAAGAAAAATAAATGCAGGGTTAGTTTACCAGCTAATTAAAAACACCATCTAGTGCAGCTTATTTTCGTTTGCACGATAAGCTAGGCATGGAAACTTCAGCGGGAACAAGCAGTGTTTTGCTAAATATCTCTTTGTTGTTGATGTAGGAGGCGTTTGGTTCCCTGGTGTCCTTCAATCACCGAAAGGGAGCCCTGTGCCTACCAAACACCTGCAGCGTTTCTTTCACCGGGATGAAAGGCCCGGAAATCTTGGCCAAGGCAAAGTACGTCCTCGCCAGCACAGGGGCTGCCTGCCACCACAGCGCAGCGTAAGTGCTCTCAGTCTGCCTCTGGGGTGGGCTCAGTTCTTGTCCAGCTCACCTCTGCACAAGAACAGCAGGTCTAATGCTGAACCAGTGGCAGAGGGTGGCCGGGGTCTGGACATTTTATGCTCTTTGTGTGCCGAGAAGAAATGTAGTGGATAGAGAGAAGGCATATATTAAGGGGCCATGAAGACAAAAAACTAGCCTGGTTCCTTAAAAAAGACTACTTTTTCTCGATAAAAATGATAACAATTTTACCGCAGACTTCCAACGAAAATAACTGAGATATAAAGAGACTGCTTTGTCTGAATAAAAAAAGATAGCAATTTTATCACAGACTTCAAACAAGAGTAACTGAGATATTAAAGGGGAAATATATGAAGCAGTGGCAACTTTCCGGCGACATCTCTGTGACGTCGCAAAATCTTCAGGGCAATTGGCAGCTGCTGACCTAAGCCACTGCCGAGAAACATGACTTTGCGGTTGCAGATGGGCCTCTAGTTCCATTTTATCATGTCATTGGACGCTAGGATGCAGTATCTCACTGAAAACCACGTCACTCCTGCCCCTATTGCATCACTGTGGTGCAAAGATTGGTTGGTTTTCAATATTTATTGTGTTTTATTGTTTAATAAAGAATGTCTTTTGTGGCTGGAATGAAGCTGAGTGAGTTACCAATGGCTATTTCTTTCGAAGTGAACAAGGTTGTATTTTGCCACATTGTGGCGTTGCTCCCAATGCTTGTGCGAGGCTCTCTTACTTCATTTTTTTGCACATAGTACGTGGTGAAAACAGCTACACTGAGTGGAAGTATGGATGAGAAAAAAGGGCCAAAGGAGATTTAAGGGCTAATTGCCTCAGGCTTAAATGAAGGAAAATGAAGCAAACCGTCAGAGGCTTGAGAAATATCACATGTAAGGAGTAGCATAAGTTTGGAATGGCACCTGCTTAAAAAAAAATAAGCAATCTGAAAAAATAACTGGCCTACAACAATATTTGGAACATGCATGACCAAGAAATGCACTAACAAGGGTGGTAAACATGCAAAGACATTGTTGGGAAAAACGTAACAAGAACAGAAAGAATTTACATAAGCAATAGCCAAAGGAAAAACAAAGTACCCAACCTAGTATGCATGGGTTCTACAGCACAAGTGTAATGCACCAATCAAACAGTTTGGTTGAAAGTAAACCTAAAACATCGGCAGCAAAAGTGTCAATGTTTGTCAATGTTAAATAAGCAAACAAACGAAAAATAACAAAATCAGTGGATGTAACCTTTGTTTCTTTCGAAACATTTTAGTTGCTTTTTGCCAAAAATTTCTGCATGTCCAGTTTTTGTGCCTTCCGAGCTATCCACGCTGACTTGAGAAATACTACCTACAAAAAGTAGAAAGCACCAAAAAAATTGCAATTTGCTGTACTAGGTGTAACAAAATGTGATGGTACGTTAGGTCTAACAGACGCTAGGGGCTCAGGCTCTGAAAGATATTATAGTTCCTCTCTTGAAGAAACAGGTAAGAACCGACATTGCCAACCTGGCAGTGCGCCCTCATCCTTGCTCTCTCGGCAGCCCCTCGCGAGTGCTCCTGAACTCGGGAGTGACGGAGGACAACGCCCGTGGGACGCTACGACTGAGCACGGGGAGGAAGACCACACGTGCTGACGTGGACCTGGCGGTGAAGCTGCTCCAAGAGGCAGTGTCGGCCATCCAGCTGCAGCAGCAGCAGCCCTGTGCCTGAGCATCTCCGCTTCCCTGCCATTCCACGAGCAGTCGCCCAAGCTGCACACCAAAGAGCTGCGCTTCACTCGCGTGGCTCTCACCTCGCGTCACGCTTGAACCAAAGCATTCAGTGGCAGCAGTGCCTTTTTTTTTTCTTTTAGATACAGTTTAGCGGTATTTCTGTATTGAATTTTGGAAAAGTTTCTGTGAAAGTGATCAGGCAGAATGAAAAAAGAAAGTGGGAAGTACTGAAAGCTGTTAGAACGAGGTGGATGCCCTGGCTATTAGGGTGGGTCAGTCTCAGCCATAGCACTCTCGATTCCTTCAATTGCGATAAAAACGAGAAGGGTGTTGAGTGACGTGCACTCGAGTAAAGCATTTCTTTTCTAATAAAATTTTTCGTGAGTTGAGCTGTAGTACAAGGCACTGATGGTTGTGGCCATGTATTCATGATACTTTTTCACATTCCTTGTTAGGTATTCAGCAAGCAGAGAAATTAGTTGTTACGAAGCCACATGCAGTTGTTCAGTTCCTGTTCAACTAAATGCGTCTTTCTGGGCCCAAGCTCATCTAGAATTGTCAGACTGTATGTGTGTGCTATTTTTTATGTTACAGTTACTTAGTTGTGTTCTGTGTACCGAAATATCTTTCTGTAAACATTTTTATCACTGCAGCAGATGTGTCGCATTTATTTTATACATGTTTTCGCATCTAGTCGTAAGAGATTTTATATGTAACTGAATAGTTGTGAAGTGTTCAACAGAATTTAGTAGACGTTAAGCCTTTTTTGGGTTTTGGTAATGGCATTTATTTTTTACTTGAATTTTGTTTGTAGTATGAGTACATTGTAGGTGATGCCTTTGCCTCTTGTCTTTCTCTTTCTCTTTTTTTGTTCTCTTTCAGGGAAAAGGCGGGAATTGCCTGAACCCTGTTAGCAACATCCAGGACTGCTGCATTTGTGATGTTTGCAATAAAAACCTACCTATGAAATTTCATGTGCCCATGGACAGAGATCGGTTGAGGCTTCATGAAATAATGAACCAGATGAATAAATACAATCAGTATCAGTCAGTTAACAACTTTAGTAAATCACCTGCACAACCAATTGAAATTGATTAATAATTTCATGCAGTGATAGCTTCACACAACACTGAAATTAGTAGTACATATATACTAAGGGTAGGCGAATGATTGATTAACCTTCTGATCAATTGAGTAATGGTTTAGTGGAAATTAATTTTTTTAATCAATTAGTTAAACTACAGTGAGCCAAGTGCCAATGATGATCGGATTTCTTAGATGGGTCCAGCACCCAATATAAAAACGATGCTGTGCATCGCGGTCACCTCACTGCCATGCGAGTGTGTGTTCAGCACAGCTGAGATGGCTATCAACAAGAAAAGAAACTCTGTGCTGCTGGAAAGACTGGACGAATGATAATAGCGTAAAATGACCTGTATTCTGTAGCATCGACAATTTGACAATAAAAACAACCAACGAAAAAATGGCGAAGCTTGCACTAAGTAGTACAAGGCTTGAAAAAGAGTGTAGCTGCAGGATTCACTGAAGAGCAATATCAGGCTCCTGATATTGCCTCTGGAAAGATGTCTTCCAAGCAGTGCACTTACGTACAGTAGTGATGCCAACTTTACGGAGGCTCTCCATAGCCCCCCTCCCCCTTCCCCCCTTTTTTTTTTTTTTTATATATGGGGTCTTATGCAAGTACATTAATCCCTCGTTATAACGAAATCGCTTTATTCGAAAGTTCTTCCGGTACCATGCCAAACGCATGCATTTTAGGCCGCATTACTCTAAGTGCACAAAGAGCTGAACCCGCTTAGAGCGAAGTGGCAAGCGGAGGCGAGAGGCGACGACCCAGCGGCAAGTCAGGCAGTGAATTTGGCGAGTTGAGAAGCTGGTTTTTTCTTGAGCCCTGGCGATTTTGTCGAGCTGGTCATACTCGGTTTGCGCCATCCGATTTAAGACAAACGGTCGAAATGCATGTTAGGGTGCAGTGAATTTGGCGAGTTGAGAAGCTGGTTTTTTCTTGAGCCCTGGCGATTTTGTCGAGCTGGTCATACTCGGTTTGCGCCATCCGATTTAAGACAAACGGTCGAAATGCATGTTATGGTGATTCAGTTGTGTTCCTAGGCATTGGTTAATGCGTGGACGCGACGGTGCGTGAACACTGACACTCGAAGCGTAGAATTAAAAATGTTGTCGAGCGCGGGGCACCCAAAAACTCGTTTTGCAAACTTCACGGGTGCACACCTTGGGAAAAAATTGCTCAGTAATCATGAAAAGCCCGTAGTGCAAAACCTGTCAGTTTTCATGATTGTGCTGTTTACCCACAATGAGCGGGTAATCGTTTTTTGAGCTCAACAAACACAACCTTAGATTCCAGCTGTGGAATCTGTGGCGCTTTCCCGCGCGAAACTCTCGCAGCAATCCGTGATGCCCCCACACCCCCTATAAAAGTGGCCACTACCTCCTTCTCATCCACTCTGCAGTCTGCTAGGCGTTCGGATGCCAGTCACTGCTTGGTCAAATTGGAGCGGGGTTGCTCGCGCCCGGCAAGAAGATGAAACAGCCAAAGCTCACTGCCTTTCTTGCACCTGAATAAAGTTGTGCTTCACTGAATACATTGGGCTTTGATTCCTCGCAGTTGTGGTGCAAATAAACCTCAACTACTGAAGTTTTCTCGTGTGGTCGCTTATATTGAAATACCGCTTATAACAAAATTTTGCGGCGTACCGCTAACTTCGTTATAACGAGGGATTACTGTATTTGCAAATGTTCCTGGTGCCATCATACTTTGCTGCGAGAGTTTAACGTTAAGCTTTCGTGTCCTCACTGATGCCGCTGTACGCCAATATGCCCTGCACGAAAGCCAACTTTCTTTGATGATGATGATGACTGATATGGGTGATGCGAAAGATAAAGCCGCTTCCCGTGGCCTTAATCGAACCTGGGTCCCTCGCGTTATGAGGCCAGCATCTGTCCGATTGCTCCATTTCGACACGGTCGAAGCGAACGCCAAACAGTAGGTACCGATTCACGCCCTGCTTCCCAAGCCCAAACGTTAGGCCTACCCGGGAGTTGCTGTGGGCACATACTCTCAGTGTAGGAATTGGTCAACCAAACAATCCATCACGACAAAGCCTCGAGTTCAACCGTCGTCGTCGTTAGAGGGGTGCATGATTTTTTTTTACATTGCCCCTGAAAAGTGTCCCCAGCAATGCGCCTTTGTGTACAGAATTATAGCCTAGCTATTTTGAATAGAGGGCTTCAGTGCACGAGTTTTGTTCTTTTTGTGCTTTCTTTAATTTTAGCCCAAGAAAGACTGTCGTGTTTAAAAGCTTCTCTGGTCATACACCTTCACCGAGTGGAATGGCTCATGATTTTTAGCTATTGCCACACGTGCCGCCCCTCCGGGACGTCGTGCATCACGTCGTGCACCCCGACGAATTTTTGCAGTGACGCTGCACATCTAAAGTGACCAAATGTCCCAATTTAGGCGGGACATGTCCCGGGTCCCGCTGTCCCGGCAGCCTGCTTGTGGAATGATGGTTTGCCCCGCCTTCAGCCGAAAGTATGAAAATGAAGCCCTGTGTCACGAATGAAAAACTGGATGAATGAAAGGGCCAGAAGAAACCATTTGAGGAACTTCAAGAGAACAGCATAGATGGTACTGAGCAAGAAACACAACAAAGCGCCTGTGTTCTGTGTTTCTTCATTATATATATAGTTCCAATGTCTGAGCTGTTTTCTTGAAGCTACAGTGTACCGCGTAGCTGGTCACCACACCCTTTTGCATTTGAGGAACGGCGGGTGGACGTGCTTCAGCACTTCGAGCCTTGCAACAATATCAAGACATTCGTCGAGTACGCCATGTGCTTGCGAGGCACAAACGCACCAGTGGAAAAGGTGTTTTCCTTGATGAATAAGATGTGGGTTGCTGAAGTCACACCTTCATTTGACCACACTCAAAGCAATGAAGGTGAGTGTGTACATGACTCGAGCGGTACTACACACACATCAGCAAAAATGAAAAACTGTTGAGGGCAATTCATTCAAGCAAGAACTATCAGCTACTGGCCAGGAAAAAAGCCTGGAGGGCCAGGAGGACCACATGTTGCAGGTCTAGTTCTTCCTTGCCCCACCCCCGTCCCGGTTGGGGATCTGAGGAATAAGGTAGTCCCCACAGTTCTCATGCCCCTGTAGAATGAAAACTCTGCGCGCGTTGTGTGTTTCCAGAAACGAAAAACTTGGGAATCTGTGTTCAGCGTATTAAAAAATGAATACAAAAACTGGCGCAGCTTGCACTAAGTCGTGCAAGGCCTGAACCATAGCAAAACTGCAGGATTTCTTTCTTTGTGAGCACTGGAGGACACATCGTCAAGCATTTGTACAAGTCTGAAATTGTTTATTTGCATGTTTCGTAGTCCTTTGCATTGTGCTACCGGTGGTAGTCATCATTATATGCATTGGTATCGCTGTGTTCCTTCATGCCAAGCATTCCATGCGCGGTAGCGCTTGACGACAGCTGGGTCGTAGCGGTGGCGTATACTTGCATGACGCATGCGCGGCATTCCTGGAGTCGCGTCGAGGTTCCGCGGAGCAGGTGTTGCACCATCTGGGGCGTTGTTGGTTGCTACTGTAAGGGTGGGCGATGAATTGATTAACATGCCAATTAATCGACTAAAGCTTTAGTCACGATTAATTTTTAACCGGTTAATCGGTTGAAGTCATGCTAGCAGAATGAAACAAAGGTGCTTAGGCGTGTCGATCATCATATTCATTTCAAATAACCATCCTAGCGTCGCAGCATAACACGGTGCAAGTATGCTCAGAGATGATGGTTATTAAAACAGCGAGGTGATAGCCAAGACAGAGGGGAAAGTGGTAACGCTTAATAAAAATATACACGGCACAAATAACGACTAGAGGGCATTCGCAACGTTTTACAGTTGTATTAACTGACTACGGCATAAGTAAACCACGATTAATCGGCACTCCCTGCAATTACGGCGAGGGCCAATGCTCCTGATTCTAGAAATATAGTGCGAGTGACGAATTCGGTGATAATCCTGTCCGCACCAGAGTCGTGATGATGAGCCGCTACATCATCTGGAATAATTGTCTGTCAACAGGGCAAGAGCCATGATCTGCATAACTTATAAACGATCCTTCTCCAAGGGGACCTCCATTTGGACTGATCATCTGCCCCTCTCATTCTCCCCCTCTATTAAAGCTCGCGACAAGGCCGAGGAGCATATTGTTGTTATTATTTCATCATTTTTATTCTTAGACCAACGGTACTGATCGATTAACTGATCAGTCGAGTTAGATCAGATTAAATTGCCAATTAATTGGATTAAATTGATTTAATCGGATTAAATTAATTCAATTAATCAGATTAACATTTCTAATCGATGCCTAGCCCCAGCCCACCCCCGAGGAACGCGAGGCGCTCCTCGGAAGTTGTTGTTGTTGTTTTTTGCGAGTTTTCTTCTTCTCTCTCTCTTTTTTTTTTTTCCTACTAGAGCCACTGCGCGAGCTTCGGACACTCGATTATCGCCTCGTTCCCCGGAGCTTTCACCTTTTTTTTTTTTTTTTTTTTTTTTTTGGCGCGTGCCGGGGACGGTCGGCGGTCGCCGCGAGGCAGCGCTGGGCATTTTCGTAGTATTTTTAACACGTTACGCGCCACACATTACGGCCAGCTACAGCAGGACCGCTGTTAAAAACCAAGAAGTTCCTAGGTCCTCCATATTTTCATGTGTCTTATGTGGAGCAGGGACGACGAGCCGGCAGAGTGGTTTAATGGAGCATATGATGATTGTGATGGGCACGAGGGAGGCGAGGCGTCACCTTTTTCAACATCCTCCCCCGCGCGCGAAAATAGCTACAAGTTTCACGGTGCGTTTACAGTCCATGGCGGGAAATCAGTCCAGTTGACTGCAGGCAAGAATCCATGTCCGTTGAAGCAAGCAGTTTCAGGCGCCTCGCTGCTTCGCTTCCACAATGGTGCTTCTTAGCGCACCGCAGTGCAGGCCTTCTGATTTGGTGATTCCCCGTTGAACTGTCTCCGTAAAAACGAGTACGCAAACCGATCCTTCCTACGCTGGCTTTGGGTACACAGATCTTCGTTCGCCAGTCGGCAGTCGCATTCCTCGCAGAATTGTGCCTTCTCCGTATCCGCTTGAAACACTTGGAGGACTTCTTTGGTATCAAAGGTGCTATCTCTGTTTGTCTTCTCTCGCTTTGAGCTGTTCAGGACTCGGTACATCCGCATCCGGCCGGTGCCGGTTGCGTCGTGAATCTGTTCCCTTGTATGGCAAAACAGTCTTGCGTTTACTTTTCTTCCGTGCGGTTGGCCGGTAGCATTGGATGCCCGATCACCTGCGGTCAACTCATCACGGTTATTTTCTGGCCCCGCATGTCTCGTTTCAGTGACGATCACTTCTGTTTCACCTGAGCAGTCAATGTACGTCGGATGGCGCTTGGTGTCTTCTCGGCAGAAATCAAGACGGCTGTTGTTTATTGATGGTATATGTCTTGCCAATTCATTTCTGATGTACGCTCATCATCTTTGATGTACGCTACAAGGATATGGTTTGTGTTCACAGTTTCCTCATTTTCTGTAACATTCTCTCCTCTGTTTGGGCGCTATGTGGGATCTGATCTAATTCGATTTCTAGTGGATGTGAGGAGAGCTTGCCGATTAGTTCTGACATTGGTTATCTTCATTTCTAGTTTAACCTTTGACGATATCACCGTGCCTTCAAAGGCAAATGCTTCAAACATTACAGATTCCATGTTCTCAATGTCCACGGTATTTTCTAATTCTCTGTTAATCTCGGTCACGCAATCGTTTTGCTCAGTCAGAGTTTTTAACAGATGAGTCAACTCACGTATGTGTGGTTGCTCGGCGCGAAGAAAGTCGTCAACTTTCCCGATCACATCTGTTAATCGTTCCCGCATGATCCGCTGTCTTTCGATGAGGGCCTCCGTGGTCCAGTGCAGCGTAAGGGACGTCGATGTGGCTGGCGATCAGGCACACGGTGCAGAAGTCGACGCCATCGTACAGGGAGTTACGCAGCCGCGAACTCGCATCTCATGCGTGTCGGAGAAGGTGCAGCACAAATGGGTCCGACTCAATTCTTCTTCTTAGGAAGTCCCCAGGCTTTCTCAGCGGGTTCGCTGGAACGGCGGCTTCGTTCTTGCTCCTCAGATGTGAGAATGAGGTCGAAGACAATTTGACAAATCCGTTCGGAGTCGCTCACCTCAGGAGGTTCCTATGAGCTCCGACTGTAGGGCAACGCTTCATATCAGTGATATATGGTCAAGATCATCGCTGTGGCAAGCAAAAACAGCTCTGTGTTCGGCCAATGTGCCTTTTATAACTGCGTGCTGGCTGGGAGTGGGCTGGCTGCGAAGCGGGACGATGGAATATTGGGGTGATGGCGCGCGAACACCGCGTCGGATGCGACGTTGTCATATGCGACAGGGGCACTTCTTGAGGGCAATGTTTGGGCTACTAACACTTGCTATGGCGGCTACTCTGGCAAAGGCAACGGATCATGTTGCAGGCAGTCTTTGGCACTGCGTCTGGCAAGGCTAAGTACCGTGGCTGGGTCTAGCGTCAAAGGCACCGCGGCGGACGAGGCAGAAGCCTTCGCTTCAACCGGGGGGCTAGCTTCATGCTGCTGCCGAATGTCGGCTTCCAGTCACCGAATGAGCTCTTCTTTGAAAGCGGCAGTGTCCAGCTGTCGCCGTGCCAATTCTTTCCGTATGAGGTCGATGAATAGGCGCGACATTGTCACTGAGACGAGCCGCTCCCACACAATTCCTGGCATGATATTCCGCCAAGCCGGATACACGCAGGCGGTCACACACAAAACACAATCTTGCTGGAGTATTCGCCAGCAAGATTTGCGGACGCTCCAATCTTGCTGGTGGTCTAGACCACCGGCCCTCTCAAGAGCACCAGCACACCTTTGCCCTCCCCCCTCTCCCCCCCCCCCCCCCCCCCCCCCCCCAAATGTGTGTGCATCACATCACCCACACGTGCGCTGATGTAATTCTGCCTGGATCCACAACGGTTACGTATACATTCTAAAATGTCACATGAAGGAAATTTTGAGCAATCGTCAGCGTTACTTCAGTAACCAAAATGACAGAGAAATTATCAACTCTGCAAGTTTAAGCCACTCTATCATATTGTAGCCTCTTCTCTGCTTATCATGTTGTATCCTGTAGCCATGCTTCAGTTTGAACATCGGGGCCTCTGTTATCCAATGGAATACTTTAACTGTGTCATTACTGTCCGTTTCATGCTGAAGCGTGGCAGTCTGTAGCATTTATGTATGTGTGACCATGCCATTACGCATGTTTTCTTGATGCACTCCGGGAAACAAAATGCTGACTTGTTTCGAGCATCGCATCATGCCCAAAGGTCATGCTGGGTCTGTACGACTGTCCAATGCTCTGTTTTTGGTGGACTAGTTGAGCTTCCCAACTTAATTTCCATTTCCCGTGTCACTAACGAAAACTACAAAATTCTTATGCGCCATATATACATTCCAAAACCGTCCACGCTCTTACACTGTAAAGACTAAACCGGCAGTCTGTATTCGGCTGAACAGTGGCAGTGCACGAGTGCGCTAAAAAGTTTGTCATTTCATTAATGTTTGAAACCAAACTGGTAGAACCTTATTATGATTCCTTCCTCAGATCTTACGACAGAATTCCAAATGTGGCAAGATTTTGCTCGACTTGCACAGGACATGCCTAACCGCGCGAGCATGGTCAGACACTGCCGTCTTTGTGTTATTATTTTTTCTTGCTAAATTTAATGTTTGATATGGCATTGAATAATGAACTTAGCAGTGGCTTGCTATGCCTTATCCAGGAGTGGTTCTTACAATGGCCGCCCCAGAAAAGTTACTGCATAGAACGAGCCTTCAGGTAGGCTATAGGGCATTTATGCACGAAGCATTGAATACTTGACAGAGAATAATGCAACTATTTCAGAACCCCAAGAGGGAGCTCAGTACAGCAGACTCGAGATTTGGGCTGTACTGAAATGTCGACCAGCTTCTCATGTTCGCTCAGAGCTCTGATAGAAGCTACGAGATAGGCTGCGTTAGAGATTCAAAACAGAAACGGAAATCACTACTGACATGTCTTGACAAATACCGATGGCTGAATTATTCCGCTTTGCGTGAGGGGTAATCCCGTCATGTTCATGTAATTTTCACCATTAACAGCGCTGTTCTTGTGCTTTATATCTGTGTGTTTAGTGTTGGTATTTGCTGAAATTATTTCTAGCGATATAAGTTTACGCTTCTTGTATGCATGATTCATAGCCTGTCGTTTTTTTAACAAAGCACCTGCGCTACACATAATTTGTAGTGCAGGTCTTATCTTAAAAAGAAAACGAGGGGCTAAAGTAGCGTACATAATGTTATAACGTAAGTGCATAAATTCGATGCAGACTGCACAGAATGAGCTCCATTGACATTACACTGGAAGCTGCTGTACGGGCGTAGAATGCTTATAGTATGCCAAAAATTTTCTTTTGCATTTGGGACAAGAACAACTAAATGAAAAAATCTCATTCTTGCTGCAGAACTGTGACCTTACCAAGAGAAAATGGTAGTTGGTACCACTTTTTTCTGGTTAAATTCCCAGCTGGAACTAGCTGGTACCAGTTGGGACCAGCAAGGACCATTTGGGCCCAAATGGGAATTTAACCATACACCACCTGGGACCAGTTACATTTTCTCTTGGGTTACCTTCGTAGTCGAGGTACGGCGATGGTCCCGGGGACGTGGGCTGGTCACTATCGGGTACACCGTGGTTCACCTGAAGTCGCTCTACATATACATGTCACAGGGCCGCCTGGAGGGCTTGGAGCTGGGCGTGCCTGCTGCCTGTTTCGGGCAAAGGTTCTGCGCCTGGGGAGCCCCGTGTGCGAACGTGTTGGATCGCGAGCACCGCAGGTGCTTGCGCTAGGCGAGGGATTTCACTGCTCGGCCCAGAAGGTAGTGCTGGTAGCCCGTACATGTCTGGTAATGGAGAGGGCTCATTGGTGTGAGTACCCCCTGCTGCCCTTGCCAGCAGCTGGTTCACTGTCTGTGAGATACACGCGATGTGGACCAGATGGGCTGGTTCATAGCCATTTGCGGCACTGTTGCGGCAGTGGCAAAGCTTACGTAAAACACCTCTCTGTGGTTACCATGCACACACAGGCTCTCCATCGTGGGCGTCAGACTTGGACTGCGATATGCGAAGGCCCTGCACGCGAGGCTGGGCGCTTGGTCGCCACATCAACAGCCTCCTGGGATGCTGCAGAGGCGCCTGCCAGCTGGCTCCCTCTCTGCCTTCTCGACGCTGTCCAGGAGGCGCATAGGTACGATGCTCCTTTGGTGCGCTCCAGTTCCAACGTAGTGAGGCTCACCAACCCCGTATTCGGAGCCAACTTACCGAATGACATAAGAAATTCTTTCGTAAGGGCCGTAAAAGGTAGCATGAGAGAAAGCCAGCGTGCATTTCAAAAGTCATCCATATGAGAATTCAGTGGCCTTGTCGAAGTGGAGCAGTGAGGTTCAGTTAATGCAGGAGGAACGAACCTTAGGGGGTTGTGGATAGACAAGCAAGTTGGCTAAGGCGGTGGTCTTCGAGGGGCTGGGGGATCGTGTTAACGGTGCCAGTTGAGAGTAAGCGTATTGTAGAGGGGTTGGCTGGAAGGCGAAGTGTTACTTTGTATACCCTGCGTTGTAAAGCTTGATTGATTGTATCGCTTTAACGCGCCGGCGCAACGCAGGCGACGAGGCGCGTTTTTTAGGTACGGAGCACCTTAGGACCTCAAAATGTCCGTCCGCGTCCGTGCGCATAACATTTAAAATCGCAAAAAATCACACAGGCACCAGCAGGATTCGAGCCTGTGTTTGGTAGACCAGACAAAGGTAGTGTCAGTCGTGTTACCCATTGGGCTACGACCGTGAGTTAGTACCCGAGAGCCAAACGGCTTACTCCCTCGCCTGTAAGGGTGCGGAGTACCTTAGGACCTCCCAATGTCCGTTCGCGTCAATCCATGCGCGCACCACCATTAAGCGAAAATCTGTGCGGAAACTATCTAAAAGGGTACAAGAGCACTCCAAAACACTCGAAAACAGGCACTAACATAATCTAGCAACGAGATTGGATTGGATTGGAAAACATTTATTGAGCATAAAAGTGGGTGGCTTTCTCAGTCCAGATAGCCGCGAGCTAGCGCAGCTGCTTGGGCGCGAGTGATGAGGCGTTCTTGGTCCTCGCACCGTGAGCTGGCCAGTTCGCGCTCCCACTGCTCAGGGGATGGGGAAGGGAGGGGGTTTGGCGCGTAGGGGCATTCCCACACCAGGTGGTAGGACTAGGTAGTGTTTGGGACGGAGCAAGAAGGGCAGTTGTAGGGGTAAGTGGAGGGAGAGATGTAGTGGAGTATCGTGGTGTTGTAGAATGTGTTGGTCTGCAGTCGACGCCAAATTCGAGCCGCCTGTGTGCTGAGGGATAGGTGAGGAGGAGGGTATTGAAGCCCGCAGTTGGCGATAATGATACAAGATTTCAGTGTATCGGGTAGAGATCGGGGGATAGATAGAGTATAGTGAACTAGAATACCCAAATATTCTAGTTCACTATAGATGGAGGGTTCGGAAAGGTCCTCTTCCGTCGACGAAAACGCCCGGAATGTAAAAGCGCGGGCAGCGGCGTGTGCCGCCTCGTTTCCCTCGAGGGAAGAATGGCCTGGTGTCCATACGAGAAAACGCGCAAAAGCACCGGTGTAGTCAGGTTGTGATGAAGTTGTAATACACAGTGACTGCATCGAACTATACGCTAAATGGCGCTACGCGGAAACACGAGATGGCGCCGCGGCACGTGCACCACGTATGTAAGCGGGTTCTGAAAATCCTATACCCTCTTCCCGCCATGGAAGGAAACGAACGTGAACGTCTACGAAGACAACGAGCTTCCCCGAATACGAAACCGCGGCAAGCGGAGGCAAAGTGACTAAAACCGAATGACGGTCGGGGCGCAAATCGGATTTCACTCGCAGTGCAACTTGGATGTCACGGTCCCCGTACTCCGCACCCTTGCCATTAATAATTCCACGGAGTTGAGATGCTGCCATTTTCTTTAACGTGCGCCGAAATCTCATACACACGGGTGTTTTTGCTTTTCGCCTCCATCAGAAAAGCGGCCGCCGCGGCCGGGAATCGAAGCCGCGACCTCGTAGAAGCACGACTGAAAGTCTATAAAACTAATTTCATGTAATCTGTGGTGCCTAAGGATGCTTATCGGCCTGCTCCCTTCCCTACTATGGAGCCAACGCCGCCTGTATTAACATTGCCTGACGCGTCGCGCGCTTTTCAATGGGAAGGGTAGGAACGCTTAGTTCAGGCACTGATCCGCTATGTGGCGCGTGCCGGCGGACATCTCGCCTTACGTCACTGCTCGCGAGTCGCGAACGCTGCACCCACTTCTACGACGTGTGTCTGTCAGCTTGCCTGTTGTGCTTCAAGGGCCGTTTCGCTTACATCTTAGCCGTGACGGGGCGCTAGTTCTGTGGCGCACTGGGGATCTCGTTCAACGTGTCGCTCGCTTCATACTTGCTGCATTTTTCCAAAGATAAAGACGGAGGCGGACTAGTGTAAGAACATACTGATTGTCGGGTAGACATATAGCTAACAGAAAAAGGATATTTTCGGATGGGGCAGCCATTATTTTACTGATATTTTTCTTTCTGGAGTATTTAGATAAGAAAAAATTGCGTGCACGTTTTTTGTTCAGGCGCTCACTTCTACGATTACTTTCCAATAATATCACGTGCTTGTAAACTTCAGAAAATTATAGGAAACAAAAGGATAAGCAGCTGGGATCCCGCCACGCTGTCCTGGCGCTTCTGCAGTACGTCCTCTATTTTAGAAGTGCGTACCGATGCGGAGTGCGAACAGCGGGGTCAAAACAATACCTAAATGCGGAGGGGATAGAGGTGGGATGCCCCACTCAGAAAATTTCAGGGCCTGTGATCGGAGTAGATAAGCGCGCAAAGCCGGCATCAGCCTGCGGCAGCGCAAGGGATTTTGCTTCGTGACAAAGGAAGTTTTATCAGTGACAGACCAAGACAGACAGGCATGGTGAAAAACAAGAAGGCGTAGGAGCGCCGCCTCGAGAACGCTAAACCAACTTTCCACTATTTTGCATAGTTTCCGAGAAGCGGCGCTGGCTGGCGGACACGAAAGCACGCTGGAAGGCTAAGGAGCGGGGAAGGGTAGGAGAGAGCAACAGGAGAGTGGCTGTTTGGCCATTTTTCGCTCACGCGTTAGGCATTGTTTATACAGGCGGCGTTGATGGAGCTGTAAGAAACCGGGTCGCCAGCCAGCAGCTGCTTCCGTTCCTGACTGCTGCATATGTGCAATTTATAAATTTGGCTTTTTCTTCTTGTTCTTCTTTTTTTTTTTTAGATGTTGCATTCACTTAGCTTCAGCGCGCAGGCCTTGTTCGACAAGTCAGGACACCTCTTTGAAGTTCCAAACCGGAAGCACGTCCAAGCGTGCCCGTGTTCTGTACAAGCTTGCAATCCATCACGCCGCCAAAACATGACGTCGTAGCATCTCGCCATGTCGCTCATACTCCTTGCTTCAATTGCGAAAATAAAAGAGTTTTCTAAATATTTGCTGCCTCTATCAACGCTCCTGAGCTCGCTGGCTACGCCAGCTTGAGCACAGTGGCGTGCATGTACAGAATTGAAAAGAAAAAAATTAAAAATATGAATACAAAAGGGAATTTGGATGGGAAACTACGTTTTAGAACAAACCCTCACTAACTAAGATATCTGAATACGAATAAATAAGATCACATGAAAACTCACGTCGAAGAGAAAACACACGGGATCTAATGACATTTACAGCAAATGTCATTCGCTCTAAATGTCATTAATTCGGCGCTACACGAGAATACCGAATGACATTCAAGGCGAATGACATTTACCGGCTAACTGAGGTCCCGGACCTCAGTTACACCTCAGTTGGCGCGTTGGCGGCCGAATGAGTAGCCTCGACAGCAGTAGCGCGTCCCTAGACTGAAAAATTCAGTAATAAACCAGAGAATATTGTTTCTAAAAACTGTCAGTAAACTTATATTTTCTTCTTTGTGTTGATGTTCAAATAAAGAAAGATAAACAAGTACTAACAAAAAAGAAAATCTCGTCCCCAGTGCGCGTGCTAGCCGAATCCGGATTTTTTGCAGACTTGTCTCGGCTTGTGATGTCTACTGATGTCACTTAAATCAGTGGTTTTCTTGTTTTTTATTTAAAAAATAATCCTTTGTTGCGTTTTTTTTAATATTACGTGTGAAAACATTCTAGATGCGCTTGAAATGTAATTTTTGTGGTTTTGCGAGCTCGCTAATCGTCACCGCTATCACAATCAAATGACATTTGTTTCGCCATGTAGACCCGCATGGCCGAGCCGAATGTCATTAACAGCTAATGTCATTCACTTTTAATGACATTAGATTTGCCGTGTGACAGGGGTATAACATTACGCTGCACGCAAGGGAGCAAATTCTGACTTTCCTATGCCAACCTCTCCAATAAACATATTTCTCTCTCTCTCTTCCTGTGTCGGGTGCAAGGACTGACACCCTTCTGCGGGGCTTATACTTCCACAGTTCCAGTGAAAAACGCTTGAAAAGACCCCCTTTATCAGCAAAAGATTTGCCCGATAACATGAAAGTTCTCACCCTTCGAGCCAAAGTATTCTGCACTATATGGTGAAAACACGGCAAGTTTGCTGAAAGGTCCGCGGATTTCTAAATTACAGTCTTCGTTAATTAATTACGCGAAACTCGGTAATGCGTGGCTAATTACAGCTTCGCATGCTTGTGGATGTGAAGGGGCGTATATTTTGAGCGTCACGAAAATCTTTGGCCTGAACGGGCGTTGTCTAACCATTCTGAAGGCACCAAAAGGCGCAAGAAAGGCGCTAAGCAGCACGATTTGCATCGCCGTTATCAAGAAAATCTTTTGCTGATAAGGGGGGTCTTTTGAAGCGTTCTTTAGCGAAACTTTTCCCTCAAAGGGTGTAGGTATAGCCCTGCAAAAGAGAGTCAGCACGTACACCCTCAAGGGAGTCAAAGTTTACACCTTTTCGCGCAGCCTAATGTTACACCATGGTTACACCTTCGAGTGAAAAGTTTTGCTAAAGAATGCTTGAAAATACCCCCCTTATCAGCAAAAGATTTTCCTGATAACGGCGACGCAAATCGTGCCTCTTGGCGCCTTCGTTGCCCTTTTCGGCGCCGTCGGAATGGTTAGAAAGCGCGCCCGTTGAGGCAAAGACTGCATGCGGGCTGAGTTGAGACGTACGTATTTCGTCCTCATTAGTACACCCGTGGCTAGTAGCGCTAGTTCTGAATCTTTCAGCCTTAGCTTGACCAGGCAAATTACTCATTTGTTTAGTTCCATAGGCATTAGGGAACATTATTAGAGCCATTTAATGGCGGAGTCTGTCCGTGAGAGGGCGTTTCTCTGCGCCAATCACGTGTGGAGGTTAAGATGGCCGGCAGATTTCGTCGTCTTGTCAGAGATTGAGCCCCGCGCATTAGCCGTAAGCCTGATTCAGTACCTTTTCAGCAATTTTTTTTCACTTTTGTTCCTGTCTCTTTCATTTCTTTTACTTGGTATTTTATCGCATTACTGTTTCTTTACTTAATTCAGTAAATGTATTTCTATCGTCGAATAGGACTCCTCTGGTTTGAAGCGAAAATATGGCCGTATGTGAACATTATTTGTTTGCCGCTGTGCTTTCGGTGCCTCTGATTAGTGAACGCTTTGGTGAGTGGAGCAAGGGAGGACAACAATCGTGAATCATTTTATGCATTTTATTGACCACGAAGGAAATATATTCTCTGCCAGGGCACACTTGCTTTCGAGATGAAGGAGCCCGCTGGCCAAGCAAGTAGGCGGGAGACATAACCAAACGTCTTTTGACTCTTGGCAGCGTCAACAGACACTGACGCCGCCATCTTTACGAACACCGGAACGCGCGCACTGTTTATTTCCGGTGAGTTTGAAGTAACGTCCCTCTGGGGGTGAAAACTCAGTCGGGGTTCCCCACAGGCTCACATCCTTCGCACAGGTAATGCACCACTCTGGCAGGGCTGCTAGGCTCCTCTGTGACGATCTGCTTGGGGCGCGTCACTGAGGCGCTTTGCGACAGTTTTTCGCATTGCCACCATGCATAATCGAG
This sequence comes from Haemaphysalis longicornis, assembly GCF_048455015.1. NCBI lineage: Eukaryota > Metazoa > Arthropoda > Arachnida > Ixodida > Ixodidae > Haemaphysalis > Haemaphysalis longicornis. The sequence continues at coordinate 18,043,026 of NW_027526422.1, forward strand.
CCCTTCACTGCACATTTACGTACAACACTGAATCGCTAACCTTTGAGCACCTACATCTGGTAACACTCTGGTATGGCACGCCATGGTTTATCTGGGCACAAATTGGTGCAGTTAGAGCCACTGAGAAAACTAAACAGTAAGCCGAGTATTACACTCAACTCTACGAGTGACAAGAACGGTCAGACTTCTGTCCGCATGCTACTTTGCCGGCGGCTACGCCGAACTCCCCTGTACAAGTTACACACAACAGTCCGTTTACCTTTTTCGCCGTCCGGGGCCAAATCCTGGGAGGACACGTTGCCTAGAATGAACACTTTCACACCAGCCAGAGGAGAAAGTACTCGAGTAAGAACTTCGCTTCATGAACGGTGCGACGTTCACACGGGGTCAAGGGCTGACCCTAACCGCACTCCTAGCGAATCATTTTTGGAATTATGCTCACTAGGAGTGCGAACTTGTTCGCTCTTTTTTTTTCTCTCCCAACTTTAATGAGCGCCATTATGACAACTAGGATTTGCTAAAATACTGTTCGAAACGAGATACAAGAGACCGACACAGTACTTGATGTCGCTCGAGCCGACAGAGCCAGCGAGCCGCATCGACTGCGTACAAACGACAAAAGCAGTACTCCGGTTTCGAACAGGGTTTAATTCCAAGACAGGCGCAGCGACGCACAGCTCGACTTGAACGGCATCCGTTAAGGCTCCATGACGGCACCGTCCTCCGAGGTGGTAACCAGGACGCATAGATAGGAGGCGATCTGCACCAAGAGGCAAATCACGTTAAAAATGTTACGTTTAGGGAGATCACCATTCCTTACCGATTGCAAACAGGATTTAATGATTTCAAGACAGGTGCAGCCATGTACAGCTCGACTCGAACGGCATTCTGGACGTCTCGATGACGGCCCCGTCCTGCTCGGCGGTGGCCGGTACGCATAGGCAGGAGGCGGTCTGGAACAAAAGGCAAAGCACGTTAGAAATGTTGTAATTTCGAAGGTAATCATGGCTTACCGAATGCGGGGACCATGATTACGCCTGGCAGGAACGGGAAGGGACGCTGAAAGGCAAAGTAACAGACGAACAGCGACAGAACCACTTTTATTACCAGAAAACACCTCTGTACAAAACACGCGTCGTCGAGCTCAGTTGATAGGACAGATGGAGACGTGTACCTGCCTAGCCAGAAGAGTAGTGCATGTTTGCGGGAAGGAGCAAGTGCAATAAGACACGACGCAAGGGTCAGGGAAAGGGGAGGGCGGAGGCGGTGCCGGACGCGAACCTGAAAAGGAACCAAGGACACCAATTCCATCACTCGCCTTTGCCACAACCCCAATTTGGAGCCGCGGACCGCAGAGCTGCGTTCCGTGCTTCAGTGATGCTCGTTGAAGGTGGCGACTGTATTCCGAACGCCGCGCGAACCGAGGACGTGCGAGCGGAAGACATTATCGAAGTGCATATACCTCGGCTACCGCGGCGTTCGGAAAGGAATACCGACTATCACCACAACCTAACGGGGCTTCCGAGCTGAGTCCGACGCTAGAGGCAGTGGCGAAGGGCTCCAACACCGCCACTGCGCCGCTGTCCCGAAAGCTAGAAAGCTACAGCCTAACGCGCACCGCAAAGCTTTGGCGACGGTCGGTATCCCTGCGTCGCGACGGCCCAGGAAACGTCCGGCTCCGAGGCTAATGTGCGCTCGGTTAGGAAAATTCAAATACGCAAACGTTCAGCGTCGCGAAAAAAATGATACGAAAGCCGGTTTCCTGGGCACGCCGCACGTCGCACCGGGCCTCACTCACCACTTGGAAGAGTCGTCGGTGAAGACTGTGAAGCAGCATACCATGGAGGAAGTCCGTGAGGCCCTCGTGGGTATTCGCTTGTCCGAGCGAGCCGGTTGGGAGCGGGGATGGCTCAGGCACAACGAAAAACGACTGAAGGAAACGAAAACGACAACACTTATGGCATTAAAACACCTCTTAGCGCGAACCAAACTTCCCCAATAGACAGTATACCGCGTGGAAAAAAAACTCACCTGTCCATCGCCGCCGTCACCGCGCCGCCAGCTACTCTGCGCCCGATGCGCAACAGGCAGACAAAATGACGTACCCCTTGTTCTAAACCGCGCTTATCCTCGCATTAAAGAGCGCTGCTATTGGTCGGCTACCGCCTACCCTTCCACTCTTTCACATCGATATCGTCTTCCAGAACATTCTGCCAGTTGTAAAACAAGACGAAAAAGTTATCGCATCAAGTCGCAGCCGCGCGGCCACCGGAGCACGCATGACAAGGCATTTTATGCTGCGTCACGGAGCAAGATAACCTTCTTGCTTGGTGGTTCTTCATGTCGGCTAGGGGCTTCGGCTGGCGCGATTGCACGGTCCTATCGATCATGCGGCCGTTACCGGCCGTCTTCCGCGGCTTTTGAAACCGAATAAAAAACGCCACGTCTTGAAGAAATAGTCGACTGCGCGGGAACACAAATGCTACTGCGTACGCGTACGAGTCATTGATTGATTGATTGATTGATTGATTGATTGATTGATTGATTGATTGATTGATTGATTGATTGATTGATTGATTGATTGATTGATTGATTGATTGATTGTAAGGTTCAACGCGCCGACAAAATGAAGGCGATGAGGCGCGCCATATAGTGGAGGGCTCCGGATTGATTTTGACCACCTGGGGATCTTTAACATGCGCCGAAATCTCGTATATAGACGGGCGGTTTGGCTCTTCGTATCCACTAGAAAAGCGGCCGCCGCGGCCGGGACTCGAACCCGCGTTCCCGTTCTCAGCAGCACAACGCCTTAGCCACTGAGCCATCGCGGCGGGTGCGTATACGAGTCGTGGCTGTAAGAAAATTAGTGCCCTTTCCACTCTGTGAAGAAAAATGACCTGCGAAGCTGAGCGCAGTCCACGGAGTGCATGAAAGGAAACACGTTTGTTCGTAAATAGCGATTGAGCATACTTCCTAGCCAATTAGCTGAATGAATCTTGGAAGGACCCTAACCCACGAAGTAATATATTCGGGAAAACATAATCGATCCATCTTTTCTAAAAGTATGCCATGTTCCACGCAATTGTAAGCTTCGGCCACATCCAATGTCACAAGCGCTGCGGCCTCTTTGGAACGACGAGCCAGATGAAGGCGTCTCTCTAGGTCTATGTGCGCCGACCATATCGAGCAGCCTGGCCTGAAGCCCACCTGTCGAGGACTCAAAATGCTAGCACTATTTAAAAACTTTTCGACTCTGGCAAATAAAACCCTCTCAACAATTTTTACAACATTAGACGTTAAGCTTGTCGGCCTAATTTTATCCAATGAAAGACCTAACCCAGGTTTTTTAGGCAAGGGAACAACTTTCGACAGACGCCAATCGAGAGGCACCCAGGAAGCGCGCAGGGAATGGTTCACAATATGCAGGAGGTCTTCAGGCGACTCCGTAAACATCATCTTTATCATTGGGAAAGTAATACCATCTGGGCCTGGTGCTGCATCGGGTACACGCTGTAACACGTCGTATAACTCTCCCTTCGTAACCTCTTCAAAGTTAAGAGAAGCCGGGCCCAGAACAGGGGAGCCAGCGGCGGTGGGGCCAGTACCGGGTAGCGGGAAGTGAAACGAGCCTGCAGCATATATACAGCCAACTGATCAAGAAGAATTTTTAAGGCTGTTGGCGTGTGTATGAAGGAATCAAGGTTTGGTGAGCTGTGGCCGTTTTTTCTAATCCGCAAGAACGAGAAGAGCGCACACCTATTACAAGTTTTCGAAAGGAAAGAGGAGCGACTTGTGTTATATATCTCTTTTGCCCGTGCAACAGTACGTTTAAACACAGCGCGAAAATACTTAAAATTGCTCCAATTTTCGGGACACTGGTTATACTGTAATTTTTTCCGCGCTGCTTTTCTTCGACGGTTATCCCTCGTACATTTCTCATTCGACCAAGGACTGCTTGGCTTCCCTTTAACCGAAGAAATCGTAAATTTAGCTCGAGTGGCCGAATCCTGAATTACTGATACAAGCTCCTTGGCACAAGCGTCAATTTCTTGAGTGGGTATCGAAGCTAATGCTGAACGCATTAAATTTTCATACCGATTCATATTCACAAAGGAGTGCTCCGTACGGGTAACGTGTTTGCTTGCGCGAATATCAAAAACCACGGGGATGTGGTCACTAGATGTAGCACAGTCTGCCGTAGACCACGCAGCAACAAGACCAGGCTTCGCAAAAGTCAAGTCCAATACCGACTTACTCTGGCCGCGCAGGCATGTAGCCGCTTTTGAGTTCTCACAGGAGAGAGAGTGGTCGCTAATCCACTCCCATAAACGCCTCCCGCAAGCATCAGTACGATATCCCCAGTCCACATGATGAGAATTGAAATCCCCTGCTAATATGACACGATTTTTACAAGCCGCCGAAGCTGCATCCAGTGAACCAGTCGATGTCAACCCATATGGAAAGTATGCATGCATTTATAAGGGAGAATGAAACACTTCCTGGCAATTCAAAGTCAAGTGCAAGAATTTCACTCTCAGATGAGAGAGAAACAAAGGACGTGTGTGCACTATGGCAGAATTTTAACGATGCTAAAATCAATAACCCTCCACCACTACCTTGCCTGTCCAAACGAAACGAGCGGAAATTTGGAATAAAAAAATGATTTCTGGGGAGAAAGCCAAGTTTCTTGAAGTTAGATAACGTGACGGTGGTATTGAGCCACAAGCCAATTAAGATCAGGAGAAGCAGAGAAAACAGAGCGGCAATTCCATTGGAGTACTCGTATGCTTGTCATTGTTAGCCAAGCTGCACCGGTGATATGGCCTGTTGTAGTATGTCGTGCGGCTGACTGGGAGACTGCACGGAACTTTTTGGATTTTTGTTATTCATTTGGTTTGGAAACTTTGCTGACCTCCCCATCAGTGGGGGAGAGCCTGCGATTTTGTGCCAGTGGGAGCCTAGGACTGGCCTACCTCCATCTCATCCGAGTCCTCAACACAAGCGGACGACATTTCTGGAGACACAGGAAACTGTCCTAGACCAGTGACTGCTGCATTTTCATCAGAAGGGGGTGGCATGTTTACAAGAGGAGTAGGCGGGGAGACCCGAGGGCCGCCCGGCAGCGATGCCGAAGGTGGCAATGGGGCTAGATGAGCCGATGCTGAGGGAGGTGCTGCTTCTGCTAACTCAGCATTATTCGGTGAAGGTGGTTTGATGAGTGGTTTAATGGAGCATAATGATGATGATTATGATGGGCACGAGGGAGGCGAGGCGTCGTCTTTTTCAACATCTTATATTGCCCCTGAATACGATGTCTCCGCAGCAATGCACTTGTGTGCACAGGTGAAGCCGTCGTTAAGAAGATCGGTGTAAGCTTGGACTTTATAAGCTGGCTTTCTTACATTGCGCGTTGCGCAGTGAAGCACGGCCATTTACGGCGGGAGTATTATTACAGCCCCATTTTATACTCCTCTAAATCTCTTCCCAACAGTGCATTTGTGTACAGTGGGGAAGCGGACTGCAAAGTTGTTCTGTGTATGACGTTATATAGGGATACATAGGGTCTTTCACAAGATGTATTTGACATAGTGCCCTGAGACCACTTTGATGTATCTATGTATTTATTGTACGAAAGAAAGAAAGGAAGGTCCACCAACAGGTGTAAATTGTCTCGCCTATGGGCGGACACCGGAACGCCTGCTGGTGTAGGGGAGGTGGGATAGGGAGGAAAGAGTACATAGAAATAGGGGGATAGGGTAGAGGGCATATATATATATATATATATATATATATATATATATATATATATATATATATATATATATATATATATATATATATATATATATATATATATATATATATATTTATATATATATATATATATATATATATATATATATATATGCTGTTAAAACGTAAAACGGCATCACTGCTTTTTGTGAAGACCATTTTTTTAAGCAGCAATATAAGATGTTTTATATACAGAAACATAAAAGGCCCTGGGCCTAATATGGAACACCTCCATAAAAACACATGCTATACAACAAGCCCCTTCAGAGGCGGCTTCACTACTGAACACAAACACAAGGGAAGACATCTCTCCGGGGGAAATTTAGGAACTTTGACGCAACAGTTCTTAAATTTCCCCAAGAGAGATATCTTCCCTTGTATTTGTGTTCAGTAGTGAAGCCGCTTCTGAAGGGGCTTGTTGTATAGCATGTTTTTATGGAGGTGTTCTTCATGATCTTCACAGAAAGCAGTGATGCCGACTTAAAAGTATATATATATATATATATATATATATATATATATATATATATATATATATATATATATATATATATATATATATATATATATATATATATATATATATATATATATATATATATACAGAAAGAAATGCCGGCAGTCTACAACGCCAAAGGAGGCATAGGAGAATGTTTAGACTATTTTTTGACCGTTAGTGAAGTTATATATATATATAAATATTTTTAATTTACGTACAAAGAAAAAAAGAAAAACACGCGCCCAGAGTGGGGACCGAACCCACGCCTTTCGATTAGATCTTGAATGCCTTACCAATTCGGCTATCTTGGCGACTGTGTTCCCCTTCACTTTCTAGGGTATTTATATTTACTACAACTGTATCTGACGCTTGAGGGTGTTAGCCAGCGCCACTCAGACTATACGGGGAGAAGGGGGCCTTCTTTTCGAACCCCGGGTGTGACACGAACGTCTGCAGCTTGTCATGAGCGGGTAACTGGCGTATTTCCTAAACGAGCCCCTCATTTCCATATCATATATATATATATATATATATATATATATATATATATATATATATATATATATATATATATATATATATATATTTCGCGGATTTTCTTTTTCAGTCAGAATAAACGTATGCGCAATTAGTTCGTCGCTGAAAATGCCGCAGTTAGATGCCGTGGGTACCTTCAAGTGCCTCATTGACACTATAGTGATTAGGACAGTACTTCTCAAATTATACAATTAATTAAAATTAATTATTAACTCTCATTAACGAAGAAATGCTGCCCGCTTCTCCACAGTACTGCAAACATTATGCATTGGGTTTTTTTCGAGTTACGCCATTACTCTTTTTTTTAAATCTTGGTGCATGATAGCTGCGACACCCTGTATATATATATATATATATATATATATATAGCGATACATGGGTACATACGAAGGTATTCCATAAAAAATTCGGCCACCTTCACAATTGGGATGCGAAGACTGAGAAAACAGTGGAGCCTTCACCAGTTTCAACTTGGCTTTTCTAAGTTCTGCCCATCTTATCGGCAGATGGGACACTGATTCCGCCAAGCGCTCATTCTCTCTCTCAACTAGGGGAACAGCTTCACGTCAGAGCTTACGTCATCACTAGGCGTAGCCAATGCCCGACGCGCGCGCCTCCCCGCCCGAACGTCTGCGCCGCGACCCGCACTCCCCACACCTGCTCGTCGGCTCCTTACCTCCTCGCAACTACCCCCCACTTCTTGGCCTAGTATTTTTCCCCTCTCCACTTCGCTGCGCCGATTTCTGAGTGACTCCCGGCACGGCCGGATTTCCAGCTCAAACAGCGCCGCTGTTGAAAAGCCCCGAGGCCTTTTGGGGGCGAAGCACCTCAGGGCCGAGCCTGTGTCCGCCGTCCGTCCGGCGTCCGTGCTCACGGCACAGCACCGTGTAAATCGAAACATCTACGAACAAAAGGTTCACAAAAGGTTAGAGAGAGACGCACAGCACCTTGTAAATAGAAACATCTGTGAACAAAAGGTTCACAAAAGGTTATTGAGGGAGAGAGATAGAGTGCTCCTGGAGAGCCGTGCTTCGCATGCGCGAGGAGCATTGGATTGGATTGAAATGGGTTGGATTGGATTAAATTGAATTTGATTGGATTCGATTGGAACTCGTTTTAGCAGCAGTAAGCACTCTCACGGGTGATTTACGGTAAGAACGATCCCCAGTGCTTCGCCCACTCTCTATGATTCACTTCGTGGAGAAGCGTGAATTTTATTTTATTTGCACCAGACTGCTTACAAGGTGCCTGAAACTGGCAGGAAATGTCTTCTCAACATGGCTTGTGTGTAGCAGTGGTGGAGCCGACTTAAGCGTAGAGCAGCGGTTCCAGCATTCCATTTGACAAACTCCCGGACACTTCGAATTTCCTGCAATTTTTTAATAGACACTAACTTTATTGAGGGCTGCGAAAATACGCCTTTAATGCAGCTTGTCGATCTGAGGGTGTGTGCTGGTCGTTGGCAATGAGCGCACTCAGACGACGCGGGGGTGGTAAGCCATGACCGCGTTGGCCAGGTACAGGAGGCTGTTGAGGACTCCCAGGGCGCCAGCGATCGCCCCCTGGACGTAGATGCCCACCCGTGTTTCGATGCACAGATAAGCGATGCTGGCCGGAACGTGGATGAACGTCGCCATGAAGAAGTTCATCCGGTACAGCATTGAGCCGGGAAGCTCCAGGGCGCCTGGTGGAGCGTAAGTATAGTGCCATGTCTGAGCGCACTTTCTTGGCGTCATTTGCAAATTTCACAAAAGCTAAGTGCAAAGTTGAAACGTAGTTAAAAATACTTGCTCGCCTATCTGCAACGATGCATAGACGCGTTCAGGGTGTACTTCACGTCCGAATGCATATTAACTTGCGTACTTACTATTAATTGTAAGTAGATCCCTTCACTCACGAAAGAGTGGATGCGTGTTTAGCTCAGCATTTATCCGTTTGAACACACGGAATGTTCCAGATACGCGCCGTTGTACGGTTGGCGTTGTACGGCTGAACCCAAGGATGCGGGTTAATTCCTGGCTGCGGTGGCTGCTTCTCTGGAGGCGAAACGTCCGCGTGTAGATATTTCGACGCCCGTTGAAGATCCCCTGGTGGTCGACATTAATTGGGCACCTTCCACTACGGCGCGCCCAAAGCCCAGGTGTAGCTTAATTCGGCGCGTTAAACCCCACAATCAATCGCCGGTGTTTCAGATCCCCGCGCATATAATAAAAGCACTCACCGACCAACACGCACATGAGGATCAGGAGCGAGTTGAAGAAGAAGACGATGGAGGCGATGAAGAGGATGAGCGCGTCCAGGCGCAGCTTGAAAAAGCATTCGACGTCCAGGTGACCTTCGCTCAGCAGGAACACGATACCGGCACCGGTGACCATCTGGAACAGCTTGAGGATCCCGCTGGCTGTCAGCACGTACTCGCAGTAGCAACCCATGGTCCTTGACGAAGCCCTCTCTTAGTGCAACAGCGACTGGTGTCTCAGAGGAGGCGAAAACCGCTCTACTCGGCCGGTTTTGCACGGCACCGCGCATGGACTGCCGTTGTTGCTGTTGTTGTTCCACGTCTTATGACGCATACCCACGCGGGGGATTGGCCAGGAATCGAGCAAGATGGGGGCTAATTCGACCGCTCACAACTTAACGGTAGATACCTATCCGTTGGCATCCATGGTAACAGCGCAAGATTAGAAGGAAGAATTGGCTAAAAATTGAAAGTTGTGATTGAGTTTGAGAAAACATACCCGTAATAATAAAGGCTAATAGGGCAGACGCTTTTCGAGTAGTCCGCGTGCCACGAAAGATGGTGATGGTGACGTCCCTGGGCTGACACCTAGGATGTAGTTGATTTCATTCATTGGAGAGAGAGAGAATAAACGTTTACGGATAGCAAAAGATGGGTTAAGCAGGCCTCGGTCCAAGATCTTGAGAATGGGCGGCGGCATCGACAGCCCTTTGACCAGCCTAAGCTGGTCGTCCAGGCCGGTGCTCGCCGGGGCTCTCGATAGCGAGTTGTCAGACGGTCGTAGTCGTAGTGGTGCCACAAAACTTATATATGCTCTCAGAGAAACTGGCAAGAAAGAGGGCACTTAACAAGGGGAGCAATAAGGGGTGAAAAAAGACAAGCGTAGACAACGCCAACACCTGCTTCCCTCACCCAATGGCCGCACCTTCTACGTCGCCGTTGCCACCTTTATTGGGATTTAAAAAAATAAATGAAAGAATGGACTAACTTAAGAAAAATATTGCATGTGGCCCCAGTGGAGCAGTGGGAAGTGCGGGATGTAGAGGCGGCTGTGAGGTGCAGGGTGTGAGAGGACGGGACACGTGGTCGATTGGGACGAGGCGAAAGTGGTGACAACCGAGTGCATTCTATCTCCTAGATTGCTGCTCGAGTCCCTCATCATTCAGACGACGCCCGACACTATTCACAGAATGTATGGCAATCTGCATCATATTCATGCGAAATCATTGCGCGCCTCATGCCCACTCAATATGGCATTGTTTTACACGGCACATGCTCACCGAGAACAAGGTACCCGTAGGGGTGCATGCCGAAACGTCAAACTGCTTTTTTGCCTTGGTCAGTGACCTCGGCCCGTTTCATCGTTGAGGTGGCTATGTGTAGAGCAACACCGGTAGATTGTGTATGGGTAACGACTTACCATTATATACCATAGGAACTAAGTCTCAACAGCGTATATTCAAACAAGCTAAATGTAAACAAATCTAAACCTTGGCACAGCGGATGACACCCTCCATCCGCTCTGTTTTCACCAACAAACTATTTGCCAAGGCCTCATATTTACCCGAGGCCTTCCTCAAATGGCACAACCTCTCTCTGCCCAGCAATGTATGAATGCCCTTGTATGTGGGAATGTGAGGCGGTGCCTGACGTTGTCTCGATGTCGAACTTTGTTACCCCCAAACAAAGATCCCGTCGCAGGTATCAAGGCAGTCGTACACACTCACTACATATAATAACCAAACTACCCCTTCAAAGCGGTGCACGAGCAATAAAAAGACTGTGGCCTACTCCAGTTTCATCGTCGCAGCGCTGCAGTACGGACGGGACAAAGGAAAAAAATTCACGCACCTCCACGAAGTGAATTATGACGAGTGGGCGAAGCACTGGGGATCGTTCTTCCCGTAAATCACCCGTGGCATTGCCCACTCGCGCATATAAATGAGTGGCACCACGTGTGTACAGTATATACAATTCCAATCCAATACGATCCCATACAATAGAATCCAATCCAATCCACGGACCCCAAGCCCCTGACAAAGCGAACTCCTAAAGTGCATCGCCCCTAAAAGAACGACAGGACAAAGGCTGAATTACTACTAAGGGTACCATTGGAGCAACATAAAGTGTTCGTCCAGCTTGCCTACAAATTGGCCGCGTATCTGCTCGCCTCGCTACACTTGTGTAGAAAGACTGTATTCTTGCGCGGCCACTGCTACGTAAATTGTCTGTCTTCTCTGCCACACGTATACCTGTCACGCTTTTCCCCTCCTGTCTGGCTCCTCCCGCGATAAACACGGTGGAGGATTGCTCCGGTCTATTCAATTTTACCACGCTCCGCAGTTCACTGTTCGCTCGACATCTACTGGAACATTTCCTTACTGTGGGGCACCTTGGAATGCCGCTACGAAGCACAAGCCACGGGAGCGAACGGTTTTAATGCGTAGCATACTTTGCCGAGTACCCGAACAGCCAGGACCGTGTGACGCCCTGCATTTCCACAAAAATGCAGATATCGCGGAAGTTCCACCTGTAATCGCTATAATGGCGCAATTAGAGATAAGTTGTCGCACGAAGGTTCGGAAAACTAAAAAAATAAGAAAAATACAAAAATATTACGGAAAACGGCGAAACGTGTGACTGTAACGCCCTGCATTTCCACAATAATGCAGATTTCGCGAAAGTTCCACCTGCAATCCTTACAATAGCGTAAATGGAGATAATTGGCTGAAGGAATTTCTGAAAAACTAAAAATTAAGAAAAATATAAAATTACGAGAACTGGCGAACCATGTAACGCCCTGCATTTCCACAATAATGCAGATTTCGCAAAAGTTCCAAATGTAATCGCTATAATAACGTTAATCGAGATAATTGGTCGGACAAAATTAATAAACTAAAAAATAAGAAAAATATTGAAAAATTACGGAAAATATCAAAACGTATACGCATGGCATTTCCCCAGTAATGCAGATTTCGCGAAATTTTCCCCTGTAATCGTCATAACAGCCTAGATGGAGATAACTGGTCGAACGAAATTTTGAAAAACTAAGTATTAAGAAAAATATAACATAATTCCGGAAAATGGCGAACCGCGTAACGCCCTGCATTTTCGCAATAATGCAGATTCGAGAAAGTTCCACCTGTAGCCGTTATAATAGTGTAAATGGAGATAATTGGTCGAACGAAATTTTGAAAAAAGAATAAATAACAGAAATATGGAAAAGTACGCAAAATCGCAAGCCGTATTACGACCTGCATTTCAACAATAATGCAGATTTTGCGGAAGCTCCACCTATAATCTTTATATTAGCGGAAATTAAATGATTGATACAAAGAAATTTTGAAACAATAAGAAAATAAGAAAAATATAATAAATATATGGAAACGGCTAACCGTGCAAAGCCCTGCATTTTCACAATAATACAGGTTTCCCGAAAGTTCCAAATGTAGTAGTTATAACAGTGTAGATGGAGATAATTGGTGGAAGAAAGTTTTGAAAACTAAAAAATATGGTAAATGTTAAGCCATTAAGCAAAATGGCAATCCGTATTACGCCCCGCATTTCCACAATAATGCAAATTTCGCGGATGTTCTACTTTGAGTCGTTATAATAGCGTAAATGGAGATAATTTGTCAGGCAGGATTTAAAAAAAACCAAAAAATTTGGCTGTAAAAACTCACACTCAAGACAAGCGGCATAAGGATGCTGCGCATTAGTCGATAATTCTCTGAATTTCTGCAGGATTTCTTGTATTTTCGGTTTAAAGCATTGTTTTCAAAGCGTGTTGTTTTATTTTCTATCGTAAAAACCAAGCAACTACGTATATCTAATTTAAAAAAAGACACTGGAAGTACCACTTGTGTATTCATGCTTTGCCTCAAATTATGCCTATTGTTTTCTTTTCCTGAACTGACAGTTCTTACTCTGGGACCTCCTCATGTACTCCGCTTATCTGTTCATTTGTATGTATGCTTACCCTTCAATAAACTTCAACTTCAACAATGGGTTGGAAAAGTTTTGCCTATATAAAGCTCTCGATCAAGCATTCGTTTAACTTTTGGCCAGGAGGCTGAACAGAGGGACCGACAGACAGACCAAAACTTTTGCGTTTGAGTAGACCAAAAAAATTGGTGCAGCTTGCACTATTGGTGCAAGGCTGGAAAAAACAGCAGAGCTGGCAGCCCTTCTCCCTTCGTCGGAGACCCGGCTGTCGCACCTCACATGGAGTTCCCAACTCGCCGCTGAAAGGTCTCCATGACTGGGCGTTCGGGTCGTTCTGTCCGCAGCTGGCTTTCCCATCTCTCCCAAAGTGGACCGCGTCAGCACGCGCTAGAACCAGCGGCAACCGGCGGCGGCAGGCTTACAATCAACAAAAAGACGTACTATCGGCGTCAAATGAAACGGGAACACGAAACTATGAACCTGAACACACAAATAGCGCGATTTCTTTCCATGCAGGCCAGAATGACGCGTGGATTAGCTACAAAAACAAAGTTGGGAAAAGTGGGTTTCCAATCATACCATAGTATGCCATTATATGAACTTTCGCACGTTCTGGTTCATATTTTCGTGTTCGCGTTTCATATGACGCCGATAGTACATCTACCGCGCAGCCACCGACAGTGTATGCGAAATTGAATCTTTACGAAACACGCATGCCACTGATAACGTTTTATCTGCTGACCCCCAACACACTACCGCATAGCTATCTTTCGTACAAAACGTAAACAATGCATCCATCTTCACAAATGCTCGAAGCGTTTTTCACAAATCCATAGCACTTTCTTCCGCTGTTGATTCTTGCTCCGCTGATATTGTCATTGTGACTGAAACATGGCTTTCTGCAAAAATTAAGGATAGCGAGATATTAGACTGCGAAAAATGGTATTGCACCTACAGATACGACCGTGGCATTCGATCCGGAGAAGCACGCGCTTATAGCGGTCAGCGATAGACTTGTTTCGTTAGGTTAGGTGAGGTTAGGTTAGGTTAGTTTCGTGTAATCCCGGTGGCGACACCACTGGAGCTTGTTTGCGCACGCATACTTTTTGACAGCCGAGAATTTATTATCTGTGCCTGCTATAGATCACCAAGTGCTCCAAATTCTTTTAAATGCGAATGCATTTCTTAGCCGCGGGTTGTCTTGCGTCGTTGAGCGGCGTGCGCCTAGCAACAGCTGTGGCGCGCGCCTAGCAACCGGAGCAGGTGCGGAGTAGCGTAGGGCAAGGGGAGAGGAGGAGCGCGCTCGGCGTGTGAGGGCGCTCGCATCGCGGAGCTCGGGCGGAGTAGCGGAGAGTGAGTGGAGAGGAGGAGCGCGCTCGGCGTGTGAGGGCGCTCGCATCGCGGAGCTCGGGGCGGAGAGAGAGCTCGCGCGCGGGCTGGCGCGGGTCTCTCTCTCCTCTCCGCGTACCCCTCTCCGCTCGCTGCGCATATAAATGCAGGGAGCGCGCGCCTCTCTCCGTGACTGCTTGCCGACTGGCGCCTTGATAGCGATGGAAGTCGGTGAAGTCGAATACCTCGCGGCAACGATACCGCAAAGAACAATTCGGTGCACCCAATGCATTCGCATTTCCGCACGATCCCCTTCGGGGAGGTGGGGGGATTTTTTTGCAGCGAACTTCATGACGTAGTCGATAAACTGTGCCTCAGATACTCTAACTCGCCTCTGCTCGCTTTAGAAGATTTTAATTTTCCAAACATACAATTCCGCGCAGTGCACAGAATTTCTACACCTTTGCGGTGATTTCAACCTTACTCAACTTTCATGCCAACGCGAACTACTACTACATCCTCTAACACGTTGGACTTGATCTTTTCCACAACTTATCTACCAGGCATAAGGGACCATTCCTCAATTCATTTTACGTTGAAAGCTTGGGTACCTTCAAATAAGTCTTTTAAAGTAATACAAGACTACAGCTAAGCTGATGTGACTTCAATCACAACTGGGTTAGAGGCGTTCCTCGCCGACTATATTCATAACTTTTAAGTGCGAATGCACTTTATAAGCGACCCCAAACCATCCACCGCCGGCGGCGGCGGCGGCGGCGTCCGCAGTGCTCCTCTATATTTAAAAAAGAAACAGCATCCGGCGCCAGGTTTCGATCCGAGGACTTTGCGGCCGCAGCGCGACGGTATACCGACCAAGCCACGGACGCGACGCTGATATCAGTGTTAGTGACGCGCCTTATATCTTTAACGCATTCAAACTACGTCGTCAGCGGCGTGCGTTGGCGACTCAGCGGCGTTATAGCGGCTTGATAACTGCGTGGTGTACACGTGATACTACAAACCCGATGGAAGAGATGGAAGAGAAGGCGGCGAGGCGGTGGGCTGCGGGGGCCGAGCGCAAGCGCCGCAAGCGGGCCGACAACCGTGCATTCGCACTTTCACATTCTCCCCCTCGGGGAAATGCGGGGGAATTTTTTTTTTCAACCGTTCCCAATTTGTTACCGGTTGAATCAGGTGTGCCACAAGGATCGGTACTCGGACCACTTCTTTTCCTTGTTTATGTCAATGACCTTCCAGACTGTGTTCGATTCTCGACAATTAAGGTATTCGCGCATGACTGTGTAATTCACCACAAAATTGCTAACCCTGCGGATATTTAGTGTAACTAACTGGTGTAACAAATGGCTCATGAAGATTAACATAACGAAGTGCAAAAGTATGAGGATATGCCGGCAGCCCAATAAAAAATGGACCGCCTCGGTGGCTCAGTGGCTACGGCGTTGTGCTGCCGAGCACGAGGTCGCGGGTTCGATTCCCGGCCGCGGCGACCGCCTTTCTAATGGAGGAGAAAAGCAAAAACGCCCGTGTGTACGAAATTTTGGCGCACGTTAAAGAAATTAATCCGGAGCCCTCCACTACAGCGGGCCTTATCGCCTGCGTTGCGTCGGCGCGTTAAACCCCACAATCAATCAAAATCAATCAACCAATAAAACTAAGGCATGCGTACTTTCTTCACGATATTCCTCTTGTACGTGTTAACTCATATAAATATCTTTGTGAACATATATCTGATAACCTGTCATGGAATACTAACAATTGATCACATAATAAAGAACGCTAGTTGCATGCTAGGTTACCTGCGCCGGAATTTTTCTTCTGTACCTTCATCCTTAAAATTAACCCCGTAAAAAACACTCATCCGTTCCAAATTAGAATACGCATGCGCCATATGGGATCCTCACCAAACCACGCTCACCCTCGCTCTTGAATCTGTGCAATACCGTGCCGCTCGTTACATATCATGCTATTCGCGCCTTGCCAGTGTCTCATCCATGAAAAATACGCTTATCTGACCAGCCTTTTAACACCGTCGCAAATGCTCTCGTATTTGCTTGTTCCACAAAATTTTATCACAACCCTATTTTAAAGGATCACCTTCAACTTATCGCTCCCCTCCGCCCCGTTACGTGTCATTTCGAATCGAATTGACCACCTCAGCAAAGTTCGTGTACCGTATAATCGTACTGATATGTATAATGAATCTTTCATTTCAAAAACCAGCGTAGGATAAAACGACCTCCCTTCAACACCTTCGTTGCCATCGCTGATGCCACTCTCTTTAAAGGAGCCATGAAGAGAAAACACAAGTTTGGTTCATTCGAAAGATTGCCTCGTTAGAACCATACTGACACCACTTTTAACACAAACTTCACTCAAATAAGCTACATAATTAGGAAAAAAAGGGAATGACCATGCGACCCACCAACTCATTTCCCGCAACAGAACCTGTGATGTCACACGAGAATGCTCTGTGATTGGCGGAGGCCAGCAAAAGCAAACGCAAGTTAGGCAGGGCTTACCAGTTTGCATAGTGAGCTATATACCCGTTAAACATACTGCACATTCCTTTTATGACACTAAGAACAGTGGAGTAAACGGTTGAAGTTCCGAATAAACTCCCAAGCGTGTATGCCAATGCGTACGAAACTACCGCCAGCCGAACTCGACATCTCGCCGTCGCCACAAGGTCGCCACCGTCGCGCAGACGAATTTTCGTGTTCGAGGCTCTTCGGGGCCAACGAACCGTTCCAGCACGCACAGCCGCGACCTTGCTTGGTATCGTAATCCCTTCACAGGAGGTTGGCAGTCATATCGCCAACCAGCAAATGTAAAAATAGAAACGAGGGGAGTAAGGAACAGCAAGCAGCGACGAGATAGTGACAGTCGTCGCGTAAGTTTCGGAATGGTGTTGGCTTGCTGCTGTTGTTAGGAGCTCGTTTCCAGTTTACAACCACTGAAAACTTCAGTTTGTTCGAGTACTTCACACTGAAATTTCGTTGCTGCGTTTTGAAATGCCCATGTAGTACGGACAAATAGTCGAGGGAGTGCGACATCCCCGCCGGTGAGGAGATCTCCTTTCATGTGCTGCCCAACGACGAACCTCGGCGAAGCAAGTGGCTACGTTTTGTGAACTTGGCAAACGGAGGAGAAAGAGAGCTAAAGGAAGTACGAGTGTGCTCGCTTCATTTCCGAGGAAGTGATTACGGCAGGGACCCTTACGTTAGCTCACTCCTGGGACATGCTGGCGCTCGTCGCCGACTTCGTCAAATCGCCGTCAAAGCTCTCTGACCTTGGGGAAAAAAAAGCCGTACACACCGCGCATTGACGCTCGTATCTTTGTGGTCAGAGCAGAGAGCTCGCGCGAACGGCTTTCCATACACGACACCGGCCAACTGGCATAAGCCATACTGCTACTGAAATTGAACTATTATTAACCGTAATAAAAACACGGCACATATGTATGTATGTATGTATTTATTGTTCTTTGGAAAATTCGTTCATCGCGACGGGGCTGACAAGGCAGCGGTGCCGACGGCTGGGCGTTCGTCTGTTGTGGCTATCGCGGAATGGTCGCTTTCCGGTCCATCCGCGTATCCCACAACTCCTGCCGCTCGTGCACTTAGAAGCATTGAGCGTTCGACTGGTGTGAGGTTGTTAAATGCAAGCCCGAACTTCTCGGCGAGAGTTTTGTTCTCCCGATTAGGCGATTCCATGACTAGGGCTGCGGGTGCACTAGGTTTTACTAGTATTTTTAAAATGGCCGCCGTCTCGGTTTCGGCACGAGTTCCGGTTCCTGTTTGATTCCCGCGTGTGGGTGCTATATGGAGTCGACATACTAAGTATCTGTTTCATGGACCGGCTCGTATGACGCCATTTTTCACGTCACGAAATGTGCAATTTAGCGGAAGATTTAAAATTTTGGCTTAAATTTCCTTATTTCTCAGTGAATAAAGTATCATTTGCTTCCGGGAAAGCGCTTAGGGTACTATGAAACACCTATCTTTCGAATAAAGCAAACTTTTCTCTTCACGGCTCCTTTAAAGCAGCCATTCATAACGCTCCTTGTTGAAACGCTCTTTTGTAATTTGTTCTTGATTGTTTGTACGTTGTTTTTTGTAAAACAACTGCGCCGTATGTATCTCACCACTCCTTTCTGTATGTGCCCTACGGGCCTTGAAAGTATTTTCAATAAATCCATAAACCGACTTCGCGAACTCTGCCTGATGAACTGGCGAAGAGAAGAGCACGCGAGAGATCACGCCACGAACGCTGGGCAGAGTGTTCTCAAAGATTCAGTTGTACGAGGCCATTTTCTTTTTTTGCGAGCCCCTCACGTGCGCAGGCCCACGCGCAAGCCTGTACGACGCCGGGCGCTCCCTCACGAGTCTCTTGGTATTTTTTTTTCTGTTCTTGGACGTCGCAGTGAAGCTGGCGCTCTGGGGCCGTTTACTATGTTGGGGGTTTGCTATGTTGAGTTTAAGGACAGTGACGCCATTTTCTACGTCGACAGGTTAAGGACACACACGAGTAGGATGGGGATACGACATTTTATAGCGGCAGCTAACGCCAATCACGGTGCAGGCTCTAGCGTGCAGCACAGGTGGCCGCCGAAAAAGCGCGCGGCATTGCGCAATGTCGGGGGAGGGGTGGGGACCACACGCTTCGCGCGGCGAGGAGTATAGACTCGGTGGAAGAGG
Organism: Haemaphysalis longicornis; assembly: GCF_048455015.1. Lineage (NCBI taxonomy): Eukaryota > Metazoa > Arthropoda > Arachnida > Ixodida > Ixodidae > Haemaphysalis > Haemaphysalis longicornis. The sequence goes on from NW_027526422.1 coordinate 18,062,086, forward strand.
ATTATAAAGCGGGGCTGTAAGGCTGTAACCATACTCCCCCGCGCCGTGCTTCTGCTTAAACACAGTTTCGGAAATCCAGCTTATGCGTGTGCTACACGGTAGCTGCGACAATTGGTCAACGGCCTTCGGAAGGCCTTTGAAACAGCCGGGTAGGCAGAGGCATTAGAAAAGCGAAGAGAGAGAGAGAGGAGGAGAGAGAGAGAGAGAGAGAGAGAGAGAGAGAGAGAGAGAGGAGAGAGAGGAGAGAGAGAGAGGAGAGAGAGAGATAGAGAGATAGAGAGAGAGAGAGAGAGAGAGAGAGAGAGAGAGAGAGAGAGAGAGAGAGAGAGAGAGAGAGAGAGAGAGAGAGAGAGAGAGAGAGAGAGAAGAGAACTTTATTGCGCAACAATGCGAGAGTGTTCCTCAGTCCAGGAGCCCATGTGCTGGACAGCAGTATCTCCCACTGCTCAAGGGAAGGGGACGGGTTCAGGGGCGGAAGGTCCGAGTTTTTTGTGCGGTCGAATAATATGCCATTTGGTGAAGCTTCCTCCGATGTCCTTACATTCGGCTTCACTTCTACTCATAATGACATTTCGGGGGCAATATAAGTCGTCTTATCAATGTGAGACCCAAGGACGGTTTTATTATTTTTGATTTTTTTTCGTGTGCAGAAGACGTTGAGCTCCGCTCGGTCTGTCGCCGGAGACGATCTACCATAAGCAGCTTCGCTGCGAAAACTAAATACAAAAAAGAAAGATTTACCTGATAGAAGCAGTCTCACAAGCCGCACTCAAGATACTCAACCCCTGCATCAAGAACGGACAATGGGGATGGTGTGCTACGCGCGAGACGACATCCTTTAGCATGTGGGGGTCTTCTACGACCTCTCCCTGACCGACGCGGTGGTCAGTGGCTAAGGCGTTGTGCACTGAGCCCGAGGACGCGGGTTCGATTCCGGGCCGCGGCGGTCGCTTTTCTGATGGAGGCGAAAAGCGAAAACGCCCGTGTCTCGAGATTTCGGCAAAATTAATCCGGAGCCCTCCACTACGGCGCACCTCATCCCCTGTGCAGCGTCGGCGCATTATACCCCATAACCAAGCTCTCCCTCGATCTTTGATCACCGTGTCGAAAGAAGGTTGCGTGTCACTGGAGGCCAGCCGCATTTTCCAGTGTGCCGGCAAGCTACTTGAAGGCACTTCTTTTAAGGATTCCTATTGCCGTGACGTCAACGTACCACCTACACACGCTTTCACAGACCGATAAAAAGTGACTGACATGTAACGTAGTGGAACTTCTGTTTAAAAACGCAGGTGTGCATAATGAAAAGCTAATTGGGTTGATCGAATAGCCATGTACATCTCTTCTCAACATCCGAGGTTCTCCTATCAGGCGCACAGAAAATTTGACGGGGAGCGGAACACGCGGAACCACGAACTGAGCACACATGGTGTTTAATATAATCGTGCACCCTCCCAATTCTTTTTCTTATAAGTGCGTGTTAGAATATTCGGCAAGAATTTTTTCCATGCTCTATCAACAAGTATTCCTCAGTGAAGACGTGTATAAGTCTTCGCTGACGTTCGCTGACCTCCCGGTTTTTGTCATAATGAAAACCGCGAGGTAGGAAGAAACCACGAGACCATGAAGAGAGACGAATATTATCCAAAATGTTCCTTCAAATACGCACGTTGCTTACACCGCAGGGCATGCAGTCCCGGCACGGCCACTGTACACTGTATCCAGAGTTCGGCTTACCGTGCACGACTGTCTTTTTGAAGCGGAATGGAGACCCGCTGAGATGTGTCCCTGAATCGTTAGGCATATCAACTATTTAGGAAAACGCACCGAAAGTAGTGTAGTAAAAAAATAGGAGCGCTTGAATTCGCTCGCTGGCCTTGACCTTCCCTCGGCGATGCTGCCTCGTGCCGCGGCCGCTAGCGATGGAAGCCGGAAGGGCTCGGTCGTCGTCTGCTTGGTCGTCTCGGCGGCTTCTCGACGGGCGTAGCCTGCTCGGGCTCGGTCTCTCCATCCTGCGGAACGACAGAGGCAGCGGCGATTGCTTCCACCTGCGACTTCACATCGATCCTGGACTCGGACTCCGCCCCGCCATCAGCACTGCTGGCGGTCTTTGCCGAGCCCGCGGTGTCCCTGGTGGCCGGGCCGGACACCTCATCCTTGACCTTCCCCGATTCTTGGCTGGCGGCCTTTGCCAAGCCCACGGTGCCCTGGTACCGAACCCGGCACCTCTTCCTTGACCTTCCCAGAGTCTTGGGTGGCGGCCTTTGCCAAGCCCACGGTGCCCCTGGTGACCGAACCCGGCACCTCGTTCTTGACCTTCCCCGAGTCTTGGGTGGCGGCCTTTGCCGATCTCGCGGTGGCCCTGGTGACCGAACCGACACCTCGTCCTTGACCTTCCCAGAGTCTTGGCTGGCCGCCTTAGCCGATTTTGCGGCGCCCCTGGTGACCGAACCCGACACCTCGTCCCTGACCTTCCCAGAGTCTTGGCCTGCGGATTTTGCCGATCTCCCGGTGTCCCTGGTGGTTGAGCCGGACACCTCGTCTTGACCTTCCCAGAGTCTAGGTTGCGGCGCGCTTGCGGCAGGTCGCTGGCTTGATCTTGTCGCGCTTGGTCTCTGCCGCCCGCTCTGGCCGGAAGCAGTCGAAAATGTCGTACGCGGCTTGAGCCAGCGCTTCTCGAAGAGCTTGGCGGCGACGTACGATCCGACCAGCAGGGTGATCAGAGAGAGGATCATTCAGGTGAGCCTGAAGGGGAACCGCTGTCCCAGCTTGTCGTCGTACATGGGCAGCCGGATCACCGCCTTCAGATTCATCTCGGCTCGCCGCACAGGACCCGAAACAAAGCGCCCAGCAAAAACGCTGCGGAAAAGGACATTGGGGGGTGTAACCGTGAGACAGAAGTGGGGCCGGTCAGGATATGGGAGTTGCGCTCAAAGTGACTGACACGTACGGACATAGCGTCACTAAATAAAGGCTTTTAGAGTATCGGCGCTCTTTTCTCTCATTGTTATAGGTGCCGCCAGGATTTTCATTGGTCGGTCGGCACCACGTGATATTTGTTTACATATTGGCGCAGCCATTTTGTTTCTGGGCGCCTCTCCTCTCTCTTTGTCTCTCTGCTGCGCGGCCGCTAGAGCGCATTGTGCCCGTCACAACCGGCGGCGGATTCGCTGGGAGAGATGGCAACACTGCAAACCATAAACAAAATGGCCCCCAGACGCTTCCTGGTTCACGAAGTGGCGGTACTCTTAAGCGTAGCTTAGTGACGCTAGTACGGACGGAAGGACAGGCACAGACAATTATGCGTGCGTGCAGCAGAGGAGAGAAATGCAAGTGGGTGCTCTGGCTTGTGTTCCACTCCCAACGTCAACGCTGCCTCCGTTCGCAGTCTTGCTCAGTGCACGCCCGTTTGGTATAGGGATCCAAGACCATGTTCACGGCATTAACAGGCAGCCGTGAGCAGGGAGGCTGGAATCCGATGCAGAGCCCGCTTATTATAATCCTGCCGCCGCTCGCTATCCCTCGAAACTCCCCTGCAGCGCCACGCTTTCCAATTTCGCGGCCCTGCTTCCCCACACCGATCCCTCACCGTGGCCTTACGCATCATTCAGCGTTGAAGCTTTGCGCGTAGAACAGGGTGGACCAGCACCATGCGTTTAGCTCAATGTGTTTCACTCCCCAGTGAAACGTTCGCAGGCAGGCGTTGGTCTAACGCAAATATTATGACACACCGATGTACTTCTACAGCGAATCTGTATGTGGCTAATCCTCCTGTTTTTCATTCCGGTGAAGCCGCTTTACTCGCACCGCTTCTCTGCGGTTCCTCGCCACTACCGACGCTCCATTCACAAGTTTTATACCCCTCGCCACCACCGATGCATCTCTTGCACATAACGCGCAATTGGCCGTTATCAGCAGTGGGACGTACGCGTGTCGTTCGCTCACTGGAACAAGAGCGGTGATCGAATTACTGTCGGTGCTTACAGAAACGCGAATGCCACAAAAAAAGCTGCTTCCGCACAACGTGCCGCTGCCTTCGCCGTTTCCAGTTCCACCTCGCCGAGTAGCTGCGAAACCCTCCCTGATAAAGAGCAACTTTCCCGATTGGAACGCCGACGTGAGGCAATCATTGTTCACTTCAAGGGCTTTCGGAGCTACCTTTCGGCAGTGTCTGACACGTCTAAGCACGCGCGCATTTCCGGCTGCTGGTTTATGTGTGCACGGTGGGAGCGGAAAGGGGGGTGCAAGCGGCAGCTAGGCTTCATGCCTTACCGATGACATGCCCGTTGTGCTGGCGGGAGATCTAAACGTCGACGACTCACGGCCCATGGCATGCGACTGGCTGCTATCCTCCGCGACCGAGCATGTGTTACTGGGACGTAAGACGCCTACGACGCGGGAAGGAAACGGAGAGCCCAATGTTTGTCCTCTAGAATGAAGCTCGAGTTTTCCAAGTTTCATTCAGCTAACTGACTAGTAAGTATGCTCCAATGGCAAATTACAAGCAGACGTGTTTTTTGTTTTGTTTCGTGCACTCCTTGGATTGCGCCCAGCTTCTTCGCTGAGATCACAAGATGAAAACGCACGGAATTCTTTTTGTCTTTTATTTTCGTGGCAACCGAAGACAGCTCTTCTCTGCACACTCACACGCGCGTGTATTTGTGGGGTTTAGGCTTGTGTGCGTCCTGTTTCGCAGCCGCAAGACGAGTATCAGCTTCGGACCCTGTATACAATTTTTCGAAGTATTAAGACCACCTGCAAATGAAGAAGCGCCGAAATGGGGAGGAGAAAGTATACCGAGGATCAAGCTATGCCTTGGCAATGTTTAGCAGCAATGCACTGTAACATGGTGTCCTGCAGCTCCCACAGCTTTCCATTCCCTTTCAACGTCCGCAAGTGCCCGCATGCGGTTTTTACGGGCTCGGATTGTAAGTTGCACTTTATTGGATAGCACCCTCAAGCCTATAGGACGTGAGTTTGAACGAACTAATAAACGTATTGCAGACACATTGCTAACCCCCAACCATCGCCCTAACCATCAGAAACAACATTGGAAGTGGTGTGCCACAAAAC
>NW_027526422.1:18705301-18731616 GCF_048455015.1 Haemaphysalis longicornis
GGAGGGAGTTAAACGTATGTTTTCTGCGACGCAATATGCCGGAAACATGGGACAAGCGCCTGGATTTCTGGTTCTGGACGCCTGCCAGGCCATTGCTCTGTTTCGCCTTAACCCTTTCTGCACTGGTGTCCTATGTTTAGGACATTAACGAAAATTCTTCTAGCAATTTCAGAACAAAACCAAAACAGCTAGTTTTCTGGGAAATATTTCTTCAAGAATTCCTCTGTCTATACATATCACCATTGTTCGTATTCTGATACAGCTGAACGCTAGAGAGGAAAAGGCATTGCAACTGACATCGGGGTGACCCCAGGGACCGAAGTACTAGTTTGATTACATCATGGCTGTAACTCAAAAAATACTTTCGATGCAAGCTTTACTTTTTGTATGTGGGCCCACTGATATCTAAAATTTAAGTTCCCGTCCCTGCGCTGTGTGAAACGGCGTGCTTTTGTCGCTCATCACTTGCGATCAGGCTGGGGGGTCTAGGCCCACTCGTCACAGGGCCACTCGTCATAGGCCAACTCGTCACGGTAGGAATGCCAACTTGTCATTGGGCATTTCGTACGAGCAATTCTCGTGTTGCCGGAATATTCGTCACACTCGCATTTAAGAGGTCGTTCTGGGACGTCGAAGCGATGTTTCCGCCTGCTGCGCGTAGCCTTTATATAAAAAAAAAAAAAAAAAAAGGCGAGTGGGCATCAGTTTTTGCCGGAGAAAGTTAGGTTAATATTCCGCCACACCTCATTAAATGTATTGAAATGATGATCGGATTCAAATTTACGCAGAAAAAGTAAACAAAATGGTACAAATGACGCAGTGTGTATGAAATGAAAAATCCTGTTTATTGTACTCGGTTTGTACTGTTGTACTATTTGTACTTTGTTGTGTTGTCCCGCTCTCTCTTTTCACGCGTCTTCAAGGCTGGGTTCTGTCGTTGTTCACTTCGTCAGTTTAGAAGCGGATGTTCCGGGCAATATTCCGAAGCGTGTTAACTGGGGCTCCGCTGTCGTGATCAGCCAGGATTCTTGCGATGTGATCGTTGTCGTCTTGGTATTTGCGTGCAAGGCGTAGGAGGTGCTGTCTGACGTCTAACTGGACCATCACAAGTTCCAGCAGCCCTTGCCCATCCTTGAGGCCCTTCAACCCGAACAGCGCCTCAGCTGCGTTTAAAGGGTTAAACACATGCCCTGGTCACGTCGTCACGTGGCCACACAGACCTCTCCACCACCCTCCCCAACTACAGTACCATTGTCGATACCACCTCAGTACCCAACCTCAACGTCCGTGTAGTCCTAGCTTCGAAGTGCAGGTCTCTCCTGACCTCTCCACCCCCTCCCTTCATCAAAACAGTTGTGAAGAGTTAACCATTGTCGAGACCAGCCTGAGACCCCCTTTCCACGCAAATTCCTGGTTTGCGCGGTCGCGGTGCAACGAAATCCGTTCGACGAAAATGCGCCTTTCCCGAGAGTTCCCATCTCGAGATGGCGTTGTACCGTGTTGGCCTTTGACGACTTGTCCGGTGACGAGCAAGCTCGTTTCCGGGCCCGGTCAACGTGGCCGTTCACCTTGACGCTTTTCCGTACAGTACGTCGCTCTCTCCGCCTCCGAGGCCAGAATTATGTTATGTTTGTTCTGCTTATCAGCTTGTTTGTGCGCGCGCAAAAATGTGCCAACTTGTTTCTGGCGCGCGTGATGTTTTTTCGTGTCCGATAGTGTTCGTCGACGCGTGCTTCATGCTTCGTGGGACACGGCTGCGTTTTGCGAAACCCAGTTCTGTTGCAGTCCCTGTTCTTGCAGGCATAACGGATCGCGGTTGGGAGCGCGTTGCACGATGTCATGCGTTGCACATGCGTTCCTGCTTTTCAGCCGTCGCTGGGGCAGTGTGCACGATAGGAGCGGGGTGGGCACGGCTGTGGTTGCGCGCCGGAACGCGCCTATCGATAGCGGGCTCGACCAGGGGCGGTATTCTCGTGTTTGTCCGTTTTATTGTGACGTATTTCCAGTTGTAGGCGGGCTTTGGGTTGACTTTTGCGCAACTGTTCTTGTAAACACATTTTAAACAGCTAAATCTATTTTAAACGATCTTTTATGTGTTTCTTGTTCCGCCAGCGAACCAACAACAATGATGGAGGCGAAAAGCAAAAGCGCCCGTCTGTTCGAGATTTCGGCGCACGTCAAAGATCATGAGGCGGTAAAAATTAACCCGGAGCCATCAACTACGGCGTGCCTCATGGTCTGCGCTGCGTCGGCGTGTTAAACCCTACAATCAGTCAATCAACCAACAACAAGGCGACAAAATATCGTCTGCCCCCAATCGTCTGCTCCGAGAAGCCGCCGCTCATACCTCTGCCGTGCTTGCATGGCGTCACATACAGGTGTTCGCTTTTAGCCAATCAGGGCTTGCCCAAAATGGACACTTTTGAAACGGACACAACAGGGACAAACAACGAGAATACCTCCTCAGCTGCTAAGTTTCTGTCACCAGCGCACGTAGTTCGCGGGGGACTCATGCGCTGCGAGACCTTTGCAGCACGCCCCCCTTCGGATCGACCGCCTGGAGACGCGCGTGCGTTTGCAGACGTGTTTGTCGGGGACGGTGATGTATCAGTGACTTTCTCGCGTCCTTGCGAGGTTGCCGAACAATTTGTCTGTGCCCTTTTCGTCGCTCGGAATCCGCCGTCTGGTTCGACATTAGAATTGGAATGCGTGAAACGAGGCAATCGGTGAGAGTCGGTGACTTACGTAATAGCATTTTTTGTGAAACGAATTCGACAAAATTCCAAAACAGAAACCGTTATTCTCCAGGCCTCTTTGTCTCGTCGTGCGAAAGTAGCAACAACTGAATCCTTTAAGCATTGTGGCGAGAAAAATTTTGTGTTTTTTTTTTAATCGCTAGCGAATTACGCCAGTAAGCGACTCTTGATGTGAAGCCTGGAAAGTTTGATCGCAGTTTGTTAGGAGACACGTAAATGGCAGCGGATAAAATTTGGTATTTAACCGTGGCTTGTTAACAAAGCGTCTGTCAGAGTTCCTTGTACAGTCTTGCATTTTTCTTCTCTTCCGTCTGGACGGTCGTTACGGTTAATTTCGCGAGTTCAGTTGTACCCGTCGCGGTGGCTCAGTGGCTTAGGCGTTGTGCTGCTGAGCACGAGCCTCGAAGACGTGAGCTGGATTCTGAACGCCCGTGTGTTCGAGTTTTCGGGGCACGTCAAAGATTCCCAGGTGGTAAAAATTAATCCGGAGCCTTCCATTCCACTACGGCGTGCCTCATCGCCTGCGTTGCGTTGGCGCGTTGAACCTTGCAGTCAATCAATTTCGCGAGTTGCATGCAGCGCAGCGGATGATTACCCAGCACTCCACTCGACAATGAGCGCGCCAAACTCGCCGTGACATGGCTGAGTAAAAGCAGAGTCCTGCGAAGGATTCTGGTAAAAGCGACAGTAGGCGTCGGAAGGACCCTCCCTCTGGACAGGTGGACCCGCAGCCAAGGCCCCAACGCCGATCGTCGCTCTTACTTAGCCATGTCACGGTGAGTTTGGCTTGTCGAGGGCCGTGTAATCATCCGCTACGCTGCACGCAACTCGAAATTAACTGGAAGTGCTTGCAATCGGCGATAAAAGCGGCGTAAGCGACCGAATTTCTGAGCTGCTCTTGTGGTTTTGCCCCAGTTGCCTGAATACCGACCAGTGCTTCCATCGTGAACCGGCCGCAGTCTCTTAGTGCACTTTCGGGGTTTGTGTGACGAAGTAGTTGATGTTAAAATGGGCTAGTGATGGGGGTCCCGTGGGGGAGGCCCTTTGGTTTAGCGGAAGGCAGCAGTTATTTCTGCCTTGGGGTGGCCTCGCGATTTGCTGGAGTGGGGAAAATGCCGCAGTGGCAGAGCAGATTTGGCTGCTGATTTGCGGGGAGGCTGCCGACGGGCATTTTTATGGAGGAGACCATTCCGGGTGTTCCCGCCGTCGCTCCACATTTCGGACCATGCACGGTGACAGCAGCGAGCCCTGACGTCGCGAAAGAATGCCGACGCCTGGGGATCATCATTTCCCGTATGTTTCATCTGCCGGTGCCGAAAATGAATGTCCCTTCTTCCATCTCTCGCCCTGTCACTATCAAAAAAAAATAAAAAAAAATACCTGGCCGCATTGTGGGCTCGTGGAGCGCTGAGTTACGACGCTGGGTTCTGTGGCGTATCTGAAAGGAAGCGTAGAGGGGGTAATGCAGAGCGCGAATGATGTTCGGACAGACAGCGATGCCACGCGCAAGTGCAGCGCTGGCTTGTCGCCGTTACTCACTCGCACATACGCGTGGGGGTGGCCGTGGACGTGCCGCCGTATCGTTTTTTTTGTTGTTGTTGTTATTGTTCGGGCACCTTCTCTCCCGCTCTCTCAAATGGACAAGGTATTATGAAGGAGGAAATTGATTGATTGATAGGCTTTAATGAGAAAGAGGCAAGAAGCCCTGGCGAGGAAAAGGGAATGAGGGGTGGGGGTGGGGAGAGGGCTTGCAGATTATTGAAAGTTGATAGTATTCAGTTCTTGTGTAGTGCTCATGAGAAAAAAAAGAAAACACATTGAAGGGCAGTACAGTGGAAAAAAAATACCTGTCTTGAAACAATGCCGCTTATATTTTTTGTTTTTCCCCTATTTCCCTCCACGACTTTTTTTTTTTTTTATGGTAGTGACTGCTCTGCAATGTTTCTCCTCGCAAGCGGAGGTGCCGCCATCTCTCTTCCCTTCCTTTGAAGCACTATTAGTTCATTCACGCCCATATTTTCAGAAACATTGGAATTGCCCTCCATTTCCAACTTTCTTTTTCGTTTGCCTTTTCCGGCAGCATACGTTACGCGACCTTCCCTGCCACGTAATTGTCACCGCACCCGACAGCCCCTGCTGTTCCGTCCGCGTGCTTTCGACGTCGTCGTCCATTTCCGGTAGGGCACCTTTCCCGTAGCACCCCAGCCTCTTCCTATCCTGCTTCACACGAACCCGTTGTTCCACCCCGCATTTGTCCACCGAGAGCTGTCTGTGGAGCTCTCTTCGTTGCGTCGCATTCCTTCGTGGTCACATTCGTAATAGTTCACATATATACGAGGGGGTCCGAAAGGACCACTCGTCATTGGCACAGTTAAAGGAGCCATGAAGAGAAAACACAAGTTTGGTTCATTCGAAAGATTGCCTCGTTAGAACCATACTGACACCACTTTTAACGCAAACTTCGCTTAAATAAGCTACATAATTAGGAAAACAAGGGAATGACCGTGCGACCCACCAGCTCATTTCCCGCAACAGAACCTGTGATGTCACATTAGAATGTTCTGCGATTGGCGGAGGCCGGCAAAAGCGAACGCAAGTTAGGCAGGGCTTACCAGTTTGCATAGTGAGCTATATGCCCGTTAAATATACTGCACATTTCTTTTATGACACTAAGAACGGTGGAGTAAACGTTTGAAGTTCCGAACAAGCACGCAAACGTGTACGCCAATGCGTACGAAACTACCGCCGGCCGAACTCGACATCTCGCCGTCGCCACCGTCGCGCAGACGAATTTTCGGGTTCGAGGCTCTTCGGGGCCAACGAACCGTCCCAGCACGCACAGCCGCGACCTTGCTTGGTATCGTAATCCCTTCACAGGAGGTTGGCAGTCATATCGCCAACCAGCAAAGGTAAAAATAGAAACGAGGGGAGTAAGGAACAGCAAGCAGCGACGAGATAGTGCCAGTCGTCGCAGAAATTTCGGAATGGTGTTGGCTTGCTACTGTCGTTACGAGCTCGTTTCCAGTTTACAACCACTGAAAACTTCAGTTTGTTCGAGTACTTTACAATGAAATTTCGTTGCTGCGTCCTGAAATGCCCATGTAGTGCGGGCAAGACCTCTGCGAAGCAAGTCGCTACGTTTGGTGAACTTTGCAAACGGAGGAGAAAGGGAGCTAAATGAAGTACGAGTGTGCTCGCTTCATTTCCGATGAAGTGATTATGGCAGGGACCCTTACGTCAGCTCACTCCTGGGGCATGCCGCCGCTCGTCGCCGACTTCGTCAAATCGCCGTCAAAGCGCTCTGAGCTTGGAAAAAAAAAAAATACCGTACACACCGCGCATTGACGCTCGTATCTTTCTGGTCGGAGCAGAGAGCTCGTGCGAACGGCTTTCCATACACGACACCGGCCAACTGGCATAAGCGATACTGCTAGTGAAATGGCACTGTTAAAACCGTAATACGGCACATGCGTACCAGTCTGTATTCGTCCGTTGCGACGGGGCTGACGAGGTAGCGGTGCCGACGGCTTGGCGTTCGTCGGTTGTGGGTATCGCGGAATGGTCGCTTTCGGTCCATCCGTGTATCCCACAACTCCTGCCGCTCGTGCACTTAGAAGCATTGAGCGTTCAAGTGGTGTGAGGTTGTTAAATGCAAGCCCGAGCTCCTCGGCAAGAGTTTTGTTGTACGGATCAGGCGATTCCATGACTAGGGCTGCGGGTGCACTAGGTTTTACTAGTATTTTTAAAATGGCCGCCGTCTCGGTTTCGGCACGAGTTCCGGTTCCTGTCTGACTCCCGCGTGTGGGTGCTATATGGAGTCGACATACTAAGTATCTGTTTCATGGACCGGCTCGTATGACGCCATTGTTCACGTCATGAAATGTGCAATTTAGCGGGAGATTTAAAATGTTGGCTTAAATTGCCTTATTTCTCAGTGAATAAAGCATCATTTGCTTTCGGGAAAGCGCTTGGGGTACTATGAAACACCTAATCTTTCGAATAAAACAAACTTTTGTTTTCTCTTCATGGCTCCTTTAAGGCTGAAAGTTGGGCTAGTTGGTGTTGACTTGAACCATTTTACCAGTGAAAAAAGGACAGGGACCTAAAAAGAAGTAGACTAGCGAGTGTCCCGTCTACTTCTTTTTAGGTCCCTGTCCTTTTTTTCGCTGGTAAAATTCATTGGCACAGTTGGTGAATGCAACAAGAGTTGTAGGCGGGCCAGTTGGTGCTTGTCTGAGCGATGAACAGCGCGAAAAAAAAAAAAAACAGTACGACGTAATAGCACACGGACACAGCGTTTGCGCAGTTCGTAAAGTCGGCCGATATTAAGAGCGTGTGTGTAACATGTTAGCCGCTTTAAGGCTCGAGTCGTGTGGCAAATGGTGTGGCCTCCTTGATTGGCTGAGATCGCCCGTGTGATTGAAATAATCTAGACTCGCGGCTCGGTCCCGACAAACCCGCGTCTTAATTTTGAAGCAGCTTGTCGTAACTTCCCGCCCCTGTGTCGCAGCAACTAGCGCTGGCGTCCGCGTTGTTCCCGAGTTCGACGTTCAACGCGGCGTGAACTTGAGATCAAGCTTTGTTTCCGTGCACATGGCGGTAGCCGAAGAAAGCGGCAAGTTTTGCGCCTTTTTTTCGTAAAACAAAGGCACAGTCGTGCGGGAAACGTTTCTACGCAAGTTTTTATTGCCAGTTCGGTTATCCGGGATTTGGTCAGTTCGGACGTTTTTGCCGGTCCGATAAGCTATGAATTAACGCGTATTCTCGGAATTGTTTATACTGACCGCAAATACGACGTACAACCTTTGTTTATGTGAAAGAGCTGCCCACCAAATGATCAGCTCGATTCTGGCACCCAAATAACGTTGTAAAAACTTCATCTATTGTAAACATCTATTGTAAAAACTTCAAAATTTCCCGAATTTGCCGCTACGTAATAACACTCGCGTAATTGGTGAGGTACCAAAAACACACAAATGGGTGCGCTAACTCCGTGCTAGCGATCTGGCTGCGCAATTAAACGGAACGAAAGACACCGATACAATTCCGAATATGCTAATTATTGGCGGTAGCCTTTGTCACTGAACTCTAGCCACACAAATCGTCCCCGTGACGTCATGACGACAGTGCGGGAAAGTGGCCTGTGGTGTCACCGCTGTTTTCCGTATTGTGTAGCTTAATTTTTTGAGGATCGCGCCCCGTGTGTGCACGATGGTTAATTTGACGTAGCGGTCTTTGATGTAAACGAAACTTGTGTGTTATCTTTATGGTACCTTTAACAGTCCTGGGTCATCAGCCAACAAGGACGGAAACGGGAAGGTATTGTCACGTGGCGACATTTTTCTACGGCATCCTCGCCTGGTAACATCTTGCGGGAGGCTTGTCAGCAGCCGCTGGGGCCTCGTTGCGAACGCCATGAACGAATTCTGGCGACCACCCGCCGCGGTAACTCAGTGGCTAAGGCGTTGCGCTGCTGAGCACGAGGTCGCGGGTTCGATTCCCGGCCGCGGTGGCCTCTTTTGTCATGGAGGCGAAAGCGAAAACGCCCGTGTGTTCGAGATCTCGGCGCACGTTAAAGATCCCCAGGTGGTCAAAGTTAATCCGGAGCCCTCCCGTACAGCGCGCCTCATCGCCTGTGTACTACAGCTTCGGCGCGTTAAACCCCACAATCAGAATCAGATCAGGAGTCTGGCGCCCGCTGCGAAGCTCCGTCTTCTCAAAAGTACCCCGCGCCTCTACCGCAAGATATTACCCGGCGAGGATGCTGTAGAAAAATCATGCACCCCTCCGTCTAACGACGACGACAAAGCTTTCTCGTGATGGATTCTTTGGTTGGCCAGTCCCCCACCGCGAGTATGTGCTACCCTGGAGGTACGCACCACTTTTTTAGGATACCCACAGCACCTCTCGGGCGTGCACTCTGTAGGCCTAACGCTTGGGTTTGGAGTGTACGGCGCGAATCGGTACCTGCTGCTGAGCGAAATTCAGTCAGCAATTTTTTGAGTAGTTGCCGGTTTGAGGTGTTAATCCCCAAGATGTGACGCTAGGCCTAACGCAGCGGCACGCCATTCTCATCCTACGTCGGCCTAGGCTGTGGGTGACTATGGTCCCTAGAAATATGTATTTCTAGGAACCATAGGGTGGCGGTTGGGCCCATTTACGTCGCGCTGTCTCCTCCCTCTCCTACACATCAACCTTTATGGCAGGGGGCGTAACGGAGCTGTCGCCAAGCTTCCCAGGGAAGCGCTTTATTTTTGCTACATGTCACCCACGATCATCATCATCGTCAGAGAAAGTTGGCTTTCTCTTGCCGTATTTAAAACACAAGAGACTGGAAGCCGCTAGCACACACGGAGGAATGCGCAACAATCACACTTCGCCCTCTTCCACCGGAACTCGTTTGAGATCACCTCTGGTGTAAACTGCGGCCAATCCCCCCGCAACCACACAGCTATTTAGTCGACTTTTCCGGTACCTCGTATCAGTATTCTTGGTGCGAAACCCGTGGCAAGCCTCCCGGGTTGTTCTTTATTCTGGGGAAGTCCCGTATTATTAGGAAGAAAGGGGAAAACTTTTGTTTTGAGAAAGGGATTGCACTCTCGAGTTGGGGTACCCTCGCCGGCTACCCTAATTGGCTTTGGTTGTTTCTCATCTGACTGAAGGGCTCAAAAACAAGCGGCAGCTAGGCATCATCCCTCTCTATGAGGCACCGTTACCTATTACTGTTTGCATGCATGCCTACTTTGTTTTCCCAGATGTGGCTGGCTCCAGTCTTTCGCTGGTCCCAGCACGGAGAACCAGTGCCTGGTTACTTACTGCGCGACGAATGACCGGCACCGATCGGGCCGCATGCCCTTATACCTCTCTCACCCCGTAGCTGGGTATCAATTCCCATCCGCGTGCTTACAGAGGCAGTAAGTTGAGGATCCGACAGCACCACCTCATTCAAATTTACGCCCTCCATCGTTGCACGTGTCATCGGGCCTCCTCGATTACCAGTCCCAGATGGTCCGCGGACTGCCCGAGACGTGATCCGGTGCTCGATTTTCCCGTGTATTCCTGTGAGACTTCCGGTCCGAACGCAGTCCTCGGACTACTGGCGGACCGTCCAGGACTGATTAATCGAGGAGGCCCACTACTATACTCGGTTTCAACTCAAGAACGGCACCACCTCATGTAGTGTATCACTCCGCCAAAGCGCCGGACCCGTGACGTCAGTGTGCGCGCGTTTTGAAAGGGGTTTGCTATGAATGCGTGATATCGTCTGCCTTGTCTCACGCACTTTGTTTGTCGTCACTGGAGTCGTTTATAAGCCTATTAAGTCCAAAAAATCACGGGAACGGCTCACGCCATGTTCAAAATATCCCCAGTAACGCCCTACTTGCGCCGCGCGGAGAAACACCCGGCTACGGTGATAAGGCACAGCGGCAACTTCTGGGGCCGTTCTTAAGTTGTCACCGAGTATAGCAACGAAGCCGCGCATGGTGCTCAGGGAATTATTCAGCGGCCCGCTTGTCACGTGGCGTTTCGTGGAAGGCCGGTTGATAATAGGGCGATTGTTCACGCGACCCGCTTGCTTCGCCGTAACCCGATAGCTTGTTGTTTCGTGCCGGGGCCAGCGGGAAATGAGCGAAACGAGATACGGTTCGGTCGGAAAGGGTATCAGAGAAAGAAACGGCATGGTAGAACACTGAGTAAGGTCCTGCTCAGCACTCGCTGCAGAACTGTAAGGACTATGTTATAGGTGGTGTAATGTTGGAGTCCTGGTTGTCCTTGAGACGTGCACAATGATGGGGAAGTCCCAGTAAGCGGATTGTGTGAGGCTTTTTTACAATGAGTTGTATCTGCAGGGTGGCGAACGAGCGTCGCATGGGCCGAGCCTTGCTTCCTTGTTCTCGGTGTTACTCTTCTAACTACAGCAATTAGTGTCGCCAGCACGGTCGCGTCATTCAAGTCAGTCTAGTCGCATTTTTTTCCCCGCTTTTTTGCCAGTCCGCCGCGGTGGCTCAGTGGCTAAGGCGCTACGCTGCTGAGCCCGGGGACGCTGGTTCGATTCCCGGCCGCGACGGCCGCTTTTCTGATGGAGGCGAAAAGCAAAAACGCCCGTGTGTACGAGATTTCGGCGCACGTTAAAGATCCCCAGGTGGTCAGAATTAATCCGGAGCCCTCCACTACGGCGCGCCTCATCGCCTGCGTTGCGTCGGTGCGTTAAACCCTACAATCAATCAATCAATCAATCAATCAATCAATCAATCAATCAATCAATCAATCAATCAATCAATCAATCAATCGCTTTTTTGCCAATTACAAGGAATACTGTGCTTGCCTTAGCATGCCGGTTTCCATTGTCGATGGATTCTAGACGGGGCTAATAACCACCGAGTTGATAACTGCCATTCTTTTGCTCGACGGATCCTGCACGCGCGTAAGGGTCAACGAGTGGCGCTGTATTGGGCTGTCGAGAGAGGGAAGTTCTCAAAACAATACTTGCGCAAGCCTTCGATTGTTCCAACGAGCCAACTGTTGTAGAGCTGATGACTTCAGTCAACAAGAATGCGGTATCAGTTATCAATGTTGCGCGGTAACCAGTTGTGAAGTGTCTGACCCCGGCCAATTTACCTATCGTACGCCATACTACGCGTGCGCGCGCACGCACGCACAGAGAGGGAGGGAGGAAGGCAGTTTCTGCACACGCGAAGCGTCACACGATGAACCTTCGTATGTGAGAAACAGACCTGTGACGAACGATCATATGTGCTCAAAGGCCGATTAACGACCGACCTGTGACGAAACCGCACTTGGCGAGCAGGGGTCTACGTCCGTACCATTTAGTCAATGCCACTTCGGAGGAATTACTTAACCCTCTTCAACACGGGTGGATTTCGTCATTGCGGTCTTCAAATCGGCGGTTTTGTTTTTATATCGAAGCACGTAGTTTTATTTTTCTTTCAGAGCGCACTATGGTAGCAGATGGAGAATGGGAACAGATGGTTCCTGACTATCTTTTCTAGTGCGTGTGCGGGCGTGCGTGCCCTTGAGAAGGAAGGATGGAAAGAAAGATTGATAGCGTTACGACCAAAGTGGTTGAGCACCCACCAGTCCAACGTTTCTAGATTTATTGATTGATTGTCGGGTTCGCGCCGGCGCAACGCAGGCGGTGAGGCGCGCCGTGGTGGACGACTCCGGATTAGTTTTGACCACCTGAGGGTCTTCAGCGTGCGCCTAATTCTCGAACACACTGGCGTTTTTGCTTTTCGCCTCCATCAGAAAAGCGGCCGCCGTGGCCGGGAATCGAACCCGCGCCCTCTGGCTCAGCAGCACAACTTGGCCTTAGCCACTGAGCCACCGCGGCGGGTAGTCTGCTCGAATGCGGGAGAACGGCACCGCCCAACAATCTTCTCCTCCAATCCCAATTCATCTTTGGGCCACCACTCGTTCTTGTCTCGCTGCTCCTCTTTGGAGGCGAGGTATTGGAGCGTCGTCACCGGGCTTTTAGAAAAGCGGGGCTGTGAAGAGAGAGCCTGCGCGGTCTCTCTGAATTCGGTTCAGAATGAACGATCACGGTGCCAAAGCGGAGTGCAAGGGTCCCGTGCTTTTCTCCTCTTTATGCTTGCCGAAGATGTAATGACCGTCCTTCTCGCGGCGGATACCTGACGGTGCCTTGAATGGGATGTTTCTCAACGCCTCGGCTGCGACCTTAGAGCTTTCTCGTGAATTGCATACAGCAGCAAGGCGGGATCAGATTTTGGTGCAGTTGAAATCCACCTGTAGCCCATGAGCCGTTTCAGGATATAGCGAGCCTGCAGGGCTGATATTCGACGTATCGACGTTGTGCTGCAGCTGCTGCGTGAGGTTAGAAACCGTGTCTGCGCGGTCAGCGTCCCGATGTAGCGTGGTAATTTCCGGCTGAGCGGGCGCACAGCTCAAGTGTGCAGCTGCACACCGGCTGAGCGGTGGCGGCGATACCGGCAAACAGACAAGATGTAGCGGAGGGTGGCGATAAGACACCGGCCGAACAAGGTGGGTGGAGGGGTTTGCGCGTTACGGGATAGCGCGGACTCGTTCAAACTCTCCTCGTCGTTCCTTCAATGTCCAGGGTATAGGCACTATATCCAGGGTCCAGGCGCGATCTCGGTGCGCAGCACTGCGCCACTTGTCGCTGCCTGTGCTGCCGTTAGGTGGCGTGCATGGTGTTTGGTGGGGAAAGGGGGAAAGAGTTGTCGCGGTCGGCCAAGCCGCACTTGGGCACCGTTCACTCGGCCCACGCAAATCACATCCTCCCTTTTGCTTTCCGAGGTTTTCTTGACTGCTAACTCTTATTTCTGTGTTATATATATGATTTGGAAATAAGGGGCTCGTTAGGGAATACAGAAAGAAATGCCGGCAGTCTACAACGCCAAAGGAGGCATATGGGAATGGCTAGACTATTTTTTGACCGTTAGTGAAGTTTATATATATATATATATATATATATATATATATATATATATATATATATATATATATATATATATATATATATAATAATTTACGTAGAAAGAAAAACACGGTCAAAAAATAGTGAAATAGTGTAACCATTCCCCTATGCCTCCTTTGGCGTTGTAGACTGCCGGCATTTCTTTGTGTGTGTGTATATATATATATATATATATATATATATATATATATAAAGTAAAGAGTCAGATACACAGCAAGAGCAATAACAAAGAAGGTTTACTCACGTAGCGGCAATGGGGCTTGCCTTTATCAGAGTACAGTTACATGATTTTGCTGCAAAATCATGCTCATCAACACCCGTTCCGCTCTCAGGGTCGCTGAAATTCAAGCAGCCTTGATAGGAAGCGTCCTATGAATGGACAGCATTGTCCACTGCGTCCGGGTCACTGCTGGCGGCCAGAGCTCTTGCAGACTGAGACCCATTGGTATTCTTCCGTCAGAATGGACATAATCGCGTCTTTGTTAACCGTGGCGTGGGTGCTACCTCGGAGCACGTCTAGCCGGTACTTGGCGCGACCAGGAAGTGACTCGGCCGCCGCCAAGTCTGCCCGCCTCGCCAGAATGCTAAGTGGGCCGACTGCTCAGCTTTCCCGCTCGAATTGCCCTACTGCGCGCGTAGTCTCCACGGTGGGTGTGCTTGCAAGTAGGTTGGCCTCGAAGCTGTCCGCGTGTTTCATTTGCTCGAGTTGCTCAAGTCTGCCGACGTGCTCTGAAGGCGAAAGCGTTGTGGATTTCCCCGGTGACCCCTCGGAAGACTCCTTCCCTGCTTCATCGCGCGTGTGTCACGCTGTCTCCGTGAAGCTACCACACTACACATTCGTAGCGTTTCACTGTAGAGCTCCAAATAGTCTGCGGCCTGGTAATAAACAATGCAGAAGAGAAAAAAAATCGATCAGATAGTATGCCCTCTGGCGTACATGAAGGTATTTGTACAGGCACAGGTTGACTCCCGCACTCACTGGCTGAAACGTAGTGCTGCTGAGCCCAAGGACGTAGGTTCGATTTCGGGCCGTGGTGGCCGCTTTTGGGATGTACGGGAAAATTCTAAAGTGTGGAGATTTCGGTGCACGTTCAAGATCCCCAGGTGGTGAAACTTGATCCGGGGCCCTCCTTACGGCGCGGCTCGTAGGCCAGGTTAGCGAGGTTGGCTCCCGTCCTGCGGAGGAATACAGCGTCAGTGCAGCGTTCGTGCGAGCTTCGTTAATATAAAACTTCGCCATGACGAGTTAGTGATGAGGCGTTACACAGGAAACCTAAAGGTGTGGCAGCGGCAAGGATGTAGCAGTTTTCCAATGCGCGGGATGTTAAGCCATTAAAGGGACCCTGCAGCACTTACCACCGACTGTTCGGAATGCATTTTGGAGTGAAGTCCGTTGTCCCAGCATCTCCTTCCAGTGTCACCGTGGCTACGCGGGATGAGAAACTGCGCATAATCATTCCCTCTCAACTCGACCGTAGACAACACACGACGAAGGCTGCCCGCTCTTTCCCGGAGAAGGGAGCGGCTCGTTACGTTCTCTTTGGCAGCCAAATGTCAGGGGCTTTTCTCTTTTTCGCAGCAACGTGGAGTAGTCTTTTTCCGGTGCGGTACGAAACAAAGCAGGCATTGTTGCGTTCTCGCAGGCGCGCGCTCAGGCTGGTAGGGCTTTTTTTTTTTTTTTTTTTTCTTGGAAGGGGAAAAGGGGGGGGGGGGGGCAGTAGGCGCTTGTTCTCGAGTGGTCTGGTTGAAAGCGAGGTATTAAGTTCGTCACTGCAACCCACGCGCACTCGGAAACACGCACACACACAAATTCATAAAAATGTACGTACATGTCCAGGCATAAAAAAGGTTGGTGCACAGCGCCGCCGACGGCAGATCTGAGAAACCGGTAATGCGGGAAATAAACGTGAAGTCGATTAGCAACAGCCATAGAGTTTCTTACAGTATACTTACTAAGAAACTCTATGGCAACAGCCAGACAGCCACCCCTGTAAAGGCGTAATTACAGTGGTGCATAATGGGGGAAACTGGGGGTTGGTTTTTGCGCGTCGTTCACAGCGATTTGCGCGCTTACCGCTTGACGTGCACGTATTATATTTGCCTCAAGTATTCCTGACAGTGTAATCTAGGCGTCGCGGAGGTTTATTTGCACTGCTCAAGGCGTGCTGCAGGGTACGTTTAGCCATTACGGAAGCGTACTTGTTCTGCGACGGTCCCTCTCCCCTCCCTCCCTCTCTCTCTCTCTCTCTCTCTCTCTCTCTCTCTCTCTCTCTCTCTCTCTCTCTCTCTCTCTCTCTCTCTCTCTCTCTCTCTCTCTCTCTCTCTCGATGGCTGTGCGTACACATGGATCTTTTCAACCGTTCAGTGTGGACAACGCCAGCTTTTTTGTTTGCTTGTTTCACGAGGCGTATGACGATTTCTTTCATCGTTAATAAACAAAGCCACATCCTGTTTAACTTTACAGCAAAGACAACGTTTCGACGCGTGGCTTGGTGAAACATTTAAACGCCTGTCTCATATACTCGTCTTGTTGCTGACCAGTACGAGTTGGCGGGTTCGAATACCGGCCGCGGCGTCCGTTTTCTGGTTGAGGCGAGAAACAAAGGTCCATGTGCACGAGATTTCGGCACATGTTAAGTATACCCGGGTGGTCTAAGTTAACCCGTAGCCCCTAACTTCGACGCACCGCGTAGCGCACGTGCAGCTCCGACGCGTGGGGCTCCGATCTGCTTGGTGGTCGTCTGCTCGTTCTGATTTGGCGCACCTGCAGCGCGCCACTTCGAAATGGGTTGCGAGTGATCGCGTCTTTGCCGAAATGCGAAGGTGAAGGCTCATCCGCCGCGCTGGCTCAGTGGCTAAGGTGTTGCGCTGCTGAGCCCCGCCCAAGACGCGGCTTCGATCCCGGCCGCTTTCATGTGGAGGCGAAAATACCCGTGTGTGTTATGGTTTCGGCGCGCGTTGAAGAGACCTTGAAGACGAAAACCGAGTGTCGCTCACTGCTTTCTCCCGACAGCAATTTTATCGCAAACTTGGGAAAAAGTGATGGAGATGTTACAGAAAACGTGTGAAGCGGTGGGGGACTGCTTTCCGGCAACTTTTCTGTAACGCCACAGAATCTTGCGCGATTGGCGTCCGCCTAACCTAAATCGTCGCTGAGGCACATGGCTGGACAATCGATTGAAGCGGGACCTCGAGTTCCGTTCGATCGCATCACTTGAGTGCTAGCGTGCAGTTAACACGCTGAAAATTGTATGGTTATTGCTGGCCAGTATTACGTCACTCCTGCCCATTACGTGTCGCTATAGCGCGAAATTTGAAAGTTTAACACTTGCGTTTTTTTAGATTAAGAATTTCGGCTGTCGCAGTATCTAGATGGGACTTGCTGCGGCGACAGCACTCAAGTTTCAGCGCCAATCGTGCACTAACGCGTGAGGCGAAGCTCTTGCAGACACGGCTCGCCATCGCCGAATCGCCCCGCATTGCAGGTGGTACTTCGCATGAAGCGTTGTGCATATTATTTGCTCACGAACTTGCTCACAAGTTTTCGCGACTTTCCCGCGCTCAAAGGGACGACGTATTGTCGCGTCAACGTAACCATCGAGACAGTGGAACTTGGGGCCCCACTAGGCTGGCGTCGTACCTATAGCCATGGGTGGCGTTTTTTTCCCTGTGAATTCGTGGTCGTCGACTCGCGTGTGATGATCGCCTTGACTTTGTTGGAGTCGCCATAACACCTCGGCCTCTCTGCATGGTTGCTGTAAGCGGGGCGTTATTTTGGACTGCGTGTCTTGATGTCGGCTCCCGGCGCGTATATTACGACGTTAGTATTTGGGGCGCGTGATTGCCCGTGTGTGTGCGCCGCTTGCCAGTCGGCATCCGACCGGCCTCCGCCGAACCGCCGGTTGCCATCCGGCGCGAGTCGGCCGGGCGTGTGGCGTCGACGGCTCGGATGCTGGCAGCTCAGCGCTGTGCGCAGCCTCTACGCCGGAAGTCCGGGGCGGACGCGCAGTGTGCGGTTTCTGTCGCGTGTTGTCGGAGGATCACGAGGCCGTGATTCCTCCGGCCCCTTATCGGCGCTGCTGGGCTTGTGTTCGTTTCCTCCTCTGTTTATCTCCTCCCCTGGCTCACCCTCACCCTCCTTCTCTCTAGCTTTCTTTTTTTGATGAGGTTTTGCGTCCGATATGTGGTGAACGACCGCGTACTCTGCTACCGTATACCACCACCGTAAGGGTTGCAGCTGAACGTGATCTCCGAGCGATAAGCAGTGGCAGTGAACCGATGATCATTTACGATGTACCACGCGGAAGGGCGCGCTAGTAGTGTAATTGCTCTGCCGTACGCATACTCCACGAACTACAGGGTGTTACATCGTTAAATGGAGCACTTCAAAAAATTCTCCTGAGCGAACCGCTGCTCCGTCCGTGCTCGAACTTCACACGAAGATCGCATTTTGTGGTCTATTTTGTTTGACACCGGGAACAACGACGGTACTTACCTGTTTATTCTAAAAAAAAAAAAATCAGGGAAGGTTGCACTCACGCGCAACACTTGAATGGCCAAGCTGTTGTGAGCATTGCCGGACACATAGTCAAGTTTCAGTATCATTGTTTATTTGCATAGTTGCGGGGCTAGTAATCGTCGTCATGTGCATCGAAGAGGTCGTCGTCGTCTTCGCGGCGAGGGGTGGATGCAAAGCCATCCTCAGCATTGTAGATCTCTCTTTCTCTCTTCCTATCCTTTGAAACCCCCACTTCCCTTCCCTGGACTGGGTTGTATGAGGGTGAACTCCCAGATGAGTTAATCACCACCCCACTTCCACCAGCCCAACTGGCGAAGCTTGCACCAAGTCGTGCAAAGCTTCAACCATAGCGAAGCTGCAAGATTTCTTTATACGTGAGCACTCATGCAAATTAGAGCTCATACGAATCATGGTACAGTATTCCCGCGGTTCATCGCTGTCAATACCAGTCATCTGGTTTCAGATCGTCTGTCGCCTGCTGTGCCAGGCTACTCCGCTCTCCGTAATAAGGCTCACGATTCTTTGTTCACGTTTGTTGCTTTGTTCTCGTTTTACCTTTATTCTTCTGTGCTTGTGGCGTGCTGAGATCGTTCACGTTTGTTGCTTTGTTCTCGTTTTACCTTTATTCTTCTGTGCTTGTGGCGTGCTGAGATCGTTCACTGCAGGTGAACAGGATGCCTTTTCGTCTGCAGTGAATGATCCCATGACGCTATGTTACTAGCACACACACGCACGCACAGAAGAACAAAATTAAAACACAAACAAAGCAACAAAGGTGAACAAAGAATCGGGCGCCTTATTTCAGAAAGCGGGGTAACCTGGCACAGCAGACGACAGACGATCTGAAACCAGATGACTGGTATTGACAGCGATGAACCGCGGGGATACTTTACTACGATTCGTATGACCTCTTATGTAGTAACTATTTGTGGCCATCATAAACTATCGACCAAAGAGGTTTTCTGATAGTCTGCTACCTCATTTGGCTCCTTCCTAACGTGAATCGCTATCGCGCGTTTCGTTTTGCATATCCCAGGTGGCGCCGTCGTTCCTAGATAGCTCGCACGTCAGCATTGGCCGCCACTTTTCCATGGGCGAAAATCCATTTTTTTAGAGCTAAGTACCTTCGTTGTTCTCCGTGCCAAACAAAATAGTCCACAAAATGCGACCTTCGTGAAGTTTGAGCGCGAATGGAGCAGCGGTTCGCTGAGGAATTTTTTTTTTTTACTATTTGTCGATAATAACGCCCTGTATACACAAAACTTGCTGTCGCGTTCCAGGTGAAGAGAGGGAGTGAGAGCGCGACAACCAGCTGTGGTTCACACTGCCCTGTTACGTGTCCCCGTTGAATTATAAACTTTGCCCCAGTGGCGTTCTGATGTACCGCACTCGAGCTACCTGTTCCTCGAAAGAAGGGCGAGGCCAGAGTCAAGTCAGGGCTGCGTGGGTGTCCGTAAGTCTGGTACATCGTAAGGGCATTCCCATTAGACATGTTGCTGGTTCGGACATCCACCACAATGTTTGCACGCTGATCTTTCCTTTGGAGGAAAGATTTCGTCTAGCTAGGGCGCATGTGGTGCAGAAAGTCAAGCGTATCGTCTTCTGCCTGACCGGGGCAGGAGGACATTAATGGACGTGCGGAGTTTGCTGTCCGCAGTTCTGACCTGTTCATGCGGGACAGCCTGCAGCGAAGTGCCACAAGACCTCTCATATTTCATGATCTCGGGGAAACGTTTACAGGAACGCTGATAAATTCACCTCATTCTTGCGGCGTCGCCCCTGGTCACCGCTCCTACATAAGCGGGAGGTGGGGGGGGGGGGGGGGGGGGATTCACAAATGGGCGACGACCGCTCCGTCACTGACGTACGGAGCCACCGTTGCCCTTCAGTCGCAACGCGGTAGGTTAACCGTTGCTCGTGCGACGTGCCGTCTCCTCGAGCTGCGCAGCGGCGCGCATTGGACCCTGGGGTCCGGTACACAAGTTCAGCGCGGGTGCGCACGTGCTGCGTGTGTCCTTTTGCGGACACCCCGAGATTGTGAGGCGCGTCGTAACCGCGAGGCTTCGAAATGGCCTCGGGGACGCGACGCGTTGTTCCGCCATAAGGAGCCCGCGCTTAGTAATGGCGGCTCTAGAAATAGCCGTCGTCTTTCGAGCAGTAATTACCGCCTAGCCGTAGGAGTTGTTCGGCGCCCCGCTTGGCGATAACGGGTGTCCTCCACGTGGATCTCCTACTCGCCGGTTTTTCCCCGCCGTCCATCGTCGTCGGCTTGTCACGTACCCGGCGGACAACGATCGCAGAGTTGTTGGTGCAAGCGTGGTGCAAGTGCCGCGTGAACAACAGCGAAACGGCTTGCACTGCCTTTGGTTAGGCTCTGCCCTGCTAGCACGGGGGGCGTCCTTTTATCAGAGACAAGAAGAACGAGGAATGTTGGTCCAGGTACTTTTGACAAGACACCATATTCGTTGCCTGTCGATGCAGGGACTGTGCTATTGTCAATGGTAAACGCGCCGCCGACCCGGCAACCGCTCCTTTGCCCGTAGTTTCCGCGTGCTTGCACAATTAGGCCTGTGATTCCGAAAGCGTTCCAGGCCTTATTTTAGCGTCACGTCGTCGCGTATCTGGCGCATCTCTCGAACTGTGGAGCAGCGGAACGCGTGCTTGGCGCACTTTCCCTGATTCATAGCCGCCGTCTTGGCAGCTGCGCGCCGTCGCGTTTCCGTGGCGCGTGACCTTGAGATGGTGGGACGACCACCTCTCGCGTTTTTGCCCGCGGCCGTTGCTAGACGGTTGTAGTAGGTAGTATCACGAAACTAAACCTGCTTAGTCACACTAGTTGTAGGGTCTCAACCGTAGTCCAATCGCGCCGCGTGAACTCGCGTCGGCGGCCGGTGAGAGATGTGAGTGGGGGTGAGTTAGGACTGTTGATGACCGCCAAGGCATAGGCTGTGTGGTTTCGGTAGCTAGCGGCGTCCACATAGTGGATTGTCGGTTTGATTGGGTATTTTTCTCGAAACCCCTTACCCCTAATCCACTCTGCTGATCAATGGGAGGCGGCGTTGGGCGGTTCTGACCCCGTGGTCCAGAAAGCCTTGGTGGAACGTGCTGCCGAAGTCGCCGCTGGGCTGCGCCCAGTGGTCACCACCCGCCCCTAAATTGCATACTGCAATGAAGTTTATTCCTCCTCCCCGGCAGCCGGTGCGGGCAACGCAACGAGTACGTTTGCGTCTCGTGCGGGCATTTCATTGCTTGTGCCGTGAACTTGATGGGGATTCGAAGGGTGTGTGATGCTGGTTCGGCTCGGGTGCCTGAACACGCAGAGAAAGCGCGGAGGATGGCGCGGGTAGGGCAACGGAAAGAACTGGTGCGGCTTGTTCTCGGCCGGGAACCTAGCGTGGAACTCGCGGCCGTGGCATAGTGGCTAAGGCGCTGCACTGCTGAGCACGGTAACAAGGTTCGGAATCCCGGCATATGCCTCGCTTTGGGAGTGGTGACTCGGATATAAACGCGGTATGATTTAGTTTCTTAATCGCCAACCATTACCAATGTTTGTGGGATCCCTGCGGGCACATTGTCCGTTCCTGGTTTTCACCCCCCCCCCCCCCCCCCCCCCCCCCCCCGCCGCCCTCACCTCCCAGTCAAGGGCAGAGAAAATAGGGGCAGCGATGTCTCCTTTTTTTGTTTGTTTACGGCAAAATAAATTCCCCACTTTGTCAACTGAAAGTAGATCAATAATCGTTCGCGGAATGCCTCCTGCAACTTACTTTTCGCGTAGGCAAGTTGGAATAACGATTTTGGGCCAAGCCTGTACCGCCTGGCGGGGCGTGCACGTCGACGTTCTTGTACGAACGACTTCGACCTTTAGTGGGAACGTGTTGTTGCTAGCTTTTGGTCCGTTGCAAAGCGTGTTCGGTTCTTCTCACTGGGTACACGCGCATATTTTGGAGCCACACGAAAAAAAGAAAAAGGTGTCCTGCCTTAACCCCGCCGTCGTGTCTTGGAAAACAATCACTGAACCGAGTTAGTCCACCAGTAGCGGCTACCTGTGTGTGGCCCTTCGCTTCGGGCCCTCATAGGCGGTGCGTGCGTGTTGCATGGAGCCAGAGGCGACGCTGGAGCTAGCTGCGGCAGCGGGGCACTTCGTCCTTTGCCGTGACGCGGGCCGGCCGAGGGAGGGAGGGGACCTTGGGCGACCACGCCTGGCGCGTGCCGCTGCATCGACCAAGGACGCGCACGCCGCCGTCGCCCGGCAACGGTCCGTAAACAGCGCCGGGTGGAGTAGCACGCCCGGGTGGTACGGCGGGACACGTAATCGCCCCACCCTCCGAGTCCGAGAAACGCGGCGCCGACGAACCTATCTGCATCGACTGAGCTTCCGCGCCGACCGGGGAAGAAAAAAAAGAAAAAAAAAAAGAGAGGAAACGAAAAATGACGGGAGAAGCGATTACACTCGGTTTACAAAAGGAATTTTTACGACTAACGTCAATGTAAAAAAAAAGGGGGGGGGGGGGGGCAATCACCCTTTCGTTTCATTTCCCGCTTTGCTTTTCTTTCACGCTGAGTTAAATCGTTCCTGTCTCACTGGTCTCAACACAAAAGAACAAAATTCTTCCCATTGTGCATCCAATTGTCCTTGCAGTGACAAATATTCCGCAGCTAGGAGTTGGCCCTATTGCCCATCGCCTAAGGTGCCTCGATCTGTTGCTGCCTTCGGGGGCACCTAGGTAGCTACAGTCAGCTTTGTATGAGACGTGTGAATAATGGGCCACACCCCAGCCCACACTGATTTTACCCTTTTCTACTGAAATAGGCACATTGCTTTGATCCTTTCTTGAACCTGTAAATAGTAAAAAGGGTCTGGTTCAACACCTGCCAAAGCTTTCCCAAAACAGTTTTTTTTCTGCGAGTTGTTTGTTGGTTGAATCACGTTTACCTCGTGCTGCAACATGTGCATGAAGACTCGAGAAGCTGCAGTGTCATGATATTGCTGTGCTGCAACAGTTCCTCAAGCAAGTGGGGTTTAAAGGGACACTGAAGTGATTGGTAAACATTGCAGGATTTAGAGTTCCTAGGCCATGTTTCGACCACTCTTACTGCGTTTATGCGACATTATTCAGTAGAAAAATCAATTCAGAAATGCTGTCCTGCTCTCTGCATCCTCCTTGCCGATTTCCTAAGACATTGAGTATAACGTCAAAATGGCTTGGTCAGATGACTTGGTTTGACTGCGCCACTGCAAGGCTCGCTGACCCTCCGACAGAATCAGTTGGGCCAGCGTTTAGTGGGTCGTCGCGTCGTCGCAATTCGTTCACCGAGTTGAAACTAAGCCACAGCATGTTCGTGCCAGGAAGAATGGGCCTTTATTTGTTAGTTTGTAGGCTGTATCAAGCTCCAAGTCAAAGTCGCTCCACACAAGCGCGCAGGCGACGCTTCGCTGACTGGTACGCTAGTAGAAAAATCTAAGACGAAATAAAAGTGGGAGAAGGGTCAGGGAAGTTAATATAGGCACTAAAGAATTAAAATAAACCGATACTTTTATCGTAGAGTGTAAAACCAGGATGCGGGAAGCACTTTTTGTGCTTGGCGAGTGCGCACAGCGCTCAACAGCACAACCACACATTTGCAAATGCTTTTTCGTCTAAGGAATGCCGTCGCTAGACAAGATATATTGTGGGAATTTGGGGGCCCCTTATTGCATGAGTGCTATACAAGAAATAGCTGAGCTGCTTGAAATGCTAAAACTAAATAAAAAACGTAAAGTGGCTTTACAGTATATACTTTATATTTCCATCCCTGGTGCATGTGTTAAGTGGTCTGGAGCACTAGGTAGATTGTCTTGCAAGTTGCAAGTTCGGATCCCCGATAGTGCATTTTTTAAGGTTGATTTATTTGTTTTTGGGCCATGTTTTCTATACTGAATTCACCGTTTTTGCACTCTAACGCGTTATTGCTCCACAAGCGAGTTCAAAGAATGCGTGCCGACCGACACTGACGCACTGGTGATTTCTCGTTCTGGTGATGTTGCCATAAGCACCGACTGTTTGCGGGCACAGTCCCAAATGAGCCGACTCTTGGCCTGGTGCGAACACGCCTCTCATGACACGTGCACGAGCCACGCAAGTTCCAAAGATGGGGGAAAAGTGCATCGCATTTGAGCGTCTGTGGTGACACGGAGGGCGTTTATCCGCTGCGTACGCCTCAGTTGTGATTGTTATGATCCCAAGCCATGCTGGCGGGCTCATCTGATGCGTTTTATAGACAACAGCATGGCAGAAGCACGGTATGTTGATTACTGAGATATTAAGAATGCCCATCTGTCACAGAATTGGGAGGTAATTTAGTCGCCGATGTTTCGGACAGGAGGAGCGACAAACAACTTCCCCCTACGTGTGAATTTGAGGATGTGGTTCGGACCTGCTAACCGGCGATAGGTCCACGCCTGATTGGCCGCTGGCGGGAGGCACGAGATGGGGCACGGGATAGCCGTTTCAAAACAAAGCACATTTACTTTCTCCACGTACACAGGAAATCAAGAACAGGCTGACGCAGAGGGTATGACGACTAAACAACGTACTGCAGTTGACACCCTGTTGGGGTCAGAGCTGCCGAGAAACCGACACAGAGTACATTGATCACAATGAAGGAAACGGTACCCGCCGTTACCAGCCCAAGAAGGCGACGACAGTAGATGAAGGAGATAGTTAAGTGTACAATAGGCAGGGTTGGAGGCTTCCCCCAGCTGCGAGGAATACATACAGCATGGTGCACTGAAGGAGGCGGATATAGAAGCCCATGCAGTCCATTTAGAGAAGTACATCAGAGAAGACGAGTAGAAAGAGTCCGAAGAAGGGTGGAGAAGGGGAGAACAGCTTAGCTGCTGTCCGGCTGATGGTCTCGCGGGGTGATGGAGGCTGTCGGCCATCTGTGGTGGGGCGCCGCTCATCACCGACGCAATTTGGGCGAACTTCGGCTGCGTACTTTCACCTCCTTGAAGCGATCTTCGGGGGCCCAGAGTTCACCGCCGTCGTCGCTCGGCCTCCCCAGCACAGCCCTCAAGGCCGACGCTGCGTCCCGGCCGTCCGTCCGGCCACCACCAGTTCTCAGCCCCATTCTACCCCAAAACCCCGTGCTGCACTGTTGCACGCAGTCCCTCGGGTCGCGAGTCTTCCGAGAATCCGCGGGGCGTAGGCTTCCATTGGCCGCGGCACTCTCGCCTACCTCTCTCCCCGAAACACATGGCCAGCCGACCCGGGTGCGACAATGGAGGCGAAAACACTCGTTTGCTACGCCGTACACCTCCTCTTGGCCCAAAAATAACGGGGGAGGGGAGAGAGAGAGAGAGAGAGAGAGAGAGAGAGAGAGAGAGAGAGAGAGAGAGAGAGAGAGAGAGAGAGAGAGAGAGAGAGAGAGAGAGAGAGAGAGAGAGAGAGAGATGAATTTCGCGACGCCATCCAACAATAACTTCTGATGTCAAGTGTGTTTTTCACAGAACCGAAACCCAAACTGCTTTGAATTCTAATCTTCTTGAACACCGTCAATTCACGTGGAACCCTGTATTGACGTCACTGCTGTTAGTTGGTGTGGCTGCCACAAACTGCACATGGTAGGTTTTCTTCTTTAGGCTGTATAAAATAAATGCCGCCTTATTGCCCAGATAAACAATAAAAAGTTTTTTGGAGCCAGTCTATGCAGTGCAAGCAAAAACAGGAGCTTGACAAATTCACTTCAGTGTCCCTTTAAATAGTGCTAACTTTCTGGCTACCTTTCAAACTGCCTGGGGTGCAAAATACTCTGTTTGGTTTAAATTGGCACAGTGGGTTAAGACATTTCAATGGAAAATTTTGCATCATTTAATGTTGACCTCGCTTTGCAGAAATAAAAAAAAAGTCGCGTTTATGCTCATAATGTGAAAGTGTGGGCATTCGGGTGCACTTTGCATTCACACAAATGCAAGCTCTGCATCCTCACTTCAATTAAACCTGTGCTCACCGAACCGGAGCACTGTTGTGATGCATCTAAGCGCATCGTGCTTATTGCAAGGCTCACGAAGAGCCCATCTTGCTCGAATGATAAGTCAATACATTGTGTTATCTGCACTGGAAGCAGTTGCACAACATCTGTCCCTTTAAAGGACTGATTCTCGTGGGAGTTTTAATCGGGCTGACCACTTTGTTGGTTGTTGCAACGGGTGCGGTATTCATCATAAAAATGATGACTAATGATGTAGTCTTCATGATATCTGTTACACACCACAAAAGGTTTGCATGTGTGCGTGTCAGTCTTCCAGTTTTCTCTTCGTTGCTGCAATAATGGGGCAATTAATTATGGCAGCACACTTATTTTCAGATGAAGAAGTGAATGGGCATTATATAACTCTCGTTATGCGAGGCCATTTTTGTTTTTCGGTACTCCGCTTGCTGTTGGGCCTAGCAACCCCAACGGAAGTGGGAATGGGGCAGATGGATGGTAACCCATGCTCAATTGTCGCATATTTTGGGCCGAATCAGGCATGTTTTCCATGTTCCCCATAGCTAGGTTATTTGAAGTGTTTTCACTTCATTCA